>NC_031997.1:39869697-39925624 GCF_001879085.1 Nicotiana attenuata | reverse complement strand
CAAATCTATTTGTCGCTAGGCCTACCTCGGGCACAACGAGGCTCCCAAATTAGGACACGAATTTACATTCCCGCAATATGTGTTTAAATACTGCAAACATTTCAGAATCATTACTGACTTGGCTACCTTTTGTTTTTCTTTCTTTCTTTTTAATTATTCCCATTCCCCAAAAAAGGTTGGTTCGTGCATACTGGCATCATCAGCTTATCACGCAAGATCCAGGGGGCCTCCACCTTCTCCTCCTCCTAGTCCACCAAAAGGCAAGGGAAAAGCAAAAATGGAAGATTTGAATGGCACCAGAAAGGAAAACAACACAGGGGTTGAACACGCAGAAACTTCTAAGGGTCGGGGTACTCAGGCCCCAAATGATGCAGTTTCACGGCTCGAACAGAAAATATTGGAACTCCAGAGTGAGCTCGAGCATGTCCGGAATGTGGCAAACCTATCCTTCTCACTCAGCGTCCCAGACATCAGTCATCCAAAAACTCACAACCCTGCACCACCTCAAAACACGCCCAACAAGCCCCACAAAATCCACTTGTGCCTCACCATTATACAACTCCACCACAAAATCAAACGATCCCACCACAATACTCGCCAAACACCTACCACACTCCACAAAATGCTTCACCAGTCATTCCTGAACCCCAGGATTCCACCAATGATCACCACCATACTCAGATTCCAGGCCACCAAAACAACCCTATATATGTAGAAATCCTACCTCACTCCCCTCAACCCATCTCCTATGCATCGGAATCCATTGAGAAGGACATGCTCATTAAGAACCTGGCTGAGGACCTCAAGAAGTTGACCAGCCGAGTTCAAGGCGTAGAAGGAGGCAAGGGAATAGAAGGTCTGAACTACGAAGACCTATGCATACAACCGGATGTAGAACTGCCAGAGGGTTACAAACCTCCTAAGTTCGACATGTTTGATGGTACAGGTGATCCCAGGGTTCATCTGAGGACCTTGATATTCTAAACTTTAATACCACACAAGAGGGGGGGTGATTTGTGTGGTACCCATTTTTGATCTAGAAGAACCAGGTTCTTCTAAGTGATCTAACTACTACTGTTTGCGGAATTAAAAGTACATAAAATAAAGAACACAGAGATTTTTACGTGGAAAACACCTGGCTCAAAAGGTGAAAAAACCACGACCTACTACTCAGTAGGATTTTCCCAAACTTCCACTAAAATCACTGAGCCAAAACAGCATTTACAAAAACTCTTTGTAAACCTAAGGATTAATTACTCTAATCCCTTTGTAGCAGACATCCTCAACTGTTGCGACAAATTCAAGTTAGCCTATAACTTGAATACTCAAAGTACCTATTACAATTGCTTCTATAAAAGCTGAAAGGTACAACTTTAATCCACCTACTACAATTGAACTATAAATAAAGAAAGACACATAAAACTCTTTATGGAGCTGGTTCTTCAATCTTATTCAAGTGGCTTCAGGAGTGCACACTTAAATCTTACATAAATTGTTTGCAAAATCGCCTTGCTCTTTTGCTCTCAATTTATTTTTACTTCTGCGTATGTGCAACACCTGTAAAAGAGAACAATCATTGTTATTTAATGAGTTAGTAATTAGAGTTTGATTGAGACTCAATTGCTGATCTTCCATCGAAATTGAGTCCTTGAACAACACAAACTCCAACCCTATCTTTTATCCGGATTGTATTCTCTTCTCATAAGGAGACTTTCTCTCCTTATCCCATATGCAACCTTTTCGATCAGTTCAGGAGATATTGCTGCTTGATCAATGGGACTTATCTCCTTCACGTGCATCTCACATGTATAGGTTGACAAATACTGTGCTTCACATGATGAACCCGGTCCATGACTGAGTTCATTTGTCATTCTTCAAAACTTTACCTGTTCTTGGGCCAACATAGACAATGAATATGTGATAATATATCTGTATGTTGATGACATGCTTATATTTGGTACAAGTTTAAATATTGTGCAAATTTTGATATGAAAGATCTGGGTGAAGTAAATACAATATTGGGAGTTAAAGTTATAAGGAGTGAAGATGGAATAATGTTGTCACAAGAACATTACGTTCAGAGACTTCTTAAGAAGTTTGAATATTTTAATGTCACATCTGTGAGCACTCCTTTTGATGCTAACTCTCAATTTGAAAAAGAATAACGGTGACCCAGTTGAGAGTCTGATGCATTTAATGAATTTTTTAAGGCCTGATATAGCCTATGTTGTGTGTAGACTGAGTAGATATACTCACAATCCCAGCATGGAGCATTAGTCTGCATTAGATAGACTAATGAAATATTTGAGAGGAACCATGAATTATGGTATCCTAAATAGTAGATTTCCTTCTATTTTAGAAGGATACAGTGATACAAACTGGATCTCTGATTCATATGAGACAAAATCCACTAGTGGTTATGTATTCACCTTTGGTGGTGGTGCAATATAAATCAGCTAAACAGCCGGTCATTGCTAGATCGACTATGGAATCAGAGTTTGTAGCTCTGGAGTTAGCTGGTTCTGAGGCTGAGTGGTTAAAAAACTTCTTAGCTAATGTCCCTTTAATAAAAGACGTATTGCCTCCTGTGTCTATACACTGTGATTGTCAAGCGGCAATAGCTATTGCAAAGAATAAATCTTATAATTGTAAAAGTAGACACATGAAATTGAGACATGATTTCACAAAACAGTTGTTGAGAGATAGAATAATTTCCATTGATTATGTGAAGTCAGAGATAAATTTGGCCGATCCTCTGACTAAACCTGTGGGAAGAAAATTAATTCTTCAAACCTCTAAAGATATGGGGTTAAGGTCGACATGTTGTCAATAGAGATGGTAACCCAACCTATGTGATTGGAGATCCCATGAAGTAGGTTCATATGGGTAATAACAAGTCGATATTGGCATTAATGCACTAAAAAAGAGTGCTTGACTACTACTAATTGAGAGGCTGAGTTATAACTCTTATTCAAATTCATAGTCCTTATGGATGGTGTATTTAAAAGCAGTATACACTTGATGAATTCACCTATATGAGAGTGGAGTGGGCCGCTCCTTTGATACTTTGGCCTAGTCTCTAGAGCTCTCATGAATAACCAGGCACGCGCATGGCCTATCGAGTGCAAAACCGCGTTGAACAATAAAATTACCGGGGGTCAAAATGTGATTGATAAAATCTCTGACTTATAATAAGAATTATTGATTTATAAAAATATTATATTTCACCAGTAATTCTGTGAGTTATGTTTTATTGGTCTAAGTTTGGTTCATAGTCCTGAAGACACCAAACCTATTACATTTGGACCATACAAATCAAGCAAGTTTATTTTTGAAGGTCTTTAAAATAGTGGGGGACTGTAACAATATTTTAATGCCCTTTGTTAGACAAATGTCTTACCCAAGAATATGTGGCAAGCCTTCTAGAAGGGAAGAGATAAATGGCAAGAAGCTTTTGAAAAGTGGCAATTGCTTTGCCACATTCCTTTCCCTCAGCATATGAATCCATGCACATGTGCCTATAAATAGGCTCTCAATTGGACAAGAAATCATCATAAGCAAGACAAAAAGAAATTCTTCTTCTCTTTCCTTCTAATTTCATTATTCACCAACTTCCATTTGTTGTCTTTTTTTTGTAGTTTAACTTTTCTTGTTCCCCTCTTTTAAATAGCTAGGTTTGTAATATTTAATTTTGCTGATTCATGTATCCTCTAAATAAATAGAAATGGGCTTGTTTAATCTGGTGAGGAGGTGGTGTGAGCGACTGGCTGTGGTGGGCACGAGGAGAGGTAGAGGGAGACCTAAGAAGTATTGGGGAGAGGTGATCAGGCAGGACATGGCGCGACTTAGGATTACTGAGGACATGGCCCTTGATAGGGAATTGTGGAGGTCGAGCATTAAGGTTGTAGGTTAGGGGGAAGTTGTGAATATTTCTACAGCGCATTAGAGTGAGACTAGCCAGTTAGGAGTTAGTCTTAGGATGCTACTGGTCAGCTACTGATGCAGGGCTTTATCTGCTGGATATTATTATACCTTCCATCTTTTTCGTATTTCTTATATTGCTGTTATTTTGTTATTTTATGTTATTTTATTTTATGTTATGTTATTTTATATTTTATGTTATTTTATTATGAGTCTATTGATAGTACTAATATATCGTCTCTTGTTGCTTTCTTGAGCCGAGGCCCGAGGGTCTCCTGGAAACAGCCTCTCTGCCCCTCGGGGTAGGGGTAAGGTCTGCGTACATATTACTCTTCCCAGACCCCACTTGGGGGATTATACCGGGCCGTTGTTGTTGTTGTTGTTGTGGGCTTGTTTAATCCTGGGGAAACATTTTAACATTGCTGCTTACAAATAATATTATTGCAGTATTATCATCGTTATTTTCCGGTGTTATTTTCCTACAAGAACTCTTAAAAGTACCAATTTGTCAAATCCAAGCTGGAGAACCAGACCATTTTTATTGGATATGAGAAGAGCGAAAGAAGAGTAAAACAGTGAAACAAACTTCAAGTGACTCAGATAAGTCACATCTTGCATACAAGATGTTCTGATGAAACCCAGGGCTAACCTCAAATGGGGTGGGGAAGGGGAAGATTTTAATGGGGCGGGGCAAGGCAGGACAGGGCAAGCTAAAGTGTTATTTTTGAAATTTTTTAATAGGGCAGGGTAGACTAGGGCACATTACGGGTTAATAGCTAGGTCGGGTAAAAATAAATTGACCCGCGTACTTTTGTTATTTTTCCCTAAATCTAAAATCCCTAAACGCTCAAACCCTCCAATTCCCAAACTCAGAAAATCTCTTCCTCTTTGAACTCTCCTGAGATTCTTCTTCCTCAAACCTCAAACTTTCTTCGATTCTTCTTCCTCCGGGATCGAGGCAAAGTTTTCTCCAGCAAATTCAAATAATGCTCGGAATTTCTCTTACTCTCAACTTCTCTTTCTCCATCACAATTGATGTTCTTCTTTTCCTCTTAGTATGGAATCTTAGGAGGTAGAAAATCTTCTTAGAAAGAAGTAAGGTAACTGTAACGTTGTATTCCCTTTATGGGAAACAAATACTCCCTCCGTTTCAATTTAGATGACATACTTTTCTTATTAGTCCGTTTCAAAAATAATGACACAATTCTATATTTGGAAACAACTTAACTTGAAACTTTTTATTTTACCCACTTTGACGTTAATGAGAATCTTTTATAGTCACACAAATTTCATGGCCCCATAAAGCTTTTATCTCTAACCTTTTAGGACCATATGTTTTAAAAGTTTTTTTTTCTCAGACTTTGTACCAAGTCAAACTACATCATCTAAATTAAAACGGAGGAAGTAAACAAGATGACCCTATGGCAATGGCTGAAGCCGGGGTTTTAAAACAAAATGCTAGTTCTTAGTCATTTTGATGGTTTAGCAGTCTTTTTTCAAATTTGTGTGGCGTATTTTAGGTAGGTACTTTGTGTTCTATGATGTAATTTGTGTTCTTAGTCTACTTTGTGTTCTGAAGTCTGGTGCATTTGTGCTTGTTGTTAGCTGAAATGATGATATATTCATTTGTGTAGGTTAGGAATGTAAATAGGGCAGGGAAGGCCTTGACTCGCTAAAATTTTGACCTGCCCCATTTAGCTTTTCGTCAAAATTTTGCCTGTCCCCGCCTATAAAGCTCTGCCCCATTTAGGCTCTCTTTTATTTTGCAATATGCTTTTAATTTCCTTTACCTTTCAACTTTCTATCGAAACATTTCAAATATTATTTAGTACTTCCAGCAGCCATTTTGTAGAGGAAGACCAAGCTGCAGTATATAAGGCCCCAATTGTTGTGTTAACACCTATGTTTTTACTTTTTTCTCTCCTTAAGAATAGAGCTGAGAATGTGAATGACTTTGCTAATTAAAGATCAAAAGTTGTTTTGATAATGTCACCAGAATCTGAGTGATAAACTGTGCAACAAATTCTTTTACTTATTATGATTCAGATTTGTCAAACATGAAAACAAAGTAACAAGCAAAAATGCAATCGCATTTGCATAATCAACTTATATTGACAGCAAAAGAGCTTCAAAGCCAGTTCACAACACATAGGCTATACCAACCCTTGCACCATGCCCAAAATAATTTTTTGAACCAAGCAATGTGGGGGGAAATTCAAAGGAACAACATTATGATGTTTCTCCTTATCATTCTTGTGAAACATTGGGCAGTTCATCAGCAAGTGACAATGCAAATAAACAGAATTTAAATTCGTTTTTACATCCATCAGTATTTACATAAAATGAAGTATATTACTTTTCATTTTAAGAAGCAATTTTCTTCTAAGAAGGTGCATCCCCATCGTCATGCATCATCTGATTCGTAAGCATAGAAAATGTCAAGATATGTCCAACAGAATAGCATAATGAGTCGTCACATATACATTCAATCTTTGACCGTAGAATAACCTGGTCAGAATCTAAATTACATGCTGAGCCAACTTTTGTTCTCAGTCTAGATAATGAAACCAGAAAGTTAGTCATACATATTGTATCAAGAAATACATTTAGTCTCTTCAACTAGTGCTTGAGCTGCAATCGACACCCATTAACTGATGATGAACTTCATCTTTACTAAGGCTGAGTAATGAACAATGGAGAAATCACTAAGGCTGAGTAATGAACTTCTCATGCCTGCACAGTGACATATTCCAAAGATTAGATTTATGGCGGCACAACATGGAGGCTGAGCAAATATAAACAGGGTTCTACCACGGCAAAAAGACTACAAATGTTGCTGATCTAACTGAAAAGTTCACATTGACACAACAAGTATCAACTTTCAAATTAGCCATCCATAGGCAATGTCAACTACCATAGCAGATGAGGTATATAAAAGCAAATACTCATTCTCATTGAACAACGGAGTCGACGGAAAAATTGTATACAAAATCAAAGTTCTATCTGCTCAAATTTATGAAAAAGAAACCACTTCTAATTAAGTATGGAACTTAGTTTAGAGTTGCGATAAACCACTAGAATCCGGCTCGTCCTCTTCATCAAATAATGTTGGACATAAACTTTATCAATCATTGAAGTCAAACCTAAAAGAAAAAATACATAATTCAACGTATCAAAATAGTATTAAATAATTTAATACCTATTAAGACAATAATAAGAAAATTACTTACCATTTAAGTCATTCCATAACCACGTGCGAGCACACATTAAAGCTTCCAAAGTAGTGGGATGGATTCTACTCCGATGCGGGCTAATCAACCTCCCACTAGTGCTAAATACCGATTCCAAAGCAACAGTAGACACGGGAATGGCTAAGAGATCACGAGCCATTTTTTGAAATGTAAGAAATTTCAATCCATTTGACTTCCACCAACTCAAATTGTCAAATGAAGGAGTTCGAGCTAGTAGGCTTTCTTCAAAGTACATATCCAACTTTGGTCTTGTCTCCACAGTAGCTACAAATCTATCAGAGCTCGAAAGCCGATCGCCCTCAGTAAAACTAGTGACTTCACTAGAACTAGATGCTAATGAATCATGTGGAGCAGATAATTTACTCTTATAATCTTGAAAGAGATCATAACAATTGGATCGTACTTCTTGAATTTTAGTTGAAGCTTCTTCACCATAAATTAGTGAAAGAAAGAAATCCACCAACCTCATCTTGTACCGCGGATCAAAGATTGCAGCTACTCCCATCAAAATATGTACATCATACCAATATTTTTTAAATTTCAACAACATTACAGATGCCATATCGCTAATCAAAGGATTAAACTCATTCACCCAAGGTTCAAATTCTAGCTTAATCTCACAAACTTTTGTAAAATATTGACTAGATGTTGGATATTGAGTTCCTGAAAATTGTTCAGTGATATGATCAAAAAGTTTGAGCTTATCAGAAACACCTTCTGCATCACTCCATTGCTCTTCAGTTGGATACGACTGATAATTTGTGTCAGTTAGACTCAACTTGTTAAACACTTCTTTGTATTCTATAGATGTTCTCAACATTAGATATGTTGAGTTCCACCGAGTAGGACAATCATACTCCAACGTCTTATTACGAGAACAATGAACCAAACGTGCGGCTTCTTCAAACCTCTCAATTCTGCCAGCTAATTCAATCCAACACAAGACTGTCACGAACCCAAATACCAGTCGTGATGACGCCTATCACATTACTAGGCAAGCCAACTCAAACATTAAATCACAACCCTTTTTCCTTATAATAAGCCATTTTCTAACACAAGTTTAAATACCAAATTTTTATAATAAGCGTTTAAAACAACTAAATATATGCAGAAGTCAAATAAACATGAAACTACACAGCCCCAAATATCTGGTATCACGAGTCTAGAGCCTCTACTACGTAACTGACTGTCTGATACAACATAAATCTAGAAAATACGGAAAAGAACAAGATAGGAAGGAGAAAACAGGGCTGCGGATGCCATGCAACTACCTTGAAGTCTCCGGCAACCTCTCGATCAACTGAGGACCCTCACTCTGCTACTCGGGCACCAGAATCTGTACACAAGGTGCAGGGAGTAACGTGAGTACGCCAACTCAGTAAGTAACAAAAGTAAATAAGGGCTGAAAGCAGTGACGAGCAGTTGAAAATCATGTAACTGAAATAACAACAGGATAATAGATCAACTTTACCGTTTAAAAACCAGTTTCATCGTAAAATCATCAATTTCAGTTTGAACACATGAAATCATATACTTAGCAGTTTTTCCAATAGAGGCTTATTTTAAAAGAAGAGTGAAATCAGTTAAAATATCATAACTGGGCCCCTCGGGCAAAGTATCACTCAGAATATGGCCTCTCGGGCAGCCTCTCAGTCACTCGTGATTCACTCTCGTCACTCAGTACTCACTCTCAGCACTCAGGCTCATTAATATCTCATAATAATAGAAATTATAGTAACCGCTGCGGCGTGCAGCCCGATCCATAATTTATAGTCGACTACGCTCACTGGGGGTGTGCAGACTCCGGAGGGGCTCCTACAGCCCAAGCGTCATATCGCTGCGGCGCACGACCCGATCCAATATATATATATATCGCTGCGGCGTGCAGCCCGATCCATATAAGCATCACTGTGGCGTGCAGCCCGATCCATAAATCATATATAAATATCCTCACCATTAGGTTCTCAACCTCTCTCAGTCATTAACCTCACAGCCTCTCGGGCACAACAGTAGAAATTAGGAAACTCAGTCCAAATAGTCCGCACATTTAAAAGTAGAGGGAATAAAATCAGTTTTAAACAATAAGCAGGTAAAACATGACTGAGGATATGCTTTCAACAAGTAGAGTGAGGAAAAACAGTGCAAATTCCCCTAAGGGTCTCAATAGGTCAGCACAAGGCCCCAAACGTGGCATACAGCCCATAATATAGTATAAAGGACTAAAGTACGGAATATCATAAGGTTCTAAATCAAATACGCGGCTTAAAAGTCGCTACGGGACGGACCAAGTTGCAATCCCTACCGGTGCACGCCCACACGCTCGTCACCTAGCATGTGTGTCACCGCATTTATCAAAACAAGTCAAATATCGAGGTTTTGTACCCTCAGTTCCAGATTTACAATGGTTACTTACCTCAAACCGGTGAAAATACTACTCTGCGATGCCTTTGCCCCTCGAATCGGCCTCCACTCGTGTCGAATCTATCCAAAATCAGAATCACGGCATCAAAATATGCTAAGGGAACGAAGCCCAAGCGAAAACAATCAAATAATACCAAAAATCCCGAAATTGACCAAACCCGCCCCCCCCCCCTCCGGCCCACATCTCGAAACTCGATAAAAATCACATCAACGGAGTCCTTATTCTCCCCCGAATCCATACGTACCAAGAACACTGAAATCGGAGTCCAAATGGCCCCTCAAAATCTCATTTTATAGTCTCTTTATCTCAAGCCCTAATTCCTCAATTTTAGGCTTAAGTGCTATGATTTATAAGGTAGATTTCACAATAGAATCTAGTTTTAAGTCCAAGAATCTTACCCCAAGTGATTCCCCTTGAATCCCTCTTCAATCCCCTTCAAATAGCTCCAAAAACGACCAACAATGGAAGAAATAAACCCCACATTCGCGGACAAGACGACCTTTTAAACCTTCTGCCCAGGCCTGAAATCCTTCTTCGCGAACGCGGTCAAAGCCTCGCGTTCGCGAAGCACAAAATAACCTTGACCAAAATTCCTCTTTCACGATTGCGACCACCACATCGTGAACGCGATGCTTTACTCAGACAGACCTTCGCGATCGCGTTCCACCTATCGCGAACGTGATGAATTAAACTCCCCTGAAGCTCAGCCGCCCATTTCTTCTACGCGAATGCGCAACACCCCTGCGAACGCGATGCACAGATGCCCAGCCCTTCGCGAACGTGAAGCCTTCCTCGCGAATGCGAAGGCTAAATTTACAGCTTCCTCAACTGACCCTTCGCGAACACGAGGGTCCACTCGCGAACGCGAAGAGTAAAATACCTGCAACAGCTGAAACCAAAATCTGCAATTCTCTTTAACTTAAAATGATCCGTTCAACCCTCCGAAACTCACCCGAGGCCCCCGGGACCTCAACCAAAGGCACCAAAACTCCCAAAACCTAACTCAAACTTGTACCAATCTTCAAAGCACCTCAAACAATATCAAACCAACCAAAACACATCGGATTCAAGCCTAAGTTCCAAAATCTTCCGAATTCCGCTTTTGATCAAAAACCCAACCAAACCACGTCCGAATAACTTGAAATTTTGTACACACATCCCAAATGACACAACGGAACTACTGCAACTCTCAGAATTCTATTCCAACCCCTATATAAAAATCTCACCTACCAACCGGAAATCGCCAAAAATCCATTTTCGCCAATTCAAGCCTAAATCTACTCCGGACCTCCAAAACTCATTCTGATCACACTCCTAAGTCCCAAATCACCTCCCGAAGCTAAAAGAACCATCGGAACTCACATCCGAGCCCTCTAACACATAAGTCAACATCCGATTGACTTTTTCCAACTTAAGTTTCTCAAAAGAGACTAAGTGTCTCAAACCTTACCAAATCCTTTCCGAACCCGAGCCAGCCAACCCGATCACACATAGACCGATAAACAAAGCAATAAGAAGCAAAAATGGGGGAAACGAAGCGGTAACTCATGAGACGACTGGTCGGGTCGTCACAAAGACACTATCACGTACTTTGCTAATACTATCTCCTATCATCGTTAACCCTTATTACACAATCAAATTTAAAATATGTGCAGCACAACGAACGTGAAATACTCGACCAGTTAACAACAAATCTTTTTTATTAAGTTTCTCATCCAATAAAGTTTTAATCATAGCACTGTTTGTGCTAGAATTATCAATTGTGATAGTTGATATTTTTCTACTTGCCACAATATTAAGGCAGGTAATATCCGCTTGATAAGAACACTTTTTGAGAAGAAGACTCTCTCTCTAGAAAAGATACAAATATTATCTTTTCATTAAGATTCTATCATCCATTATTCAATACTTTTCCACCAGATCCGAGAATATATCCAACATTCTAGGATTTGTATGTCTTCATTACTGTGAGAAAGAAGAATCATCCACCTCGTTCAATATTGGGTGAATCATTCTCTTTATTTATTTTAATGCCATTTTGTTATTATTTACTACTTGATATTTCTCTCTCATTACTCAAACCGTTTGGAATATTAAATGCACGTTGCATTTAATCCCCACCAATATTTTTCTACGTTATTTGTGTTAACCGATTATAAATCTAGGGATATTATCATTAACTAGGTTTAACTCCTCATTATATAAAAATAATTAGTTTAGCCCAAGATTTACGCTTTTTGGTCAAACAATTTGGCGCCATCTGTGGGGATTTCCTAGTTAAATTTTTAGTTTCTTCTAGATCTATAACTAGCACAGTTAAAAAAAAAGGGGGAAAAACTCCTATCTCCTTGTAGACACAGATCTGACATGGCAGGTAATGGAGAAGAAAGAATATAGGCAGTAGCCGATCTCACTGCCAACCTCTTGATCACCATCAATGAGGTTTCTAAAGCAGAATGCGAAGATATAACGCCTAATGCCTCTCCTAGGTGAGGTTGGTCGCCCCTCCCTCACGGCAGCATCACAACGTCCTGCGGTAAAGGAGCTTCCACGTCCACGACGGAAGAGGCGCCACCAGCAGTAAAAAAACTACTTGAGGCTTGGCTGACAAACACGCTGACCAGCATCCTCGACCGTCGTTGCATTGCACCAACGACGGCCGAGCAGCTCGTCCCTCTACCTCAAGTAACAGGTATCACTCACAATGTTAATAATGCAGGTGACGACACCCTCACAGCTATTCAGAGGAAGATGGAAGAAATGGAAAATGAAAGCAAAATGCTTCGGGACCAAATGAGAGAGCACCAAGAAAGAGTCGACAAAATACCAAGTGCCCCAAAACTCTTGCCGAAAAGAGATGCTGGTCGGTTCATTGAGCAACCATACAGTGACGAAGCCTCCATGCATGCCATACCAAAGACTTTCAAAAGACCTCCCCATCTAAAAATATATGACGGCACGACCGATCCCGAAGATCATGTGACTCACTATGTTACCGCTGTAAAAGGTAATGACCTCGCCAAAGAGCAAGTGTCCTCCATCTTGCTGAAAAAGTTCGGCGAGACCCTCACCGGAGGAGCATTAACTTGGTATTCACAATTGCCTACGCGCTCCATTGAAACATTTGAAGAGATGATCGACAAGTTCGTAACGGCCCATGCTAGGGCCAAAAAGGAAGAGGCAAGAGTGAACGACGTATTCGCCAACAAAAAGTCACCCGGAGAGAGATTGAGGGACTTCCTCGCTCTATTGAACCGAGTAAGAATGACTCTACCAAACGTATCGGAAGGAATGGCCGTAGCAGCTTTCCAAAACGGACTGAACAGGAACGGCTCGAGGGCGACCATAAATTATTAAGTCAGCTTATGAAATATCCTCCAACCACTTGGGATGAAATACATATAGCCTACTGTACCGAGGTCCGTGCTAACAAAGACGATCTGAATGGGCAAACCCATCGGTTGACCTCGGTACAGGCCGAATCCAGGAAAGATCAAAGAAACGATGCCAGGAGGGATCTTGCAACCCCACGACCCAATCGAGAAAGGCGTCAGTCGTATATCAGAAGCGCCATCACGCCCCCTCCCCCTCCCCCCTCCCCCGCCACGAAGAGGGCCCATCTAGACCAAGGACAGGGACTCACAAGAACGAGAAAGGTATGCCCCCTTTATTATTTGCTCATAATTTTTGTGTGTCGCCTTTACAAATAGTCTACGTATTAGAGAAGCTCGGACCAAAAGTGAAGTGGTCACAAAAGATAAAGTCAGACCCAAGCACCAGAAAGTCAAACGCCCTCTGCGAGTTCCACCAAGAGCGAGGTCACAAAACTGAGGATTGCATCGCTCTAAGGCAGGAGGTCATAAACATGCTTCACCAAGGACACCTCAAAGAATTGCTGAGCGACCGAGGGAGGACCAACTTCGCCCCAGGACGTGAATAACACCAGGGACCGTCGAAACCACCCTCACCGACTCGCACCATTCAAATGATAATCGGGGTGGCGACTGTCACGCCCCAAAAACCGAGGAGCACAACCGACGCTCAACCGAGTAAACCCGACTTGGCAAGCATGTTAGGTTTCATTCTACCCAAACTAATTCATGAATAAATAGGAGATGGACTCCATTAATCATACTTAGTAAGTATTTCATTAACAACTTCCATTTCATTTTCATTAGCAGCTTATATCATAATTATCAAAATATTACAAGTTTTATAAACCTTTGCCAGACATCAACATTTCAACTTTAATTCCAATACCCGACACTACCCACAACTTGTCTACGGAGCCTCTAAACACAACTGAAGAGTAATGTAATATGGAAATGCCGGTAACAAGGCTCCGGCTATACCTAAAATACAAAGTACATGATAAACAGATGAAACAGGACCTCGAAACGAAGTGGGGCTCACCAAGTCAGCTGAAAGGATGATGCGGCGCTAGCTGTGACCAACACTGCCTGCTATAGAAACACCTACATCCATTTAAAGACGTAGCACCCCCGGCAAAAGGGACGTTAGTGCCATCGAATAGCACTAGTATGTATAACTGAACACCATCTTATTAGAAAGAACAACCATACAAGAATAAAGAAATCATAAGGATCAACAAAGCTTTTAAACAATCACCACATCATCAAATACAAATAAGAGATCACATAGCTTTCACACAATTTCCATAACTTTAGTCTGGGGCATTCCATATTGTTGCATCATCGTTCACATTACCACCGCTTTCTTGAGCGCAGTCTGATCACGGCCCGATCGGCTAAGCCGTCTCCCCGAGATGTTACCATTATTTCATTCTCACTTTCCAGTTCAGATTATCAATATATTACCACCATGTGTGTATAACATGGCGTCCGATCACGGCCCGATCGGCTAAGCCGTCTCCCCGAGACGTTACCATTTCTCCATTAATCATCTCACTTCAATTTTGGTTTCACATGTATCAACTCATAGGCACTTAGGGCCATAATTTTCACATTATACTTGGCGCTAGGCCACATTTCACAACTCACATTCCACATCTCTTTCACTTTCAACATCAAGCTTTCAATTTAAGATAATGGGCACATACAAGAGCAATTCAAGTTGTAAGCATAGAGAGAGATTCACATGATTTGGCATAATAATCACAATTTAAACTTGACTTGAAATCTAGGCAATTTAGCATATAGTTCACATTCTTTACATATCACCAATTTATCAAGATTAGCATATTGAACATCTTGGGATACACTTTTCACATATATTATTGCAACACCAATACCTTTGAAAAAACAAATACTACGTCAATCAAATTCGGACTTACAATTTTACATGGACACCATGGGAGCTCAATTTCTAAGAAGAGAGGGTTTTGGCCATACATACCTTGTTTAAGCTTTCCTTAAGTTACTACGACGTTCCGGAAATTCTAGCAGTCCCAATCTACTTTGAGACATAACACAATTGAACACAAATTAGGAAGGTATTCATGGTTTCAGCTTATTTGAGCATTTTATCAAATACTAGTTGAGCATCTTGATTTCAAATCTCTTTTACAAGGTTCCCTTCATTTCCCCAACCCAATATTTACTTATTTATTTTTAACAATCTTCCCACAAATCTAATTTGTACATGCATGTATACATAATGCTATTACACCCAAGAATCATACCTCAATATCCCATCTTATGCCCCAAAATTGAAATTAAAGTCTAATGTATAGAACCTTACCTCTTAGATGAAGAACATGTGATTGGGTTCTTTGATTCTTGAAGACTTGAGCAAGAGATGGGTGATTATGAAGCTAGGCTCTTTCTCTCTCTCTTTCTCTCTCTATATGCTCTCAACTCTCTCTAAAATCAGTAGAAAATGACCCCAAATGATGCCCCAAAGACTATATATTAAAATGGGGTCGGGTTATAAAAGTAGGAAAAATAAGCCTCCGAAATTGGGTCTGCGATCGTAGAATGGACCGCAAATCAAGAATGTGGGCCACAGAATGCATCGCAAAATAGGTGCCCAAAACTGGGCAACACTGGCCCAATCTGCGACAGATCTGCGATCGCAGAGTCAAAAATGCGACAAATTTGCGAGATTCGACACAGGATCGCATTTTTCCAGCCTTTGGTAATTTGATCTAACTTTGTGTAGGAATGTCCAAATGATGAACGGTTTGAAGCGTTGGAAACTAGACTCGAAGACCTTTCATATGATAGGTTGTTATCACATAAAACCTTATACATATTTAGATATGCTTGTTCAAAGTGTGGACTTATGCAAACTCATTTGGAATCTTAGCCTATTATGAAATTTTCCGGTTTGACTTAGGCTTAGGCCTTTCCTTGGGCCCCAAATTACTTACCATAAGACTCGTACACTTATTTACCAAGTCCAATTTATGCCCACCATCTTAATAGCACATAAAATATTGTAATTAGCCTACGTGGCACCACGAAATCCTAAATTACTAAGCGAAATTTTCCGGGGCCTTACATTCTCCCCCGCTTAGGATCATTCGTCCTCGAATGAGGAGTAGAGTCCACTCTAAACGCTTATCACAATATATCCCTTTTCTCACCTACCTCAAGTCCCTAAATTGACTAACTCCCAAATATTTCAGAAATTTCGGCAGAGTCTCCTTTGTAACTAGGCCTATCCACCTGCCAGAGAACCGCCAAAACCATCCTAAAAACACATCCACAACTCGACAAAGCACCACAATGTATATATCAATAACATGAACTTCTGCATTACAAGCACTACATTATCACGATGATACCTGGACATGGACTGCACATTGTTAAATCATAACACCTAGAAGGTACTTTTCAAATCAAAACCAACTGCTATACCATTAAGAGAAAATACCTTATTTCTACAATACTCTCGCCCTTCAATGCGGCCTCTTATGCTTATAGGCTTTTCCATAACACATTCACGGAAACATTCCCAACCTCCAAACTTATCTAACAAGGATGACAGCTAGATACCTCGCATAAGCTAACTATCCATTAACATTCACCTTCAATAATTTACACCAGGGTGATACACAAATGATCTCCACCTACCTTCTTAGACATTGACATATGAAAACACAAAGTCATGAGGAACAACTATGGGGAAACATCACACCCCTAGTGTGACCTAATGGGAAATGCGCTTACGTACCCTTCATCATCAATTCACATAACATCTACAGGGGAAAATTTTGAGAATAACCGATTCACCCTCCTGAATTCTAAATCTCTACGCGAACACCCACACTAAACCTTTGATGACCTTCAACGATTATACTAAGATGTGCTATCCTGAACTCACCATAAAAACTACCTATCGAATATATGTGATCACACGGGGATGCTCCCTCTTTGACATGTTTGAACCTTCAATACCCAATAGATTTAATTCAATGAGGAGCAACAGAGTTCAAGACTGGGCTGGAATTATTCAAGAATCCATTTATGCGCTGAGCAGAGTATTTCATGAGGTTACATACTAAGAGACACGAGGATTTCTATTAATGATGCTGACGTGATTTAGTCCAGGTGACCATCAATTATCAGATAAATGAAGCATAGTGGTAACAAATATTCTTAGATAAGGTGGATACCATGTATGTGAACTTGAGATTTTTAAACAAGTGACCAAGTAGGATACACCAGTTGTGTCCCTGAGCGTAAGGTAAGTAGTTGAGCTCAAATGGTAAGACTCTTGCAACATGGGTGTGAGTGAGGCCACAAATGAAATACGTGGAATTTGAGTTCACTCCTAACAATAAGCGACACAAGGAATCTATGCCACAAGCGCATGAGGATGGAAAAGAAGTCATCTACTTATGAGATTATCATAATTCGAACAATCTAACCCTTCCTAAGGCGGTGGAATGCTAGAGGTAGCAAAATTTCCTGCACATGACAATGACGTTGTCAATGATCCTAGAAGCCGAGTGAGCAGAAGGCCACGTAACCCATCCAATCCGACCCATTTAAGACTTTTGAAAAGGGGACACACTTTGGTTTGAAATCATGGCAATTTAAGCTTGAACTTTAAGGAAAATCATTACTTTTGAAACCCATGAGACAAGCCCTCGTAGTCCTAGAAAATCGTCAACAATGGCAAGAAAGTACTTAATACCATTACGAGTTGGTATAAAACAAGGCCTCAAAGTGCCCACATGGATAAGTTTGAAAGAATGAGACGTCTTAATGCATTTGTCGGGGAAAAGTAACCTAGGTTATCTAGTCACATGGACAAGTAGAGCAGGTAGATGATTGTTTAGGAAAACATCTCATAAGGAGTGCGAGCAATATCTTTTTATTTTAACAAAAAGGACATACCCCGACCCTTGATGCCATAAGGCATAAAATTAGATTCACGAGGAGAGTTACCAGATGAAAATAGATAGTAAGGCAGCACAACTAAGAGCACCGCTTGGAATCGACAAGCTTAAACAGAGTTGAAGACATTAGAAGTTTGTAGAAAAGGGGAAATTTGCCCACTCTCAGGGCGTTTGTAGAGTACATAAAAATGAGGTTAATTAAATCAGATCATTTAGTTGGATAACTAGTCGAGACATTGAGATAATATTGCATTGAAGATTACGGGTAAACAATACATGATGCAAGACAAATGAAAATAAAGTGAGAGAGCCTTATGGAAGTAACTTGTACATTGTAACCACTAGGAAGGGTAGTAATATAGAGGGATTACGAGAAGCTAAATTTCTGAAAGAAGATCTCTGTATGTAGTCACATGATATATAGCTCCAGAATTCAAAAATCCAATTATGTTTAGCAACTCTACTTCATAATGAAGCACTACAACACACTTCTACACAACCAACTATTACAAGCCACATTGGGAGATGCTATAAGACTTGACTGAGAGAAAGGCTTTGACATATGAAGGTGTTACTAGGTGTATTTCTCCTTGGTCAACCCAAAACCAAAAGGCGAGAGTTAGACTGATAAGCAGATCGTTGGACTAGCACATGTGTAGATAATCCATTATCTAAAGGAGATCATTCAATCGCAGCAATTGCGGCATGCTATCAACCCTTGATGAACTTGAAGTGAGGTGGGAACCCAATGAGATAGTATAAAATAATCATGGAGGTTTGCAGATGTTCATAATGAGTTCTCCATGGATTTTGACTTGAGAAATACCCAGATGCTAATGAAAGACAGAAAACAGGAGAAACTGGCGTTGTGCTATGATAACCCCCAAAGGTGCGCTTGGTCTTGACGGAGAGCCTAGTAGGGGTCCTTACGAGAAAGAAAGTGTTACAATGACTCATTGAAGGATATTTTCTCTCATGGTTATCGAACAAGTGTTGGGAAACTAGCACAATGAATTCACTAACTAAGGAACACAATTAACACATGTTGTGGAGGTATAAGGAGAAAGTAAACATTTGACACGAGCTGGACATGCTTCTGCTATATCAACTCCTAGACTGCAATACACAACCACGTCACGGGCAACCACAATACTAGGAACAAAGTGAGCTTCTTACTGAGGAATGATCTTAGTGGACATGAAAGTCATACTGAGATGGGCAAACAAAAGATCTTCCTGTGACAGATTCGTAAAAATCTCAAATTTCTCAGAAATTCTATACAGACAAGCGACCACTTCATTTGACATGTACACATATGATAGGAGGTGGGATATGCTCTCATGTTACTAGACAGTGAAAAGGTTTCATGATGATACTCACAAGAGAGTAGAGTTATTATTCAAATCATAGAATCCATATACACCAGTGAGAAAAAGAGTGACTCGAGAAGGATCGCAACACTGGGATGCTTTACATGGAACTTGACACCACATAGGTAAACTTTACGACGGTGCATGTATAGGCACAAGCGAGTAGATGTTGTCCATTTAAATAAAAAGTTTCTGTAAGGAATTCATCGGATATAGTCCCTTGTTGAGAATTTAGGAAAGAGAGTGGGAAGTATTAATCCTAGAGTTATAACTCAATTCAAGGACATAATTATATAACTTAATTCCACAAAAAGGGTGTAAATAAGAGAATTTCTGATAGAGTGGATTCACGAACAACACGGCTCCTTCAAGGAGTAGGTACACATAAGTCTTTGTGACTCACATCTTATTAAGGCCATGTTTATGAGGACTCTTCAATATGGATGTACATATACAACAAGAGTACGTTGGTTGTGCTAAGTAGTGACTTACTTGGTGACCTTAGGTTGATAGGGCAATAGCTAAATTGATGCCCCTTGACTCCACATCCTAACGTACGTTGGTACCATGCCGATATACTATAGGATTTGGTGGTGCAGTGACATCAATAGGGACAAGGACACTCCCCTCTCAGCGATAGGTTCTACCAATCCCTCCACACCTCAATACATTCTCCTAACAAGTCCTTGGGCAATCCCCTCGGACTCAATGGTGGGATCACTCCCCCCTCATGGCTTCAAATTCGCGGATTATGGTATCATGATTACTCATTATGAGAGTAAGGCTTGGAGAGAAAACTAACTCCCTAACTTGAGCTCTATCGCACGAATGGAGTATCAAAGAAGGGTGAAATTCCTAAATGTCCGAATAGCCTCCAACTTATAGATGTGGTCGACTACACACCGATAAGAAGGACTCTACTAGACACGGCTCCGAGACATCCTAGGACACTTTAAAACCTTAGGCTCTCATACCAAGTTTGTCACGCCCCAAAAATCGAGGAGCACGACCGGCGCTAAACCGAGTAAACCCGACTGAGCAAGCCTGTTAGGTTTCATTCTACCCAAACTAATTAATGAATAAATAGGAGATGGACTCCATTAATCATACTTAGTAAGTATTTCATTAAAAACTTCCATTTCATTTCCATTAGCAGCTTAAATCATAATTATCAAAATATTACAAATTTTATAAATCTTTGCCAAACATCAATATTTCTACTTTAATACCAATACCTGACACTACCCAACACCTGCCTATGGAGCCTCTAAACACAACTGAAGAGTAATGTAATATGGAAATGCCAGTAACAAGGCTCCGGCTATACCTCAAATACAAAGTACATGATAAACAGATGAAACAGGACCCCGAAACAAAGTGGGGATCACCAAGTCAGCTGAAAGGATGATGCGGCACTAGCTGCGACCAACACTGCCTGCTATAGAAACACCTACATCTATTTAAAGACGTAGCGCCCCCGACAAAAGGGACGTTAGTGCCATCGAATAGCACTAGTATGTATAACTAAACACCATCTTATTAGAAATAACAACCATACAAGAATAAAGAAATCATAAGGATCAACAAAGCTTTTAAACAATCACCACATCATCAAATACAAATAAGAGATCACATAGCTTTTACACAATTTCCATAACTTTAGTCTGGGGCATTCCATATTGTTGCATCATCGTTCACATTACCACTGCTTTCTTGAGCGGAGTCCGATCACGGCCCGATCGGCTAAGCCGTCTCCCCGAGACGTTACCGTTATTTCATTCTCACTTTCCAGTTCCAATTATCAATACATTACCACCATGTGTGTATAACATGGCGTCCGATCACGGCCCAATCAGCTAAGCTGTCTCCCCGAGACGTTACCATTTCTCCATTAATCATCTCACTTCAATCTTTGGTTTCACATGTATCAACTCATAGGCACTTAGGGCCATAATTTTCACATTATACTTGGCGCCAGGCCACATTTCACAACTCACATTCCACATCTCTTTCACTTTCAACATCAAGCTTTCAATTTAAGATAATGGGCACATACAAGAGCAATTAAAGTTGTAAGCATAGAGAGAGATTCACATGATTTGGCGTAATAATCACAATTTAAACTTGACTCGAAATCTAGGCAATTTAGCATATAGTTCACATTCTTCACATATCACCAATTTATCAAGATTAGCATATTGAACATCTTGGGACACACTTTTCACATATATTCTTGCAACACCAATTCCTTTGAAATAATAAATACTACATCAATCAAATTCCGGACTTACAATTTTACATGGACACCATGGGAGCTCAATTTCTAAGAAGAGGAGGTTTTAGCCATACATACCTTGTTTAAGCTTTCCTTAAGTTACTACGACGTTCCGGAAATTCTAACAATCCCAATCTACTTTGAGACATAACACAATTGAACACAAATTAGGAAGGTATTCATGGTTTCAGCTTATTTGAGCATTTTATCAAATACTAGTTGAGCATCTTGATTTCAAATCTCTTTTACAAGGTTCCCTTCATTTCCCCAACCCAATCTTTACTTATTTATGTTCAACAATCTTCCCACAAATCTAATTTGTACATGCATGTATACAGAATGCTATTACACCCAAGAATCATACCTCAATATCCCATCTTATGCCCCAAACTCGAAATTAAAGTCTAATGTATAGAACCTTACCTCTTAGATGAAGAACATGTGATTGGGTTCTTTGATTCTTGAAGACTTGAGCAAGAGATGGGTGATTATGAAGCTAGGCTCCTTCTCTCTCTCTTTCTCTCTCTATATGCTCTCAACTCTCTCTAAAATTAGTAGAAAATGGCCCCAAATGAAGCCCCAAAGACTATATATTAAAATGGGGTCGAGTTATAAAAATAGGAAAAATAAGCCTCAGAAATCGGGTCTACGATTGCAGAATGGACCGCAAATCAAGAATGTGGGCCACAGAATGCATTGCGAAATAGGTGCCCAAAACTGGGCAACACTGGCCCAATCTGCGACAGATCTGCGATTGCAGAGTCAAAAATGCGACAGATTTGCGATCGGAGATTTGACACAGGATCGCATTTTTCCAGCCTTTGGTAATTTGATCATAACTTTGTGTAGGAATGTCCAAATGACGAACGATTTGAAGCGTTGGAAACTAGACTCGAAGGCCTTTCATATGATAGGTTGTTCATCACACAAAACCTTATACATATTTAGATATGCTTGTTCAAAGTGTAGACTTGTGCAAAATCATTTGGAATCTTAGCCTATTATGAAATTTTCCAGTTTGACTTAGGCTTAGGCCTTTCCTCGGGCCCCAAATTACTTACCATAAGACTCGTACACTTATTTATCAAGTCCAATTGATGCCCACCATGTTAATAGCACAAAAAAATATTGCAATTATCCTACGTGGCACCACGAAATCCTAAATTACTAAGCGAAATTTTTCGGGGCCTTACAACGACAACGCCTCGATCAACAACGCAAAATTCACCACAACCAACAAGCTCAAACGGTCGTCACTCATGAACGGTATGACGAACTCGAAAAAAGTATCATCTTCGATAAGTCGGATACCCATGGTTTGCTTTTCCCTCACTATGTTGCCCTTGTTATCACTTTACGAATATTAGATACAGATGTAAGATGCATTATGGTAGACGATGGGAGCGGGGCGTGCATTATCCACCATCGAGTACTTGCACTATCACGACCCTAAACTCAGACCTGGTCGTGATGGCGCCTCTCGTGAAGACAAGGTCAGCCGACACAACACCCATATTAACCCTTTAATCATTAATAGCCATTTCAAAGCCATTAATTAAACAAATGTTTCATAATATAAGTCTAAATGAACAGTGCGGAAATAACATACAAGCCCTACATCGGGGTGTCACTAGTCATGAGCATCTACTACAACTGTCTAACCGCATCAAGACCGAAATGGTCGGAAAGTCACAAGAATACATAAGGAAGGATAAAGAGGGAGAAAGCAAAGCCGCGATCGCCAGGCAGCTACCTTGCTAACTCCGATGAAAACTGCCACCAAGCTCAGAAAATACCTGAATCTGCACACAAGGTGCAGGGAGTAATGTGAGTACTCCAACCTAGTAAGTAATAAGAGTAAATAAAGACTGAGTAGAAGGAAATGATGAATCCACATTTATGATAAACTCAATAAGCACAACAGGTTTTCAAAACAGAATACGAGTCAATCGTCTCATTTAAATTCGAGCTTTTGGTAAAAATCATTTGAAAATACCTTCCAACAATTTCCGTAGGGGTTCAATACCATTTATAATAAAGGAGATGAAAACCATAATCGGCCCCTCGAGCAAAACTTAGTTCGTAAACAGCCCCTCGGGCAAAACGGGAATCATAAACACCTCATAACATGAAAATCTCAGTGGAAATAACAAAGCCAAATCAATTATTTAATTCTGAACATCTCGTAAAACCCCAGCTTAAATGAAAGATGTTTATAAAACGTTTGTTCAACATTTTCGACAGAGGCTCAGTATAAATATGAGTGAAAGCAGTAAATAAATCAACATATTCGATAGAAACTCACTTTAAAAAGGAGTGAAAATCAATAAGTTCATAAGCAGGCCCCTCAGGCAACTCATCACTCATGTGCATGTATGTATATATCTATGGCCCCTCGGGCAGGCCTCTCAGTCACTCGTGACTCAACTCTTACCAATCAACGCTTCCACTCAGCACTCACACTCAATAGGTACCATATAGTAACCGCTGCGACGCGCAGCCCGATCCATATATCGCTGCGGCGCAGCCCGATCCATGAATATAGTCGACTGCGCTCACCGGGGGTGTGCAGACTCCAGAGGGGTTCCTTCAGCCCAAGCGCTATATCGTTGCGGCGTGCAGCCCGATCCAATGTATCGCTGCGGCGTGCAGCCCGATCCATATACATACATACATACATACATACATACATACATACATACATACATACATACATATATATATATATACATACATACATATATATATATATATTTGCGGCGTGCAGCCTGATCCATAAGTATATAATCCTCACAACCAGGCCCTCGGCCCCTCTCAATCATTAACCTCACAATCAGACCCTCGATCTACCTCAGTCATCAACCTCACGATCACTCGGACCATCAATAAAACAGGGAACTCAGCCCAAACGGTTTTCACATTTTTAAGAAGTAAAGTGATAAAAGAGATTTAAACAATAATAGGTAAAACATGACTGAGGATATGTTTTCAAAACAAATAGAGTGAGGAAGATTAGTAAAAATGCCCTTAAGGGTCTCAACAGGTCGGCACAAGGCCCCAAACATGGCATACAACCCAAAATATAATATCAATCTCTAAAATATGGAATATCATAAGATTTCAAATCAAATACGTGACTTAACAGTCGTACGGGATGGACCAAGTCACAACCTCCAACGGTTCACGACTCCACGCTCGTCATCTAGCATGTGCGTCACCTCAAAGTAGCACAACGTTGTGAAATCCGGGGTTTCAAACCCTCAGGACAGCATTTACAATCATTACTTACCTCGAACCGGCTAAATCTCTAGCTCGAGACGCCTTTGCCCCTCGAATTGGCCTCCACACGTGTCGAATCTATCCAAAATCAGAACGAGGATGTCAAAATATGCAAGGGGAACAAAGCCCAAGCGAAAACAATTATTAAAGGGCGCAAATTCCGAAATTACCAAAACCCGACCCCCGGGCCCACAACTCAAAATTCAGAAAGTTTCACACCAATAGATTCCTTATCTCCCCCACGAGTTCATACATATCAATAATACTAAAATCGGAGTCCAAATGACCCCTCAAATCCCCATTTAAAGGCCTCTTAACTCAAGCCCTAATCCTCCATTTTTGCCCTTTAATTCCTTTAGTTACAGCCCTAAATTCATGAAATACTACCATAGAATTGTGTTTTAGGTCTAAAATCCTTACCTTCACGAAGTTCCCTTGAAATCCCTCTTCCAAATCGTCCAAAAGCTCTCAAGCCGAAGTTAAAAATGGTGGAATATCTCAAACTCGTGTAATGAAATAACTTATATGTTCTGCCCAGGGATACCTGCATCTGCGGTCAAAAATCCGCTTCTACGGTACCGCATACGCGGTCTAAAGCTCTGCTTCTGCGGAATTCACTTACTCAGCCCACACCGCTTCTGCGACTAAACTTTCGCATCTGCGGTATCGCAGATATGGTCACAATACCGTTTCTGCGGTCTCTGCACGTCTGGCCCTTTTTCGCTTCTGCGATAAATAACCCGCATCTGTGGTGCCGCATCTGCGATCCCCAATCCGCAGATGCGAGAATACCAGAAGCAGCAATATCAGCTGCTGCAACAAAATTCCAACCTCTCCGTTAACCATCCGAAATCACCCTGAGGCCCCCGGGACCTCAACCAAAGGCTCCAACATGACCCAATACCTTATACAAACTTGTTCCAATCATCAAAAGACTTCAAACAACATCAAATCAACTAAAACACATCGGATTCAAGCCAAACTTTCTAAAATCTTCCGAATTCCGCTTTTGATCAAAAACCCAACCAAACTGCATCAGAATAACCTGAAATTTTGCACACAAATCCCAAATGCCGCAACGGAACTACTGCAACTTCCGGAATTCCATTTCGACCTCTATATCAAAATCTTACCTAACAACCGGAAAACGCCGAAATCTCAATTTCGCCAATTCAAGCCTAAACCTTCCACGGACTTCCAAACTGCATTCCGATCACGCTCCCAAGTCTCAAATCACCTAACGGAGCTAACCATATCATAAAAATGCCGATCCGAGATCATACACAAGCAAGTCAAACATTGGTCAAACCTTTCAAATTTCAAGCTTCAAACTGGGAGTTGTTCTTCCAAATTCATTCCGATTACCCTGAAAACCAAAACCAACGATTTACATAAGTCATAATACACCACACGGGGAAAGTCATGCCCGAGAACTGGAAACCACATTCTACATCATGGACTAGGATACGACATACAACGCCATAATAGGTTGGCCCTAGATACACGCCATGAGGGCCATCCCCTCCAGCTTGTACCAAGTTATCAAATTTCCAACCCCGTGGGGAATATTCAGCATACGAGGAGAACAATGCACATCTCGAGAATGCTATTGCATCGCCCTGGATTATACAAATACCTAACATATGAAGGGCAAAGCAAAAGAGGCATAACAATTAACAGGGTCGAGGTCGAGTTGTGATGAAAGAGAGGACGTCATCATAGATCCCAAATTAGTAGAGGCCGCGGGATCAACCATAGAAGACCTCGACCCCATCCAACTTGATGATAACGACCACCGCAAGAAATCCTACATCGGCTAAAAGCTTTAAAAACCAGGTAAGTTCCGTCAATTCTTAACTGCTAATGCAGACTTGTTTGCTTTTTCCCATGCAGACATGCTAGGTATCCCGAAGGAGATCGCCACACACAAGTTGAACGTAGACCCGTTCTACCCCCCCGGTACGGCATGTTAGGCGGAAGTTCAATTTTGCAATAAACAAAGCAGTCCGCGAGAAGGTCAAAACATTACTGGAAAATGGTTCCATCAGGGAATCAAAATACCCCCAATGGGTCGCTAATGTGGTCATGGTGAAAAAGAAGAATGAAAGGTGGCGGATGTACATGGACTTTACATATTTAAACAAAGTATACCCCAAGGATTCATTCCCGCTACCTCATATCGACCAGCTCATTGACGCAATTGCCGGGCATGAACTGCTGAGTTTCTTAGATGCCTACTCGGGCTACAATCAGATCCTCATGGAAGAAAAGAACCAGGAGAAGACGACCTTCATCATCCACCAAGGAATGTACTGCTAGAAAGTTATGCCTTTCGGACTGAAAAATGTAGGGGCGAGATACCAAATGTTGATGACCAAAATGTTCAAAGATTAACTCAGCAACACCGTGGAAGTCTACATAGATGATATGTTGGTCAAGTCCAAAAGAAAAGAAGATCACATCGACCACCTGAAAGAAGCCTCTGATATACTCAGGCGGTACGGAATGAAGCTAAATCCTGAAAAGTGTGCATTCGGCGTGACCTCAGGAAAATTCTTAGGCTTCCTAATATCAGAACGAGGTATCGAGGTCAACCCCGACCAAATCAAAGCCATGGAAGGAATACCATAGCACTAAATTACATTAATTACACAGATACGGGGACGGGACAACTAGATATGACACCCTGATTAGGGTTTAGAGTAGACCAGCAGATACCAAATGTTGATGACCAAAATGTTCAAAGATTAACTCAGCAACACCTTGGGAACCCCCCCCCCCCCCTTTCCTATCGTGATCGTGGTTACCATTGTCCCTAGGTCGGGTATAGACGAAACTCGAGGGAGGAATCTCGGTCACGGCCTTGTAGGCTCGAGGCTTCGAGACGATCTTCTGAAACGCCCTAATGACGAGAAATTGGGCCCTCCGATTTTGCCGTATACACATCATATATCATAATTGCAATTTTGTCAATTAAAATCAAGAAACTAAATAATTTTTCAAGTTATTAATAGATCAACCAAATATAAAAAATAAAAGCTCAACAACCAAAATATACTCTATTAGACTACTACGCAGTGTCTAATCAAATCTTAGGTCCATAACCAAATTGTCCCAGTAATATTGCTAAAGTAATGTTGTATAATAAAAAGTTGTTAAATGAATGACATCAGTCATCACAAAAATAAAAAATACCTTAATGAAATAAACTCCTCCTAAAAAATGTTTCACTGGCACTTATAGCATACCCAATACCAACACATTGTCAAACATATCTAAATCCGCTTCTGATAAAGTTGTCTTAACATTGTCATCTTCATCTTCATCTGCAATTCATATGCAATGTTGATTAGTTAAACATTAACAAATAACTATATTTTAAAAATGAACAATATTAAATCTACATAAAAAATCTTACCACTTTGAGTTTGAGTAAAGTCGTGCAACCAATTTTGAGTAGCAACAAGTATTTGGACATTTTCATGATGGATGCAACTTCTATACTAGGTGAGAACACGACCACCAATACTGAATGCTGATTCTGATGCTATAGTAGTAATCGGGATACTAAGTACATCTCGCTTCATTACTGATAGGTCCGGATATTTTCCAGAATGAATCTTCCAATACATGATAACATCCATTTCGCAAAACTTCTCAAAATCAAGCTTTGGTCCCTCTAAATAAATATCCAATTCTGATTTTCCATCATTGGAAGCAGATACATTCTCAAATGCTTTGAATTCATATAAGTTAAACACATGACAATACGCTTAAGAACTAATAATAATAATAATAATAATAATAATAATAATAATAATAATAATAATAATAATAATAGTGAAAAAATAAATAGAAAAATAAAATTAATTACATCGAATATTTTGAATCCCGTTCCTTTGGATTTACTTCTTTCTTCATATGGTGTAGTCAGAGTACTAGAAGAAGCACTCGCAATATCTTGCTTATCGCATAATGATCATAGAGCTTGTACAATTTATTTTTCACATGCTCTATTTTTTCTTGTGCAGAAACTGAATCCAACTTAGAATAACAAAACTTTAAAAATTGTAACTTCATGCGAGGATCAAGGATTGCTCCAAATGCAAGCACTACACTATATACGACCAGTATTTTTTAAACTTTTCATGCATTCTTGAAGACATTTCCTTAATAACCTCATCTTCATTATTCAAATTCTCATTAAGCATGCACTCAATTCTCCAAACTTGTATAAAATACAAGTTGGATGTTGGTAACTTGAACCAGAAATCAAGTTAGTTGTCTCATAAAAAGGCTCCAAGAATTGAAATATTTTCTCCGCCCTTCTCCACTGATTCAATGTAGGACAATAAGTATAATTTTTATCTATTAAATGTAGACTAGGAAAAGCCTTTTCTTACTGGAGTGCACTATCGAGCATCATATATGTCGAGTTCCATCTAGTTGATATATCCAAACGTAAACCAAGATTAGTTTCAATTCCAACTCCCTTAACACATTGCTCAAACTTTTGTTTTCTCCCATCCGATCCTTTAACATACTTAACACTTTACCTTATTGAAAATGTAACGACCCGCCTGGTCGTTTTGCCTTTTTGAACCCCGCTCTCTTAAATAAAACTTTCCGTGCTTGCTTTAGCTAATTTATGACTTGCGGGGACGGTTGGTTCGGGATTTGGAAGAGTTTTGGGTGAAATATGCCCATTTAATTCCTTAGGATTTTCTTAAAGGCTAAGTTTGACTTTGGTCAACATTTTGAGCAAACGGACCCGGATTCGTATTAGAAATTGTTAATCTAAAGTTTTAAGGATTTAAAGAAACTAATTAATGATTGATTTCCTAGGTATCGGGCTCGTATTTTGGTTCCGAAGCCCAGTACAGGTCCGAAATATCATTTAAGACTTGCCTGTAAAATTTGGTATCAATCCAAGTAGTTTTAGGGCGTTTTGGCCCGTTGGAAGAAAATTAAGAACTTGAAGTTCATAAGTTTTGATTCATTTGGTTTTAGGGGGTGAATTCTAGATTTAGCGTTGTTTCGGGTGTTCTGAAGGTTCAAGTAGGTCCGTCTCGTGATTTCAGACTTGTCGGTATGTTCGGGCGGGGCCCGGGAGCCCCGAGCGTCAATCGGATGAGGCTCGAGTGAAGTGGAAAATTTGAGAAAGGGCTGAAGGATTGTTGCTTCTGTCATAACCGCATCTACGGTTCTTGGACCGCAGGTGCGAGACCGCAGATGCGGTCCTTGCATCGCAGAAGCGGCTTAGGTAAGCTAGGCCAGGAACCGCAGAAGCCGCTCGCAAGCCGCAGATGCGGCCTGGAGACCACAGATGCGGTCCCAGGTCTTTGGCCCATTTTCGCAGATGCGGCCCTTTTTCTCGCAGATGCGGAAATCACTAAACCAGTGAGGTTCATTAAAGACGGGTTCCAAACCCATTTTTGACACTTTTCACTCTTTCATTTGTGATTTTGGGAGCTTTGAAGAGAAGGTTTCCACTTAGCATCAAGAGGTAAGTTTATTCCACCCATCCTTAGTTTAATACTTGCATTTTAGGTAGATTAAACACTAGAACTTAGGAAAAATCAAAGGGTTAGAGCTAAACCTAGGGTTTTAATAAAACTTGGATTTAACCACGAAATTTGTTATGGAATTAATTAGAAATCATATATTAGTGATCCTTAGGTTGTAGAGAACAACTTCCTTCGGAAAATTTCGGAATCCGGGCACGTGGGCCCGGGGTCGAATTTTAGGAAAACTTATGTTAATGGTTGGAAAATTGCTTAAGTAGCTAGAATTCAATCTTGTGAGTCTATATTGACTAGCTCTTACTTTGTTTAACTAGCTTGGGATCGTTCGGCTCCGAATTGAGGGCTTGGACTTGTTCTTGGCATTGGAAGTGCACTTTGGAGCGAGGTGAGTCTCCTTTCTAACCTTGTAAGAGGGAATTGTCCTCATAGGTATAATAATTGAATTAATTGCCAATATTTATGGAGGCTACGTACGCACTAGGTGACGAGAGTCCGTGCGTAGAGACTATTATGTTAAGTCCGGGTAGTCTAGGACCCATAAGCATGCTCTACGTGATATTCTCGTAACGTGACGATAAATTCGGATTCATATAACTAATTGATTAAGAAGAATGAGACTAGTGAATGAACCTTATCCTGGTTGGTCTTTTAGAAAAGAATATTTGGTATTCCTGCGTATAGCTACTCCTCAGATATATATTATCGTTGCTTGTTGATGCGCTTATTTATATTTGACCGCGTCGCATGGGTGATTCGCGAGCGGGATAATAGATGCATCTATGGTTCTATCCATTCGACCCTCGGCAGTGCACAATTTACTTTTATGTTGGATCGGGCCGTACGTCCCACGGTGTTACTTGCGCATGTTTTGCTTAGCATTTTTCGCTGAGAACTGAATTTAATATCTGCTTGAGATATAGGGGAATATCCATGATAATACTTTGGAAGGAACTGTTAATCCATGATTATTAAATGCTAATAACTTGTACTATCCATGCTTGTTATAAATTTTCCTCACATTATTTGACCCTAGTGAGTATCAAGTCGACCTCTCGTCTCTACTTCTTCGAGATTAGACGGGATACTTACTGGGTACATATTGTTTATGTACTCATACTACACTTCTATACTAAATTGTACAGGGTCTGAGGCAGGTACATCTGGCTATCAGTCGGGTGCGCATCTCTGAGCGGATTCGAGACTTCTACGGTGAGCTGCTTCTCATCCATGCCGTTCAGCAGCCTGAAGAAGTCTTTCTTTTGTATTTTTTTTGTTGTCTATTCTGTTTCAGACAGTAGGATAGTGTGATTCTTTTGTATATTCTACTAGTTGCCCATGCTCGTGACACCAGGTCTTGGCACACACATTAGTAGACTGTATTACTTTGGGGTTGTATGATTATCATGATTTTTTTTACTCATCGTTTCTGAATTATTCCTACTTAAAGAATTATCTTCAACTATTTTGGGGTAATGGTGACCGAAAGTTTAGCTAGTATTTTCCGCGTTGGCTTGCCCAACAATGGCGTTGGGCGCCATCATGACCTGCTATGGAATTGGGTCGTGACAGAAAACAAGGAATCACTAGCTGCTTTTAAACCCTGTTGAACAATTAAATTCAAAATATGAGCAGAACAACGCACATGAAAGAACTCACCATCACACAACAAACGCTTTTGCAACCTAAGTTGACCTTTCAAAATATTTTGTAAGCTATCATTGGCAGTGGCATTATCTAAAGTGATTGAAAATACCTTATTATCTATGCCCCAATCTTTCAAACAGTCATATATAGCAGTAGCCAATTCAACTCCAGTGCGGGGAGGATACATACAACAGAAATTAAGAATTTTACAAACCAACCTCCAATTTTCATCAACAAATTAGGAAGTTAAATAAAATGGTAGGAATCCTCTTTATATTTCGTGTGGAGTAGCTGGAGCAATAGAGGCTTACAAAATGGTAGGAATCCTCTTTATATAGGAGGGGAATCCTAACATAGTACAAATTACATTAATTACACATATACGGGGACGTGACAGCTAGATATGACACCCTGATTCGGGTTTAGAGTAAACCAGCAGGCTCTGTCAGTCCTAACCGTGTACCTTGGGAACCCCCCCCCCCCTTCCTATCGTGATCGTGGTTACCATTGTCCCTAGGCCGGGTGTCGACGAAACTCGAGGGAGGAAACTCGTTCATGGCCTTGTAGCCTCGAGGCTTCGAGACGATCTTCTGAAATGCCTTAATGACGAGAAATTGGGCCCTTCGATTTTGCCGTATAGAGATAGTCCCCACGTTTCTTAGAGAGGATCGATATGAAACGACCTTGACATCCGATTCTTCGGACTTCCCGTGATAACGTCACATTGACGACATCATACTTATGACGTCAACCTTCCCGATAACTGGGGCATCCCATGGACTTGTCTTTTCAGCGTCATTCAATGCGCTGCCAATTCCCATTCTTCAAGGACATAATGTTGTCGTCGACTCATTTTTCAATGACGCATTGATTGCGCCTGCCGATCCATCTTTCAAAGGCATTGATGATGTTGCTTGCCACACTATTTCCCCCTATAAATGGGAGCTTTCCGGTGCTTTCTCCTTTCCCAAGTGTCTTTCAACATCTATCAATTCTTCCCTCCTCACTACTTTCCTCTATTTTATCTTCCCCCTTTCCTCTTCTTCATCTTCTCCCTCGGAGATATTATTCCGTGGGATCGAGATAGGAACCTAGAGGAGGTGGCGGTCGAAGGTATAACCATCGAGGATGCATGTTCGAGGAGGCAGTGCTCGGAGATGCTGCTACCGGAGGTGAACCTTCGAGAGTAGACTAGGCTCTAGGCTTCTACTATAGGTGTACCCTTTCGCTTCTTTATTTCTCTGTAAGGACCCCTTGTGGGCTTTTGTAATCATATGTAAGGACCCATCGCGAGCTGTTGTAACCCAATGTTTATGAATATACAAATGTTTCCTCAACTTTTATTTTTGATGCTTGCTATATTCCTTTACATTTGTGGAGACTCTGAATGCATGATTCTGTCGGCTATTGCCAACATCAAACCCGGATGCGAGTATTCTTTCTGGCCTTCAGTTGATAAAAAACGGCTTCCCGTGGGATCCTTTGTCGTTCCTCGGGCCAAACCTGGATTGATCCGATAAACGCAGGTCGTTGGAACCCTTATTTCAAGTTGAATGGAAGTAGGGCTTCGAACCCCTAAACCGAGATTTAGCCTTTAGACCCCGCGATAATCTTCGAGGGGGAATTCACTCGGAAGTTTGAGGATGGAGATTGCCTTTGGACTTTTGGGAGCAGTCCCCGAGTGAGGGTTAACTCGGGGCGTCTGAAAACTTGCCTTGAACTTAATGTATATAACCTTAGGGAGTTGTAGATAGGTCCCGGATGAGGGACTGCCCGATTTTAGATGATATCCTGAGGTCGAAACCTTATGGGTGGAGCTTGAGGTGCTTATTTTTCTTCTTGAGAGGAGCCTTCAAGACCGGGTACCATCTCGAACCTTGCAATGATGCCAATGGCTCCTTGGGGCCTGACTTCCTTTTGGCGGAGGTCCTCGAGGTCGGGTACCACCTCGGGACCAGAGATGATGTCGTTGGCTTCTTAAAGCTTAACTTCTTTTTTATGGAGATCCTCGAGGTCGGGTACCACCTCGGGATTGGCGATGGTACCATTGGCTTCTTTAAAGCCTAACTTCTTTTTGATGGAGATCCTCGAGGTCGGGTACTACCTCGGGATTGGCGATGGTGCCGTTGGCTTCTTAGGTAAGCGGGTCGCTGCCGTTTCTTTCTATATATAGGGTTGCTTCGCTCCTTTGGAGATCCTACTATTTTTAGATAGTTATCCTTTCGTTTAGGTGTTGACCCCTTCATTGCCTCAACACTAAAGTATTTGCACAAGTTCCTGCTTCAGTTCTCTAGTCTCGCCATAGCCATGACTGCTACATCAGGGTCTGTCCGGCAGAGAGGGGAGAGTTCCGCTCCCAATGTTCAGGATCAACGAGAGTTTACCTTGAAGATTATTTCTTCGATAGGAGAGGAACACCTTGAGCTAGTGAGGAGAGACTACGGATGGGGGGTGAAAGTATCACTACAGATACTTTCCCCGAGTGATGGCATCACGGATCGTGCCGATGGATTCCTGAATGTGTACACGTATCCTTTCACACTGGTTCCCCTTGATAGGGTTGTGCTTGACTTTTGCTTAAAGTATTGGGTTACCTTGGTGCGGATCCACCTGTCATTTTGGTGAATAGTATTGATGATGAGATTTTTTGCGGAGAAGGCGGGGCTTGAATTCACGCTCAGCCATCTCATTAGGCTGTACCGGCCATTTCACCATCGAGGTCTGCTAACCTTGCGATGTCGGTCGACCACACCCTTCATTGTCGACGATGAGGAAGATGGAGATCGGGAATGGATGAGTCGGTTGGTCCGCGTCCGGACTGCCGACGTTATCCCTATGGAACTTATGTTGTTCCCTGAGGAATGGAACTTTACACGTAAGTGGTACATCTCGTGCCTTCTCAAATTTGTTTATGGCAAAGGTTAGTTTTGTAACCATGCCTTTCCTTTTCTGTAGCGATTTCATGGGCGTCGGGCGACATTATTGATCTGCCTGGTTGGGTTCGGGAGTTGGCAACCCGCTCGACTTGTGAGGAACGCAAGTGGCGAGCTTCATCTCGGGGTAGATGGGAAGAAAAACATCACGGTGTGTGCTTGTACTACTTTTTACTTTTCCTTCACTCATTTGGGGAGACATTTTCCCCTTCTGCGTATTAATCTTGTTGACGTAGGTATCGGAGAGCCTTCTGAGGCGAGGCCGTGCTCCTCCGGAGAGGGGGAGGGGTTGCCAACTCCCGGGCTAAAGAACGACAATAATAAGCGGGGTATGCCTTCGCAGGGCGATGGCGCTCAGAGTAAGGTAAAACGGGGTCGGGGCTTCGAGACGGAAACATCGCCTGAGCCTGTCGCGCCCGTGGTTCCAGATTCTGGAAAGGTGGTTTCTCCGAGCGACTGTGCCTCGATCGGAGTCGATTCTTCCAGGGCTGAGGGAGCTAGATCGACAGATGTGCGCTCGGCCTTCGAGGAAGTCTGGCGGCTTCAATTCGTGGTGAGTTTTGACATAGGCCTTTTGAATCCCGCGTCTTACTTTCCTTATCGAGTTTTCTTTTGCAGGCCTTTGACAGGCTTAGGTCTGAGTTGCTCCATCATGGAGCCAGGCTCCGGAAAGCTCTGGATGAGGATAGATCCCATAGGCTCCTTTGCGAGGAAAAGGAAGTCGGGCTGGCACACTTGCGATATGAGGCGAGCCGGAGCTTGAATTACGAGAGCTACTTGATGGAACAGGTAGTTTTCCATCCCGGGCGAGTATGCGTTCCGCCTTTTAGCTTCTGAGTCTAACATTTCGTCCATCCCAATTGCAGAAAAAGACGGAAGCCCTGGAACGTCTTAGGGATGAAGCTGATCGAGCCAAGAGTGACTGTGACGAGCTAAGAGCTCTAGCGGAGGTTCAGGCTTTAGAGGAGAAGGGTGCCTTGGCTAAAGTTCCTGCCTTCGAGGTTCAACTCCGCTTAGCTCGTGACAATGTTTTAGTTCAAGCGGATATGATACATTAATTACATAGTATAAAATACATTAATTACACAGATACGGGGACGGGACAGCTAGATATGACACCCTGATTCGGGTTTAGAGTAGACCAGGAGGCTTTGTCAGTCCTAACCGTGTACCTTGGGAACCCCCCCTTTCCTATTGTGATCGTGGTTACCATCGTCTCTAGGCCGGGAGTCGATGAAACTCGAGGGAGGAAACTCGGTCACGGCCTTGTAGCCTCGAGGTTTCGAGACGATCTTCTGAAACGCCTTAATGACGAGAAATTGGGCCCTCCGATTTTGCAGTATACACATCATATATCATAATTGCAATTTTGTCATTTAAAATCAGGAAACTAAATAATTGTCCAAGTTATTAATAGATCAACCAAATATAAAAAATAAAAGCTCAACAACCAAAATATACTCTATTAGACTACTACGTAGTGTCTAATCAAATCTTAGGTCCATAACCAAATTGTCCTAGTAATATTGATAAAATAATATTGTATAATAAAAAGTTATTAAACGAATGACATCAGTCATCACAAAAATAAAAAAGACCTTAATGAAATAAACTCCTCCTAAAAAATGTTTCACTGGCAATTATAGCATATCCAATACCAACACATTGTCAGACATATCTAAATCCGCTTCTGATAAAGTTGTCTTAACATTGTCATTTTCATCCTCATCTGCAATTCATATGCAATGTTGACTAGTTAAACATTAACAAATAACTATATTTAAAAATAAACAAAATTAAATCTACATAAAAAATCTTATTACTTTGAGTTTGAGTAAATCTGTGCAACCAATTTCGAGTAGCAACAAGTGTTTGGACATTTTCATGATGGATGCAACTTCTATACGTGGTGAGAACACGATCACCAATACTGAATGTTGATTTCTGATGCTACAGTAGTAATCGGGACACTATGTACATCTCGCGTCATTACTGATAGGTCAGGATATTTTCCAGAATGATTCTTCCAATACATGATAACATCCATTTCGTGAAACTTCTCAAAATCAAGCTTTGGCTCCTCTAAATAAATATCCAATTCCGATTTTCTATCATTGGAAGCAGATACATTCTCAAATGCTTTGAATTCATATAAGTTAAACACATGACAATACGCTTAAGAACTAATAATAATAATAATATTAATAATAATAATAATAATATTAACGGTGAAAAAAGAAATAGAAAAATAAAATTAATTACATCGAATATTTTGAATCCCGTTCCTTTGGATTTACTTCTTTCTTCATATGGTGTAGTCAGAGTACTAGAAGAAGCACTCGCAATATTTTGCTTATTGCATATTGATCATAGAACTTGTACAATTTATTTTTCACATGCTCTATTTTTTCTTGTGCAGAAATTGAATCCAGCTTAGAATAACAAAACTTTAAAAATTGTAACTTCATGCGAGGATCAAGGATTGCTCCAAATGCAAGCACTACACTATATAACGACCAGTATTTTTTAAACTTTTCATGCATTCTTGAAGAAATTTTGCTTAATAACCTCATCTTCATTATTCAAATTCCCATTAAGTATGCACTCAATTCTCCAAACTTGCATAAAATACAAGTTGGATGTTGGTAACTTGAACCAGAAATCAAGTTAGTTGTCTCATAAGAAGGCTCCAAGAATAGAAATATTTTCTCCGCTCTTCTCCACTGATTCAATGTAGGACAATAAGTATAATTTTTATCTATTAAATGTAGACTAGAAAAAGCCTTTTCATACTTGAGTGCACTATCAAGCATCATATATGTCGAGTTCTATCTAGTTGATACATCCAAACGTAAACCAAGATTTGTTTCAATTCCAACTCCCTTAACACATTGCTCAAACTTTTGTTTTCTCTCATCCGATCCTTTAACATACTTAACACTTTCCCTTATTGAAAACAAGGAATCACTAGCTGCTTTTAAACCCTGTTGAACAATTAAATTCAAAATATGAGCAGAACAACGCACGTGAAAGAACTCACGATCACACAACAAACTCTTTTGCAACCTAAGATGGCCTTTCAAAATATTTTGTAAGCTATTATTGGCAGTGGCATTATCTAAAGTGATTGAAAATACCTTCTTATCTATGCCCCATTCTTTAAACAGTCATATATAGGAGTAGCCAATTCAACTCCAGTGTGGGGAGGATACATATGACAGAAATTAAGAATTTTACAAACCAACCTCCAATTTTCATCAACAAATTGGGCAGTTAAATAAATATATCCCTTAGAGTTAGATGATGTCCAACAATCAGAAGTCAAGCATACCTTATTAGGAATTTTTGCTAAGATTTGGTTTAGTTTCTCCTTCTCTCGGATATACACTTTCTTGACATCTGCAACACAAGTGTTCCTAGAAGGCATCGTAACATCTGGACTTATATAATTTACCCAAGACTTAGTTCTATCATACTCGATGAAAGAATATGGCAAATTATGCTTAATGACAGTTTCAGCAAGCATACTACGGTGTGTCCATTGATCTATTTTTCTAGATTGCATTTTACCTTCTTGATTCAAGAACATTTGACCCAAATCATGAACTTTAAGCATTGGACACTGATATTTATGACGATGCAAATGTGATGTTCCATAGTTTTTACCTTTGGGCCCAGGAGTTGAACCAACCTTAAATGGGTTCTTACACCCTTTACATGCAGCCCTTTCAATTCCATCTTTAGTCCTGCCAATTTTTTTGAAATAAAACCACACATCTGATGTTAACTTAGTTTTTTTCTGACTTGGTTCTGCAGAATCATTTAACTCCACAACGTCCTCAATATGTTCATGTGTTCCATTTGAATCATCCATTGGTCTTCGGTAACGAAATTTCAAGAAGTGTTAAATTTATAAAGTAAATATCACTGCCACTAATAAGAGTTTTGGTATAGTATATGCATTTATATCTAAACTAGGTGGTGCTGGCTCGTGCTGGCATGAGCCCAACATTGTTAGATAAAAAAGTAGTTGGCGTTTTCTTTTGGCTGCCGTTGGATAAATTTTCTGATACAGGACAACACTAAAATAACCTATATGAATCCAAAAAAAAAAAAGGCTTACTAAAGCGATGTTGCTGTAAAAGCATAATTATAGGATGTTCCCTAATGCGTCATGTCATAATAGCATCATACGTTTAGGACGAATGTCTTCAGGTGGAACGTGTTTGCACTGTATCCTCTCCACCGGACAATAGAAAAACCCATGACCACCTAAATTAATTCAACAACACAACTATAAATACTACTTGGTGCTCAACACTACATGAAGTCTTCTAATAATTCATCTATTATTTTGGGACAAAGAGTTCTAATTTTGATTCTTTCCAACTCAATACCTCACTGCTTCAAATTTAAACCACCTTGCCCTACATAAGCGGCATTCGATTCTCCAATCTCATAACATGCTGGTAGTCATTGAGAGGCGTTCTTCCCCTACCCAAATCTGAAGATTTAGGAGTTCGATTGCTGGCAACCTAGACGATATGACATGCAATCATATTTTTATTTTGGTTGCTGGGTACAACAGGTCATAGAAAATGCCTTTGACATGATCCAATATGCAAGCCTCAAGGTCCTTTCAACAGATTTAGTCTCTTGGTCAAAGATCGTGTAGTCTTTCACTCCAATGAGAAAGCCAGTCACTTGACCGTTTAAGACCCTACAAATAATGGAAAAATTATTAACTGATAATATTAAATATATGCTTTTTCTGAGGTATATCGGAAATGTTCTCTCTAACAGTCTAACTTCATAAGGTAGAGGTAAGGCTCCATACACACTACCCTCCCTAGACCCCACTTGTGGGAACACACTGGGTTTGTTGTTGTATAATACTTTAAACCTGGAAATAATTATGTTAATTTTTTTTAGCCTTTAGGGATACTTAAGTAATGTTGTTGTATTTCTTTCTAATAAACATTGGTGATTGTAATATTATGGACTAATATTGGTGCAGCGTATAGTTAAATAATTCAACATGAGTTGAACAAACACTACAAACCTGACAGGAATGTTCAACAGGAGTTGAACAAACACTATAAACCTGAAAAATATTGCATTCTCACAGTCGCAGCTGCTAAATGATTGTCATGTTAAGCATTTAAACTGATATAAAATTCAGTAGATCTAAAGATACTAAAACAATAGATAACTGTATGTCATTAGTAATGCATTGGTAATTTGTTTGTAAGACTAATTTATAAAAGTTTAATGCTCCTCAAAGTGTTAACCATCAGCAAATGGCAAAATGAATATATTACAAGCTTAGACGCCTCAATTTTCAGAGTTGAACGTCAAAGGTTAGTAGAAAAAAGAACAAAAGAATGTTATCTTAAGAGAAAGATATAATACCTTTTTATCTAGCCTAGCGTGCTGTAAACCTTCAGCCAACAAGAGCTAGATCAGAGACATTTCTTGCATTCTGTTATACACCTCTCTTCTTAGTTGCTCCAGTAATGAGGTTTCACAGGAAAACACTCAAAAAAGGTCCATAGGAGTAAGTTGTTCAGAGAAGTTATCCTGTAAAGCACAACAACTTCCTCCAGAATGAGAAGATTTTGTATTGTCTTACAACTGAAAATCATCATCAAGTTATCATCTTGGTCGAAGAATGGTATCCAGCAAAGCACAACCCACAGAGTGCAAAATAATACATGTCAAAAGTTACTATTTATATAGTCAATTTTAAAACATAATAATTTCCATAAAGACCACAGTAGATTGCGAAAAGAACCAGTAGGCCAGAGATGACTCAAGATGCTGGTAAATACTATTTGAAAAGCATCATCAACAACAAAATAAACAACACTGCAAAATTATTTGAAGTTGTTAAGGTGAAGAATTTACAAAGAAGAATTAATTTTTTTTGAAAGTGGTACCAATCAAAGAAGAATTAACTAACGATATATGTTTCATACAGAAGGATCATATTTCAAGGTGAATTATCTTGAGATTTTTTGGTCATAGCTTGTAAGACAGATCTAGATTTCCTTAAAAGATATCAAATGTTGGTTTGCTCCTTAAAGTTCTACTATAGAAATTGCTCCTAAAACTTCTAATACAGGAAATCTCACTACCTTAGAAGTTAATGATAATAGCACCTAGAGTACAAAATTGAAGACTGCATAACGCTCGATATTTCACAAATAATGACATAAAAGGAACCATGTTGTTGTAATATACTCTTTACGTAGGGAATAGCCACGTAAAACAATGACCATGATGTAACCTCAATTAGCATATTACCAGTAAATGGGAAGTAACAAATTTTGCGTCTCCAACTCCTATATGCTCACATATCACCAGCAATAAGAACTAAATTAGGACAAACTGAAAAATACTTTTGTAGTTACATAAACAGAGGGAAAAGAGAGTTTCAAATTGTGGAGAAAAAAGAAAGGCACACAGCTCTTTGTTAACAATCTATTTTAAAGCATCATCGCACATAAAAATACATAATATAGGAAAAGTGGTGGTAGATAATGAAGATCAGATTACCTGTATTAGAGGAAGGGACTTTCGTCAATATTGATTCACATAACTGTATATAGTGTCTTGAAGGGGAATTCAGAAATGACATAAAGTAATAAACAAATTTGGTGATAACTATCTATTATTTTGATTCTTCGTATGGTCGCAACAATGGAATGCAACAGCTTCTCTAACTTCATGCTTGACATTTGGAGCCCGTGATTACATGCAATTGCTGCTATAGCCAATCCCAAGAATCCACCAGCAACAACTTGCATTCCGGATGCATCACAACTTTATGTAAAATTCCAAGCCTCAGCCCATGAAGAATTCTAAGCAGTAAGTAACACATGCTGCACACACTTGAGTAGAAAACATAGGCATAGAGAGCTAATGCATAATAATCACACTTTGATTGTTTTAAAAGATAAATCCCACGATATTTCATTCAGTATCAATATATCAATAATTGCATAAAATAGCTATTTTGCTAATATTCTGAGTATTGAGCACACATACGGGAGGTGCGACAAAATTTAATTTTAAGTGAATAATATAGGCAGCTTCAACTTTATGCATTGCTTCCTAATTAAGTAGTTAATGTCTCAATAAAAAGCAAGGATAAGCGCACAACTTGAGCTTCTCGGAGCTTTAGGGCTTAAGCTCACTTTAAGTGGTTTTAACAACACTGGCTTCAAAATTATATCTTAAGGTGCAATAGTGTATATCAGAAAGGTTATTGTGAATCACAAGAGATGATACAGAAGCCAAAAGACTTATTAGGGTGATACTGTGATCCAATTAAACACCTTATGTTAATTAGTATGTTTCTATAGACACATGGAGATTAGGCACAAAGAAAAATACAAATATAGGCAACTTGTGATAAGACAATAAAAGAACAAGAGCAATATTGCAGAGAAAGAGAGAGAGGGAATTCTTATTGAATTTTTGGGATGAATTACAATGGAGTATAACCCTCTATTTATAGGGAGATGGTGACTTAGCCACCAAGTAATAAACCCTAGAATCTCTCTAAATATGGGCATTCACCATAAATAGGATTTTATTTATAACACTCCCCCTGAATGTCTATTCAACAGATAATGTGCCTCGTTAAAACCTTAACTAAAATAAAACCCAGCGGGAAAAAAATCTAGAAAAGGAAAAAGAGTACACATATCTAATAATACGCCTTTTGGTTGCCTCGTTAAAAACCTTGCAAGGAAAACCCAGTGGGACAAAACCTTGTAAGGGAAAAAGAGTACAACGTGTATTAACTCCCCCTCATGAGAGCATCACTTCACATCCTTAAGCATTTGCATTCCAATCTTGTGCACCATCTTCAAAAGATCTTTGGTAGAGATTTGATGAACAAATCAGCCATATTAACTTGAATGAATATATTGCACCTTGAAATCATCATTCTTGATAGAGATGAATTGTCTTCATATGATCTTGTTGGAATCGTCAGTTCAATATCTTCACATAGAGGTGAAAACTCTTGCTATCATATTATCATGCATATAGTTATAGCAAGATACATTTGTGGACAAATTGCACTGAGGATGTAGTACTTCATGAACATGAATTCTATATGCTTTAAGCAATTTAAATCCTTCAGGGATTGTTAAGTCATATAAGCCATATAATAGACTTTAGATGCATATCAAGTTTTCATGTCATGCTAAACATATGAGATATCGGAAACTGATTGCACATACCATTGACTTATACTTTCAAGTGTTTGAATTGCAGTTCCAAAACTACATGTCTTTCATATGAAACCAATTTTACTTGAATTGTTTCTCTAGACTTAAGATGCTCATATATATTTAGCGTTATCATAGATGTTGTCGACAAACATTTTATATCGGTTTCAATATTTTTTTCATAAAGACATAACATAGAGATCTCTTCATTCATATATTCATGTACTTGAATCTCTCATGAGATTTTATGAAGTGTTATGTCATGTGATCTTCTAGATCACTTGCCTCCTTTATTATGATCATTTTGATCATTTGCTCATCTTCTTTAACAAGAAGTTTATTTGAAACCGATTGTCTATACGCTTTAAACGTACCATAGACTTTGTCCTTCTAGGATTTAATAAGAGCATTTGCAATGAGAATATAGTTACTTTCTTTGGGTCAGCAAATGCGTCGAGCATGCATTGCAATATATTGCAGATGAATTATCTTTTATGAACTTCAAGTTCATATTATCTTATTCGAGGATCGAGATGTATAAATAATAATTCATTCCATGTAACTTTTTCTCAACTGTTTATCATGTCTCCCCCTCATGTTAGAAAAACTAACTTGGTACCTCAACTTTGAGAATCCACTTTTGTGCGTTATGGTGTTAATCAAAATATACACCGCACATCAATAATAATAAGATGGAATTATTTGGTTCATGACCCTGAACCACTTGTGAGGGAAGAAAATAATATACTTTCGTATATAACGTATATCAAACTGATATAGATAACTTTGTTCTCATGAGCAATTGTTTAGCTATTAAATGGAGGCACTCAATAAATTATTTTGCTAAACCAGTTGTGATGTTAACCAACTTATCAAGATAAACTATCTTGAATAGAAAATCAGGAAATTATGCTCGAAATTAAATTATTGAGCAAGTTACCTCGCAAAATACCATGTTGCGGGTTATTAATAATCGAACATGTAACCATCTCATAGATGCATCTTATGTGGTATACATGGTAGGTGAACGGGCCCATATTCACCTTTGATATTTCCAGCATTCATGGGATTCAATCCCAATTTTAGTTGGTATATTAATTAATGAGAACAGGCAACATAATAGAATTCGTAAAGAACTTTCTAGTTCTTTAATATTTACCCATGTGAATTCTCTTTTATTTTTGCACATCATACTTAAATTGATATGGGTAAACCAATTATGCCAACTGAATAAATTATCAATATTGATAAACTTCAGATTTACACCATGACGTGTGCAATTATCAATAAACTCCAAGTTTATTATGATATGGGTTTTTATATCAATAAACTTCCTTTTATTGTGGTATTCTTTTGTTTGTATAGTACAAACTGGAGAATAAAGCGGGTAGCTTTTCACATACATATTACCCCGCTACAAGTTGTAGTAATAGAAGATATTAAATCTTTCCTTTATTTATAGTCTCAATATAATCAATCGCTTTCGCGTATACTTTGGAAACTGAATAAGTTTCTTTGAGACTTACTACAACACAATACCTTATTGGTAATTAATTGTGCTTCTCCAAAATAGTATAATTGGCTCTTGTAGAGTTCTCAATTAATTTTGTAGTACCACATATTCATCAACACCCATATGGTGAATATCTCTTTTAAAGAGAAAGTTATACCATTATGGTTATGGTCAAAATTATATGCAAGATCTGTTTCTTGCATTACCGTTGACTTTTAATAATCACAATACCAAAATATTTTGGCGTACAATAGGTACGTGACCAATGACCATTCATGCCATAATAATGACATTATTTTCTTATATCATCTCAAACCTCCTTTTAGAGATGAGTGCGGTATATTCACTACCACTAGCACGTTCATATTCTTTGAAGAATGAATATGTATTCATAAATAAGATGTTGTCACATTCACATCATGAATGGACCATAATCATCTATATGTGCTTTATAAAATCTCATGTCAAATCGATGACAAATATTACTTTCACAAGTGGGGGATTATTTTGAGAATGCTTATTATTCTCATTATCACAATGATGACGATTATAATTTCGTCTATTGCCACGTCCACATCCATTGATACATTCATAGTGATAATTTTGTCTTCTTTCAGACTTATCACATACTGCTATCACATTCTCTTAAGGGAATGAGAATGGATCAAATTCAATGGGGCGGGTTTCCACTTTTTGTGCCCATAATCATACATGAATTTGATCATGGCAAGACATAGAAACTTTTACCACTTCGGGTGGTTATAATTTCTTACAAACTCCATTAGAGTTATAATCAAACTTTGTTGTCTTTGCTTGTATTTAAAATCAAAGTATAGAATAAAAGAGAAAAATACGGTAAAATACTTACCTTAAATCCAGAATTTAATCATGAAGGAAGTTCATGGAATAATTGACAGTCATTATGCTCAATCCCAAAGCTTTTACTCAAGTGGTTAGAGTCTCGTGCTGATAACGTGTTATAAAACAATAAAAGAACAAGAGCAATATTGCAGAGAAAGAGAGAGAGGGAATTCTTATTGAATTTTTGGGATGAATTACAATGGAGTATAACCCTCTATTTATAGGGAGATGGTGACTTAGCCACCAAGTAATAAACCCTAGAATCTCTCTAAATATGGACATTCACCATAAATAGGATTTTATTTATAACACAACTGAATTAAATAGCAATAACTTCATATTTGCCTTCCTCCCCATTCCTCCATGTTTAAACCAAAAATTAAAAGGGGATTTAAATACATAGAAAACTCACTATTTAAAGCTCGCTTTGGAGGAAAACAAAAGAAAAAGTCATAGCATTCGACAGTCGCAAATTTAACCCACAATAGCCATTGAATTGCGAAATTAGGAAGAGGAGAACCTAAAAGAAGCGCAGAAAAGAAAACAGATAAAGGAAAAAGAAGAGAAAATATGGGCAAAATTAATTGAGCGAGGAACATACCAGCAGGTAGAAGACCCAAAACAAACATGAGAACAACAGCAGAGCAGAGAGGGAAACTCTCGAAATTTGAAGCTGAAGAAACATTCGACAGTTCAAAGAAACAAAGGAAAAAGCTAATGTTACACCTGTAGTGATTTTCAATTTACACGTAGGTTTGTGTGAATGGTGCTGAAATGTCAAAATTACCCTAAGCTTTTGCTTAAATGACATGAAGCAGCAGGTCCAAACCCTAGCTCTTCTATAATATAGTAAAGTAAAGAGTAGTTGCTAGTATCATAAATTCATAATCTTTCTTTCTTTAATCCTCCCGAGAACGTACATTAAAAGCTGGCTAATCCTTTCATAATTTAATATATTTCTTGCATTGCAGCAAAATTCCCATTAATTTGTTTTAGTTACTTCTAGCTTAACTTTTTATATTTTTAATTAATTGACTTAACACAAATCAACACATACATCTAAAGCCGTCAAAATATAGTAAATAAATAAAAACAAAAGCCTAAATATTACCCATATACATATACAGATGCATATAGAATAGACATAAACCCAAAGTAAAATAGAGAAATATATATGCATGGGAATAAAATATGAAGCAAACAGATCATTAGTCATGTACATAATGGATTGAATAGTCCATATATTGAACTTATTTATTTGTAAGATAGAAAGATTAGTAAACTCAAGAAAAAAAACTAATTCCCTTGTAGTAAGTCGTTGATGCCGAAGATCAAGAAAGAGCTAGCGATAAAGAATTGAGGATTGAGGAGAGATAGGCAGAGAGTTGCGGTAGTATGTTGACTATTGAGGAAGAAAAGTTTATGATTAGGGTGCAAGACTTACGTCTTTAGCCCATTCTAAATCTTTACTTCCTTTTTTTTAATTTAAATTTTGAATTAAATAAAGAAAAAACTACCCTCTATAGCCCCTCAAAATTTTAATAGCCCACGTTTTGTCTCACTTACAGAAAATGGCCATTCGGCCCAAACATATTGCATATAGTAGCCGAAAGGAATGGGCATGACAACACAAGCGCTTGTAGCTCAGTGGATAGGGCGTCTGTTTCCTAAGCTGAAGGACGTAGGTTCGACCCCTACCTAGCGCGATAGAGCAACCTTTTTTTGCCTTTTTAAATTGTATTTTGCACTTCTGGATCTGATAAGTATTAGCTAAGAATTGAATGAAATATGTAGTGCAAGTCATATACGAAATGTCTATTTTGTATACTTTTTGTATAATAACAGTCTATTTTTGTATATTTTTTGCATAGTGACAGTCTATTTTGTATATTTTTGTATAGTAACAGTCTATTTTGTATAGTGACAGTCTATTTTGTATATTTTTTGTATAGTAACAGTCTATTTTGTATAGTGACAGTCTATTTTGTATATTTTGTATAGTGACAATCTATTTTGTATATATTTTGTACAGTGACAATCTATTTTGTATATTTTCTGTATAATGACAGTCTATTTTTATATATCTATTGTATATAAAATTGTATAATGATAGTCTAATTTGTATGATTTTTGTATAGTGACAATCTATTTTGTATATATTTCAACTTTCTGCATAGTTATCTCCTCTCATTAAGAGACAAGCCACCGGCGTCCATGGCCTCACAGTTGCCGAAAATGGTAACAAGATCGCTGGAGTTTTAAAGTTTCAGGCAAAGATCTTCAAAATATTAACTTCATATTCACAGAAACTATAAGAGAAAATCAGAGAAAGAAGACAAGGCCATGAGAGTCGTGGTTGGCGGAGTTGCTTCTTCAACGACGAGGACACCGGCGTCCATGGCCTCACAGCCGCCGAAAATAGTAACCACAATATTATAAAAACAGTAAAAGTTGTGAATCAATCAATTAATTATGTCACAAAACACAAACTAATGGAGATTTAGGAAAACCAGCACAAATTGAAATTGAAAAAAAAACACAGATCATCATATTCAACATAGTATTTTGCAAAACACAACATTCTCATAGCTCATCAGCATTTCAAATGTGTGGTCCACAACACGATGCATGCTTTCTTATTCATAATAGATCTGGGATCATAAGTTTGCGATGGCAATAAATTGGGATCATAGCATATTTGCATTCAAAACCCAGATATAGCCCAAAATCATGAATTGCAAACAAGAATTAAAATATAAGATGAAAATTACAATGGCTTTCAGATTTTCCAGAACCGAATAAAGGATCCAAACCCCAAAATACAAGAAAAGGGAGACGAGAGAAACGTAAGAGACTTTTTAAAGAGAGAGAGAGAGAGAGAGAGAGAGAGAGAGAGAGAGAGAGGGGGAGAGAAAGAGAAAAGTGTCCATGGCCTCACAGCCATAGGTTACTGGCGTGAGAGAGAAGAAGAAAGATAGTAAGGAAGAAAGATAGGGATGGGGGGCGACTGCTACCAGTATTATTATTTTTAGGCTATGAATTGTATGGGTTAATTTTTGGCTACCGGATGATATATGTTTGGCCCGATGGGCTACAAATGATATTTGCTCTTAGATAAATTATTGGCCTGCGGGCCAGCCTCGGTCAAGCCCGAAGGGCCGTGGGCTAACTTGGTCGGGCTTCTTAGCCTCAGTTATAAAATGGGCTTAAAATATCTTAGCCCAACCCTACCCTAGTAGCGGGCTGGGTTGAACTGGCCTCATGGGCTAAGCCTATTTTGACGGCTCTACCGAAGAACATGTAAATTTCTACAAGTATATGAGCAAAATACAAATGTATGGAGTTCGCCCATATTTTCGCCAGAGCAACATTGCCTCAATATCTACCCGGCCACTGGCCACAATTACACACGGGTTACATTCGACCTCGTTCGAATCAACACCCACTCGGTCCCCGGCCACAATTAAGTGACATTCGACCTCGCTCGAATTAATTCACATTCGACCTCGTTCGATTAAACTGACATTCGACCTCGCTCGAATAAACTCACATTCGACCTCGTTCGAACAAAGTGACATTCGACCTCGCTCGAATTAATTCACATTTGACCTCGTTCGAATTAACTGACACTCGCCTCGCTCGAATAAACTCACATCCGACCTTGTTCGAATTAACTGACATTCGACCTCGCTCGAATAAACTCACATTCGACCTCGTTCGAATTAACTAAGTGACATTCGACCTCGCTCGAACTGACTTAGTACACGTAACATTCAACCTCGTTCGGATTAACACCTAGTGGCCCCGGCCATGACCAAAGCTAAATACTTTTTCAACCTCGTTCAACACACATAAACCAAGTTTTTACAACTAAAGCGACCAAACGGTAAAACAAGAGAAAGAAGCATGCAAGCCCGAACATAAGGAAAGAATCAGATACGAATAGCGAAAATGACATTCCATACTTCAAATATATTCTTTACAAAGGCCAGAACAGATGCCCACAAAAGCATGTACAAAAGTTACAAGCAAAAAGAAAGAAAAAACGACTACTCGCCACCTAACCTAGCATCACCATCTCCACCCGTCTCCCTACCATCGCCCTCTCCATCGGGATACTCATCCTCGTACCAGGTGTCTTACTCAATCCCATCCACATCTCCCTCAACATCACCGACCTCTGGTATAGCAGGGTCGTAGCCACAAACGACCCGAGCTGTACGCGCCTTAGCGCGAGCATCCTCAAAGTCGGCCTCCGGAACTTTTCCCGCATCATCAAATCTCTAAATATATCTAGTTGGGCCTCGGTGTGAATCCACTTCTCATATAAATCCCACAGAATATCAGGGAAAGCAGAAGTATGAGAAGAGGACGGTTGAGCCGATAACTGCGCCTTCTCAGCCTCATGGACGATGACTTGCTCACCAAGGCTCGAAATATCTCTTTCCAGCTCCCCTATTCATTCATCGAGTCGCTCTTCTCTAAGATTGGAAGTGTCCAAATCATTTACCCGCTCAGATTGAAGAACGCGGATTGCGGCCTCCAAAGCCTCCACTTTCGTCGATGCCCCCAGCTGAGCCAACTCGATCTTCTCCAAATCCGATGTCTTCTCGGCGACCTCGCCACTCAGAGCATCAGCCTGGATCAAACATTGCTCGAGTTCGGCCCGTAGAGAAACCACTTGGGCCTAAAGGTCCGTATATTGGGCCTCGAGTTCTTCCTCCTTATCTCTCATCGCTCCCTTGAGGATGCTGCATTTACCAATGACTTTCACCAATTTGTCATCTTTTCCCTCAGCTAGTCTCGGAGAGCTTGGAAGTTACCACTCCCGCCAAATCGCCTGCAGATATCACGGTGTTTACTGCGGTACTCGTGGTACTTCCGTTCTATCTTCTTGAAAATGGACTTACATCTCTCCTCCCGGCGAGCACTCTCGATCTCCAGGATAATGGTCTAAAAAAAAGAGGAGAAGAAAATCAAAGTTAAAAAAGAACAAAAACAAAGCACAAGGCATGGAAACTACGGAAATTAGCAAGGTCGGAAAACTTACTCTAAGGGAAAGGCCGGCTATACCCGTCGATAGGGCGGTATCGTCTAACTTCTCGAGGGTCCTACCCTCCACATCGGAGCAAATAGGACCCAAGGAGGGAACCACGTCCTCTGTATTCACCAATAAGTCTCGATCCATGAGAACCACGATGGTCCGCGAGGACCCTTCCAACCTGACTTCAAAAAAAGTAAACCCATCGCTCAATATCTGAACCTCGTTAGGATCGAGATCGGAGCCCGTCTCATAACCATCCTCAGCAATCCCCTTACCTCTTTCACCGATAGACGAGGTGGGAACATCAACTGGTTGCAAAGTCGATGGCTCATCTCGCCGCATAGTATCTAGAACCTCTGTAGACGGTTCACCAGCTCCAATGTCGGCATTAGGAAGGGGCACGTCCTCTATGACTTCCGCTGACCGCAGGACTCCAGACGGAAGACTTGCACTGTCATCAGGCAAGACGACGGCCAGCTCGCAATCATCCCTTGTAAAGTCAACGGCTTGGATTGTCCCATCGCTGACGTCCACAGACCTCCTTTTACGAGGGATCAAATACTCCTCACTCGGCGATGACTCATCTATTAAATGCAGCACAGGAAAGGCCGGAGTCTCTGGTGCTGAGGCCGTTGATGGTCGAGCCGATCTAGCTGAAACCAGAGGCTGAAAAAAATGGATGGTCGGGCATGCCTGGCCACAGTCACATCAGGGGAGTGTTCCTCTAGTGGAACACAGGAGAAGGATCCCTCGGCCTCCTCGAGGATCCCCGAGATGAAAACAAAAAGAAGAAAGAAAGACTAAAAGGTCGACCCTCACAAAATAAAATCTCAAAGCAGACAAACTCACCAGCCACAGGAGATACATGCCCGAACCTCTTGAGGAAGGCCGACCATTCGCGGATCCCCGCTGTATGAGGAAGAACCTAGCTGACCCAATCGTGGATATCCTCGACCAAAGGAGAAGGTGCGGCCTCGGCTACACGGAAAAGAGATGAGATATCAACATAATGAAAATTAAAGGTAACGCATAATACAAAAAAAGAAGAGAAAGAAAGAGTCGAAAACTTATAAGCGTAGTTCCAAACCTCGGGGAACCCGTCTGCATTGGTAACTACGTCCTCAGTCTTGACGTAAAAATAATTGAGCCAAAACTTGCGGTTTACCTTATCGTCCATAATAGTTTTTAAGATATTAAATATTAAAAAATTAACATGAAAGGTATTATAGGTATCTTATATAATTCAAATAAGAAAAAAAAGATTAAGATAAAGTTTTAATTGATTTTAAAGTACTGAAAATTAGGATTCTTACATAGTTAAGGAAAGATTTAATAATATCATGTTGTGTGGATGGGTAAGTGCATCACATATTGGCCAATGTGACGGAGAAGAAAATGATAGAGAAATTCAGCATGGTGTTCATTGAACTTCAATAGTATCTAATAAGTTGAGCTTTATGATGGTCATATAGAACACTAGCATTTTGAAAAAGGCTTGAAATCAGTTATATTTATTTGGGGGCGGGAGGGGGGTTGATATTTTCATGGGCGAATCACATTTGATTTCGTTTTTGTTCAGTGAAAGGAAATTAAGGAATGAAACATGCATCTAAATAGATATGGTATGTCATCTGTTCTTTTTTATTTATACAAATGATTTACACCAAATAAAAATATGGAATTCTGCGTAAACTTATTACCTTGACTAGCGGTGTACAAAGGAAACCGACAAATCGCACCAACCCGATAATCCGAGTCAAATTGAGAAAAAAAATCCGACTATGGTTTGGTGTTGGAAAAAAAACCCGATCATACTTGGTTTGGTTTGGTTTTAACTAAAGAAAGTCAAACCGAAACCAAACCAACCCGACATTACATATATAGAAATTTTAGATATATTTAATATATAAATATACTTATTGTGATGTAATTTATAAATATTTCTTAAAACATTTCATAATTTTATCTTTTAAGGTATTATTTCAAGGTTGGACTTAGAACTTTTGAATGTTCTAATAAGTTTTATAGCCATTAATATTAGTAACTTAAATAATGCTAAAAAAAAAGCCCAAACCATTTTAAATGTGTCTTTTCTAATCCTATCAGTTACACCGTAACCTAAATATATTTGGAAAACTTACACAAATGTCCCAAATAAATCTCAACTTACCAACCTCTAGCCAGTAGTCATAGACTAACCAAAACTAGCCAACAAAAATTGAAAAACCAAATAATAGGGTTCTTTCTCTCAAAGAATCACATGCAAAAATTACCTTCCATATTTTTAAGCGTCATTAGCAACATTAGATACAAGACGGAAAGGAAATTTCATGGACGAGGTAGCAAATAAGGTGATGAAATACAAAAATCTATACAATATTCCAAAAATTTAAACAGAAAAGGAACTTTTTCAATGGGTATAGTTGAAATTCATTGAAAATAAATAGATAAGTCAATATACAAAATTTGAGGAAGATTGGAGGTGATTTGGACTGGTTTTGCATCTAAATTCGTAATTGAATCGAGTTCAAAAAAGTCTTCTGCAACACATGTATCAAACATGTATCACGCATGTATCTCACGCACAGGTATACATGGATATACATGTGATACACAATTGATACAAATATGATACTTATGTGATACACAAATGATACACAGTGTGATACACATATCATTTTTTTCATGTTCAGCTTTTACTTCGAATTTTCAATTCAAACCACCTCAAAACTTCACCAAATCATCCCAAAACTGAGATTCAAGCTCCTTAAGTTGTGTCCAATCTATTCTAATAACACCCACTCAAAACAAAGCAAAAATTTGATAGTTTTTTTGCTACAAATAGCTAATTGGCTAATTTGGCTAATATTAGTAATATTTTATCTATTGGCCAATTTTTGTAATGAGCTACTTATAAATGGACATAGCTGGTAATTTCCCAATATATTTCTCCAAAAAAATTCAGTTACAACTTCAGGCGCGCTCCACTTCGCTACAGGGACACTTCCACCTTAAATTGTGAACACAAGTATATAAACATATGAACTCACAATCTCACTTTTTCACAATCCAAATCCAAATCTTGTGCAACGTGAATTAGCTAGCATGCATAGGTCAGATGGACACAACACCATTATGTATCCAAATCCAAAGCCATTATGTATTTTAAAGGTATCAGACACTGTTACTATCTTATGCTCCTGTACGATCAACACCATACCTTGTTATATGAGTAACTTCATCTTCAAGTATTCCAATACCGGTCACAACAAAAGGAGATGGACTTCCACTGGGCGGGATTTAAGTTTTCATGGATATCTTGGGGGTGAAACAAGAAGAAGAAGAAGAAGAAAGGAAGCAGCTGGGGTCAGAATCTTTGTAAAAGTTTAGGTCAACATTTTTGCTGAATGTAGTTTTCTATTATTTGTCCTCTTCGTCTTTTTTTAAATTGGATCACTTTGAATTTATTCACTGCCAAAACGAGCACTTTTATAGGAGAAAATCTGACTTTTGAGGATTTTGCATAAAATTAATTAGGAAGAGATAAAATAAGAAAATATAGACAAAAGAAGGGGAGTAATCCATATATAGAGTAACATGAGGTAAAGGAAAAGGAATAAAGAAAAATAACTAGAAGAAAAAAGGAAATAAAAACAAAGATTCTATATCTAGAATCTGTCAAAAATTAGGGTTTAATTCATTTAGTTTGTTCCATACATAGAGTCGGATAAAATGCGAGTTTTCAGCTACTTTATTTATCCTTTTAACTTTTACTACTTCTTTCTTTATTTTTTTAAAAAAATTTACAAAAAAGAAACAGCTATATACAAATACATTTTATAAGTGAAGTACCTATTGATTTGGCAAGAGACATAATTTTTCCCCATTATTAATGTGCTATGTTAAAAATAAAAATAAAAATAAACTCATTTTCTAGCTCTGCTAAGTGACTTTTTGACATTAGTTGGTTTATGGTTACAAGTGCTGCAGATTTTAATATAAGAACTCGATATGAGTTCCATGCGATGCATATAAGTAGTATAAAAAGTCATGAAGCAGACACATTTTCTGTTTTGTTGAGCCACTTACATGTTTGTTTCTTTTGTATTTTATTTTCTTCTTAGGATTGGATGGTTATTATTTGTAGAACAAGAAAAACTCATCTTTAGCTTATATGACACATATAGTCTATGGTGTTAAATTTTATGAAAAGGTGTTATGGCAATGAATACCTTGGTTTTATTGCTTCTATGCATATACTTTTCCAGTTCATGTTGAACCACTCATTGCATGTTCATCAAATTACAAAGATACTTCTGGATAAATGCCATATGCTACCACTACTAGAATTCCTGTAAAAAGCGACCAAAGATTAGCGATCAAATTTGGTCTGTCAAGAAAAGCGACCAAAGTTGGTCGCCAAACTGCCGAAAATAATAAAAAAAAATATTTGAAATACTTTAGCGACCATAGTTGGTCGCTATTTGGCCGCAAATTTAGTCAAACTGTTGACTGGACTGGTCAGACTTGCTTGGTCAAAGATATACTGAGATTAGCGATCAATGTTAATCGCTAAAGTGGGACCCACATAAATTTTTTTAATAATTTTATTATTATTTTATAAAACTTATAAAATATAAATATATATAATTTAAAACTTGCGACCAAAGTTGGTCGCTAACTGAAGAATAAGTTGATAGCGACCAACATTGGTCGCTAACATGGGACCCAGTTATAATATTTTAATAAATATATATTTATTTAAAATAAATTATAAAATATAAATAAATATAATTCAAAATTTAGCGACCAAAGTTGGTCGCTTAATGAAATAGAGACCAACGTTGGTCGCCAAGGTGGGACCCAGTTCTAACATTTAATAATTTTTATTATTAATTTAAATATTATATAAAATATAAATAAATCTGATTAAAATTTAGTGACCAAATTTGGTCGCTAAATTAAATTCATGTACAGTTAGTGACCAACTTTGGTCGCTAAATTAAATTCATTTACAGTTAGCGACCAAAGTTGGTCTCTATATGGTCAAAATTAAAAATCACTTTTGTATTTACTATGTAAATAATATAAATGTAAGTCGTTAATACTTTTGTAATACAAGGGATGAATAGTACTACGAAGTGGGCGTGTGTGTCTATATATATAATATATATATATACTTACGCTATATTATGCACTAAGTATAAGTGTATTAGGTAATACCGTATCGAATATAGCTCATATATATATATAATATATGTACTTGCGCTATACTATGCACTAAGTATAAGTGTATTAGGTAATACTGTATCGAATA
>NC_031997.1:39852542-39868614 GCF_001879085.1 Nicotiana attenuata | reverse complement strand
AGTTGGATTTTTTTTTTAAAATCACGATCGTCAGTTTGGAGACCGTGATTGCCAAGTAGGACCCCTGGCAATGCATAATAACATTAAGTTTCAGGATTTTGAGTTCATTTCCTTCACTTTTGGAGTTCTTGAAGCATAAGTAAGGCGATTTTGGAGGAGATAAACACCAAGATCTTGAGGGTAAGTAATTTATCTTTGTTGATTATATATTTTATTTTTTCATGGATTATTACACTTAAATAAGGATTTAAAGAGAAGAAATTGGGGGACTTTTGTCTAAACTTTCGTAGAGTGAATAATTGAGTTATGGACATCAATTCCGAGTCGGATTTGAGTGAAATTAGTATGGTTGGACTCGTAATTGAATGAATTTGTTGGATTTTATGAATTTTATCAGGTTCCCATGCGCGGGCCTGAGTTTGACTTTTTGGTTGAATTTGAGTAAATATGTAAATACTCGACCTTTATCATTTGAAATTATTTCCTTAGGCATTATTTGAAGTTTTTGAGTTATTTTAGCTAGATTCGATCCATCCGGAGGTTGTTTCACATGAGAGGGTCATTTTAGAGTATTGATTTAACTTCTTTGAGGTATGTATCTTACCTAACTTTGTCTGGGTATACTACCCCTTAGGATTTGAGTCGTTTGTGCTACTTTTGTTATGTGAAAGCGTGNAATAGCGACCGACTTTGGTCGCTTTTTTTAATTGCTGAACTCAAAATCGGGTTCCCCTTCCCAAAATCTTATTTTCTCTCACACAACTTTCCCAACTTCTCTCTCAACTATTTCTCCTCCCCTTCCTATTTCCCTTACACAAACTCCAATCCCCCCCCCCCCACCCGTTTCCACCACTGTCACCGTCGCCGCCACCACTGTTACGCCGCCACCACCACTGTTCGCCACCACCACTGTCACCGCCGCCACCAATGTTCCGCCGCCCCCACTGATTTTAGCCTCCTTTTAATCTACCAAGGTTAGTAATCTACCTATTAGCTTTTTAATTTTTAAATTTTGCTATATAATTTTATGTAATTTGTTAGAGTTTTTGCCTATTTAGTATTAGGGTTGTTTGTTTGAACTACATAAGGTAATATGAACTTTTTACATTAGGGTTGTTTGTCTGAACTACATTAGGTAATATGAACTTTTTACTATTAGCTAATATGAACTACATTAGGTAATATGAACTTTTTACTATTTAGTATTAGGGTTGTTTTTTTGCCTATTAGCTTTTTACTTATATTGAGTTCAATTGTGAAAAGATACAATTCATTGTCTTAGAAGAGGAGCAATACCTAAATAAGAGTACCTAAATTCATGCTTTAAACTATGAATTATACATTTATAAGATAAGAAAAAAGATTTAAAGGGAGGAGTTTATTAATGTATTAACTAATTTAATTTGTTCTTGCTTTATTTAAATAAATGGAACATCGTTCTTGGATGTACAATAAGAATTATCCTAATCGGCGGGGATTGCGGGAGGATTTTGTAGAAGGGGTTGATGACTTTATTAGACATGCAATGTCACTTCCGCCATACATAAAAGAAGGAGTAATTAGGTGCCCTTGTGTTAAGTGCGACTGTATGAAGTTTGGAAAACCGGAGGAAGTTAAGGTTCATCTTTATATGAAGGGGTTTATAGCGAATTACTTTGTGTGGACTTATCATGGAGAGATGGATGGTAGCGATGGGATATTTCATAACATGGTTCTTGGTGAAAGTAGTAGGTCGAGAGAGAATAGCAATAGTGATTCCAGAATTCATGATATGGTTGCGAATGCTTTTGGAATGCACTTTGGGGGTGAGCCCAACGAAAATGTTGAACAAACTCCTAATGATGAAGCAAAACGTTTTTATGAACAGTTAAAGGAAGCTAGTCGTCCACTACGTGAAGGTCGTCCGCACTCTGAGTTGTCTGTTGCAGTTAGATTACTAAGTATGAAATCTGATTGGAATATTTCTCAAGGAGCCATGGACTCTGTCATTGACCTTATGCGTGAACTAGTTGGCGAGGAAATCGAATTACCTGGTGATTTCTATAAGGCAAAGAGATTAGTTTCTAAGTTAGGACTTTCGTCAATGAGAATTGATTGTTGTGAAGATGGTTGCATGTTATATTATAAAGATGATGCAAATTTAAGCATTTGTAAATTTTGCGGAAAGCCTCATTTCAAGAGGCTTTCCAGCGGGAAGATGGTCGCTATCAAGGCGATGCATTATTTACCTCTTATACCTAGGCTAAAGAGGTTATATGCGTCGATGAGTTCTGCTCCACATATGAGATGGCACTTTGAAAATAGAAGACCACCTGGTGTTATGTGCCATCCTTCAGATGGAGAAGCTTGGAAGCACTTTGATAGGACATATCCAGATTTTGCTAGTGAACCAAGGAACATTCGGTTAGGTCTGTGTGCGGATGGCTTCACGCCTTTTTCTGTATCTGCGATACCGTATTCATGTTGGCCTGTCTTTCTTACACCTTATAATCTACCACCCAAGTTGTGCATGACTAGTCCATATATATTCTTAAATTGTATTATCCCCGGTCCACGTAATCCGAAAAGTTTGATAGATGTATATTTTCAACCTTTGATTGATGAGCTAAAACAATTGTGGTACGATAGTGTTGAAACATATGACATATCAATCAAGCAGAATTTTAATTTGCGTGCTAATTTAATGTGGACAATTAATGATTTTCCTGCGTATGGAATGTTTTCTGGGTGGATGACTGCTGGGAAGCTAGCTTGTCCTTACTGCATGGAAAATAGTAAAGCGTTCACTTTGAAACATGGCCGAAAGCAATCATGGTTTGATTGTCATCGTCAATTCTTGCCTGAGGGTCATGAGTTTAGAAGAATGAAAAATGCTTTCAAAAAGAATAAACTGGAATATGATTATCCACCTCCGATACTTTCAGGTGATGAAATTTGGGAGAGGGTCCAGAACTTCAGTAAAGTTACTGAAGTTCCACCGCATAGATTCCCCGGATACGGTGTTACTCATAATTGGACCAAACAGAGTATATTTTGGGAGTTGCCTTATTGGAAGGATAATCTTCTCCGTCACAACCTTGATGTCATGCATATTGAGAAGAATTATTTTGACAATTTGTTCAACACAGTGATGGATGTTAAAGGTAAGACAAAGGATAACCCGAATGCTAGAATGGACTTACAAGAATATTGCAGGCGGCCTGAATTACACTTGTAGACAGCAAACAATGGTAAGTTATTCAAGCCCAAAGCAAGTTACACATTCACTTTGGAGGAAAGACGGCAGATTTGTGATTGGGTAACGAAATTGAAGATGCCTGAGGGTTATGCGTCCAATTTTGGGGAAAAAGTTGATATGGAGGTAGGGAAGTTGAGCCATTTGAAAAGTCATGACTGTCATGTTTTCATGGAGACCTTATTGCCTATTGCATTTTCTGGTTTGCCTGAAAGAATCTGGAAACCTATCACTGAGATTAGTTTGTTTTTCAAAGACTTGTGTTCTTCCACATTAAGGGAAGAAAACCTACGCCGGATGGATCAGAACATTCGTGTAACTTCGGGTAAGATGGAAAAGATATTTCCATGTGGGTTTTTTGATGTGATGGAACACCTTCCAATCCACCTTGTACACGAGGCACGACTTGGATGGCCTNTTCCTTGAGCTTCTACTCAGACATTAAAGCTTCAAATCACTTAAATTCATTCCATAACATCTATATAGCTCGGAATCACACCTACAAGGCATAAAACACACAATTAGTGCAAAACACTAGCGATTAAAGCGCAAACTCAATTAAAGTGCAGTAAATTAGAGTGTAATAAGCGACTAAAATATGCAATTATAGCCTATCATCAACACCCCACACTTACACCATTGCTCGTCCTCGAGCAATCAAACTACACTTTTTTATAGACACGACCTTTTTAAAACAATTCTCCTAACTCATCACACCAAGAGTATTTAAAATAGACTAAGCACAAAAGCGTAACATCTTCACCTCAAGATTTGACTCACAAGTACCACGCATTATTCACAACTCACCTACTTACTCTAATATAGAGGTGACTGACATTACCTTTCCTTCATGAATCAAGTTCCCTCACACAACAAAAGAGAGTAGTTCCACACAATAAAATTTAAGAACACTTAGGAACTCAAGATAGAAAGAATTCACTCACTCTCAGAAATAACATTCATATGCCACAAAAGATGCACCATAAGCTTGCCCGTAGTGTACTACTCCACTAATCGAGTTCATTCAATCTTGGATCAATTAGGACTTTATTTGGTTGTAATGTAGTCTACGGGACGGGTAGGATTCATTTAGATATAAGAGTGACTACACCTCCCTAAGCACTTTAATACATATACTTTAACTTTCAAACCCCATACTTATGTCAAACCAAAACTCCACCTTCACATCAATTTATATTACCCCATACTTCTTTAAGCACACTTACGTCAAGAGCCACCACTTATCAAGGAATTTTTTTTTTCCACAACAATCCAACTATTTTGTTTTCAATTCAAGTGGCTCTTCCTTTTTCAAAACAGTGCACCTTTCTCCTTATTTCATTAGTTCCACTCAAAAGCCAAACCAACCACCCCACACTTTAACTTTTACAAAGTTCATAAATAATTCAAGTGCTCATGAGAGGTTACAATGGTTCAAATAGATGGTTAATTCGAACAAATGGGTAAGGCTTGTAATGTGGTTGCCAAAGAAATAGGATTACAGGCTCAAAGGGGTTAACTACGATACATAATAATTAGGCGGGTAAAATATACATATCTGGCTCAACAAAGAAATGCCTATATCACTTCTTAGACTGAATAAAACTACTATTTCGCTTTGCAAACACACGGGGCAAGTTCTAGGCATCAAATGCAATGCACAGAATATCACAAAACCTTACACACACATGGCACATAACTCACTCAGGATTGGATTCATCAAGACACCCTAGTCAGAGCAGTTAAGCAAATTTAAGATCATACAATTTAAGGTACTTATACAAGAGCCAAAAACTGAGCCTAAGCGTCACAACCAAAGTACTCACTATTCTCAAGGCATAACAAAGTCAAGAGATATTGCTTCATTTCAAAACAAAACACAATGGCTCCTATTCCCCAAAAAAACTAACTACACCCGGTTCAAATAAAACCCTTGGAAAAGAACCGTGGCCCAAAGAAAAATCAAGGGGGAGTTACTACACTACCTAAAACAAAACAAAAAATCTTTTTGGTATTTTCTTTAGACTTACGTCCCTCAAGAAAACTGTCTAGAAGATCCGTCATCAGGAAAGTCCAATCTTTTAAAAAATCCCAAACACAGCTAATGTAGCATGAAAAACAACCCAGACAATCTCCTCACCCCACACTTAAAATTGTGCATTGTCTCCAATGCACATCCATACATACAAGAAGGTAAAAGAAACTCCCTGGTAGGCCAAAGGCCGAAGCACTAGCAGCTCATGGGGTACTCAGACTTCTCCCAGCTTGGTCCTTCGTGCGGGTACCTCACACTTAGTTCCAACCATTTCATTTATCGGTGCATCCTTCCAATACCTTTGCTTTCCATGCTCCTAGAAAATAAAAAAATTGACACTACAAAAATAATATAATAAAAAAAATATAAAAAAATAAAAGAAAGCAATAAAGCTGGGTTGCCTCCCAACGAGCGCTTGATTTAACGTCGCGGCACGATGTGAATCACTTTCTACCTCCACTTTGAACTTATGAATCGGACCCCAAGTTTTGATTCTGCTCTATGATCATGCTCCTGGGATGGTGGAACGAATCTGGCTGGCCCAATAAAGTAATGTAGTATTCTGCACTTCTTGGCCTTTATATGAGGTGTGTAATCCCGACTTTCTGGCAAGAAGAATTCCAGAATGTAAGCACTTTGTTCCTCATTCCTTGACTCCTCAAATGGCTCGGACGACTCTATTTCCATATCATCATCTAAACACAATGTGAAAAAATGCTTGGAGTGAGGACTCGTGCGCTCAACTACATGAACATTGGGACTATCTACATTCTCAACACTAATGACAATAGAGTCAACTAAATATGTATCCTCAATATCCTTGGTTGACTCTAGTATGTCTTCTACAACATCGACATCCTCAAAATCTAGTGTGATTGATTGTTGGTGTTCTACTCTAGCCTCCTCCTCTAGCTCATCAATTTCTGTATCTAATTCACGCTCTTCTTGGATACTATTCACAATATTGGCTTGTTGAGCATTAAAAACTTCAACCAGTTGACTCATGTGAACTTTCAAGTTGTGAATAGTTTCCTCCTGCCTTTCTATCCGCAGTAGTAATTTACTCTGTTGTTCCAAAATGTACTTTAACATATCTTCGAGCTTCTTTAGGTCAGCTTCCCTAGGTTCTTTGTTCCTATTAACTTCACCAGAAAAAGAAGAACCATCAAAGTAAGGGGTTGGGGGAAGGTAAGAAATATAAGCACAACCGTGAAAGTGACCATCTTGACCACCACACATATCACACACATTCCACACATAAGATTGAGTTGGTGCACAAAACTCGCTCTCAGGAATATTTTGATAATTTTGCCCTGGGTGGTTTCCTTCACAATATGCATAAGGAGGATCAAAAGTAGAATTACCAACAACAAAATTCTCATAATTCCATGATGTCATGTTTCTCAAATAAATAAATAAAACTAAAATAAAAAAAATAAAAAAAATCAAATAATAAAATAAAAGTTCAAACTTGAAACCTAGCAATATGTACACCTACAACTACACCGTTAGTTCCCCGGCAACGGCGCCAAAATTTGATCACGCCCAACTATGCCTTATAAAAAGGACAATGCGGTCGCTGCAAATATAATCCGGTTTACAAGTCCGGAGTCGAATCCCACAGAGAACTAAGGTTTAGCTACAGCTGTTCATTATCACCAAGAAGACAAGCTTGAACAATTCCTAACTTATAGATATTAAGATTCTTGTGTTTAACTAATTAACTAACAAATTAAAATAGTAAATTAACAACTAACGATACTGAGGGTTAGAGAAAAGATTAAGGAGGTCTAGAGTTATGATTTCCCCAATTGTCGGAATCCTTCCCGCTATGTCTTCTATAATTTCGCCTAAGTATTCTCTACCGATCATGAGCACTCTTATTACCATAAATCTCTCCCGAGTAATTACGATAATTTACTAGACGCACTCTCCCGAGCTACGCTAGCTGGCTTTTAATACAGCTCACTTCAAATCGCACCCAAGGCTTCGTTATCCCTAATCCCGCCTTTAAACCCTCGGTTATTGATCCCTCATATACTTTGGGAGTGATGTTGTTTAACAATTACCTAAATATGCACTCTCTCCCGAGTTATGCATACTAAATAGGCACAGCTAATTGAGGATCCTGTCAATTAAATACAACAAACACGAAGTTGAACAAATAGAGAAAATACTACGGCTCAATTATATAAAAATAACAAGAATTTATCCTACAAAAGGTTCCATCAAAACCCTAGATAACAAATTAGCTATTCATAATAGCATGTAAAACTACAATACTAAAAGTCATAACCAACAATGAAAAATAGGAAGAGAAAGGAAAAACTCGTAGAAGAATTCTCCGCCTTGCTCCCAATGTGTTCTTGCCTCCTTAGGTCGAATCTATGTCCAAAATATGTCCCCTCTAAGCGTGGTGTGTGTTCCTCCACGTGAATTCTCCTCCAAAATATGTTCGATCCTCCCAAAGTGGCATCCTCCCGTGTATATATACCAAGTAGGGTTAGGCCCAAACAATTATACCTTCTCCAATGTGAAAAAGGACACTTTTCCCGGGTCAGACGCGCGACTTCGCGCACCTTTCTGCCTCAATCTTTTTAGCGCGCGAACTTTGCGCAACTTCGCGCGTTCTTCGCGCGTTTTCACCCTGTTCCGTTCCGAATATGGAAAAACGTAAAACATGAAAGTTGTAGCCCTTTGAGTTAGCTTTCCAACCATATATTGTGGAGCCAAAATGGAGTTCTGAGCAAAAAGTTATGTGCATTTTACTAGACAGTGCGCAATATGCCTACTCGAGTCTTCGTTTTGTTGTTTTATCATCCGTTGATCCCCGAATACGATCCCGGCTTAATTCCTTGAGCTTTTACTCAGACTTCAGCTTCAAATCACTTAAGTTCATTCCATAACATCTATATAGCTCGGAATCACACCTACAAGGCATAAAACACACCGTTAGTGCAAAACACTAGCGATTAAAGCGCAAACTCAATTAAAGTGCAGTAAATTCGAGTGTAATAAGCGACTAAAATATGCAATTATAGCCTATCATCATGGCACATAAGAATCTTGTGACTGGATTAATTGATAAACTATAGAAGACAGCGTTTTCAAAAACTTTGATGTATGTTAGATTTAATGGAATGTCTCCTCTTCTTCTTTTTTATTGTATTGGGCATTTAATATCAAATATTGTCAATGTATGTTTTATGAGTCTAAATTTGTGAGATGATTTTTTTTTTTCCATTTCCACGTTTTTAGAGACTAGATTGCTTAGGATTTTTTTCCTGTTTCAATTTCATGAGTAGGAAAAGGAAGAAAATCGAGAAAGACGAAAAAGAAATAATTTTACAAAAAGTAAGGCGGAAAAGAGAGAAAAGGGGATAGAAGAAAAAATACAGAAAAATGGGGAGTAATGGCGATTTGTCTTTTTGATATTTTTAACTATATTTGCAAATTTTCCTCTCATTTTAGCCGAAAGCTACAATTGAGTTTTCTCTCTTTCTATATTTAACTGAATGAATGCGATAAATTGAAAGTATAATCGTATGAAGAGGGAGAACAAGGGCCTAAAAATATAATATAGGGAATGGATAGAAAAGAAAAGATGAAGAAGCAATGAAAAACAAGAGAGAAAGAATAGGAAAAATTAAGTACATAATGAAAATGGATTCAATGAATGTACACCAAAATTGCCACTTAGTTATTATATATTGTTTTCTTTTTGTTATTTTTAAAACTTTTTATTTCGTAGTTCTTTTAGTTGAATTGAAGAAATTTTAGAAAAAAAACAAGTCTTACTATCTAATGAAAAAATCGGCTAATAAAATATTTTATCTCTTACTATACTAAATTTTGTTAAAAATCATTTAAATTCAATGATAATTTTGCAGAAATTTCACTAGTCGATACATAAAACTGGTAGTTCAACTTTAAAACAAAAACTTGAAGTTGGCTTAACTTAAGTTGCTACGTTTTAAATATTTTATACAAAGTGGTTGCCTCTTAAATGACACTGTGCAAATAGGTAATTTCTACCTCAAAAACTACATACTCCATATCATTAAGTGCCTACTATCCTGCTCCCATTTATTTCTTTAACTTTATGTTCAATTAAACAACATCACTATATAAATGAAACAAAGATCTGCCATGAAACCTTATTAATTAGTATATCCTTGCTTTTCTAGCTATCCAAGACACAGCTAAAACTAGTATTTTGTCCAAAAAATGGAGACAAATCTGGGCCATACTTTTAAATCTGGTGTTGAACAAGCTCTTTCGCAATAAATAAGCAGTAAACTATTTCTATTTTGCAATAAATAATACAGCTATGCAACAAAATACACCTATTCACCTTAAGTGTGAACTTTGTAGATGAGATAGAAGAGTCTGGGAAACCATATCATCTCAGAGCTTCCTCAATAAACTCCCAGCTGACTATGTCATAGGCCTTTCTTAGGTCTATTTACATGGGGTGAGGTTTTCCTATTGTAATGTCTTAGCAATCAGAACATTATGCACCGGTGTCTCGCCTCTACAAGAGCAGCCTGGTTCTCAGCTACTATTGGAACAATTCTGCTTTCCTCAATCTCTTACAAATCATCTTGGAAATGTATTTATAGATAACATCACAACATGCAATAGGTCTGAATTGAGCTGCTTTCTGAGGCACAGCCATATACCACACTTGAAAGCAAGAAACTGTTAATACAGAGTTAGCTGTAGCGCAGATTCAGCAGGAGATCACTTGAAGTATTCAAAGAAAGCTACTTGGAGTATTCAGAAATTTTGTAACTAGTATGTACTGTTAGATGGAGGCTTGAAAGATGTCAAGACCCTTCCTATTCCTAGAAGGTGGTTACATGTTTTAAGTGCTCTTTATTTTTGTATATATTACCAAAAAAAAAATCCTTAGAGCAAAATTTAAAATCTGAAACGAACTCTTTCAAAATAAACTAAAGAAATCTCATGTTCCTTCTCAATGTTTTTCTCTTTTCCTGTCAACGCAGATAAAATTCATTAATTTTCTGTTATCATTCCATCATGTAATGTAACTAAAGTGCTAGCCATTGGCATCTAGTACTATCCAAGATCCAACGTAGCCAATTGCATGTTTAAGTTTCTACCCTGTTCTAGTGATCTTTAACATTTTCCAGCCAACAACAGAAAGAAGAGAATCAGACAGCAATATCTAATAAACTAAAACATAGCAAAAATAGATTTTTGGTACTGCAATTCAAAGGGCATTACTGGTGCTTTCACATGATAAGAAAACATAATGTAAACCCTCTTGTAAAATGAGCATACAAATAGTTAGTCAGAACATTCGAATGTTGAGAGACTCAACTGAGTAAACAGTCAACAAATAAATCTCAAGTGTGAGGGTTTGCTCAAAAGGGGAATGTTTCTCCTGCCGGCGCTACAGTACTGCTTTTATGTACTTCACCATATATAAACCACAAATGCAAGTCTACTGTGGAAGCAGATTTTGTTCCTATGCAAGCATAAGAACAGTGTCAATTCGGTTTTATGTGGCATAACGAGAAACTGATGTAAAGCCATGAAATGCTTCCCTTTACCCTTGACGATTAATTCTAATTAATTAAACCAATTTTTTAGGGGAGTTGGCAGGGGGCAGGGGATTCTTCAGGCTAAAGTTTCACACACTTATAAATATGATAGCAGCCTGAGAAAGAGGACAAAGGTGCATCATTGATACTACTGCAGAAATAGTTACTTATCAGAATTGCAAGCATAGTTTCTCTAGACAAAGCAAATACAGTGGCTTTTGAATAATCTACAGGAGAAAGAGGATAAAGGTGGATAATACAGCAGACAATTCACTCCTACTGTAGCAAATAATTTTTTTTAATTCCCCTTCCCTTTGATCCCTTTCTGTTGGAGCTATTGCTCTTTTGGTGTTCACGACCCTCGGATTGTAGGTGAGGAGTGCTGACCATATGAGCAACCCCCTCTTGTCAGCAAATAAGTTAAAACCTGAAATTAACAGCATATTTCTGCATCGAGAATTCAGCAAGTATTTTCTTCGTAATAGTTACCTTCTTATACGATAAGTAATACTAAATCCTGATCTATAAAGTCTTTAGAGTCTAAATCAAGGAGATAGACAATATAAACTTCTTCGCCAAAATTTGAAGCACAGAAGATGAGCCAAAAATAATTCTAGATGAATTACTTTATTCTCAGATTAGCTCATGATTCAGAGAAGAGATGAAACATTCAACACTTCCTTTCGAGACAGCATAAGCTCAAAGTTAAATTACTCTTCTTATACTTCTCATTAGAGATCTGATAAACCGGAAAACAAGGATTGTTTTGCAAACCACTGTATATTTTCAGATAAAGTAATCACTGCATATTCTCTCCAGGAAGGGAGAATTTTCATTCACAAAACTCTAAGGGCCAGTAGCATTCATTTTACTGAATCATAAATGGGGGACCACATTCAAAATTCACACTAAAGAGTAAAGATTATTAAAAATGAACAAGAAAACGTAGAAATGTTTTTGTAATACCTGGATACAGACGAGCACTATCCGGACAATCATTTCGTGCATCAAGCATTATATTGACCCTCGGTTCCATTGCCAAAGGAAGGACAAACAAGACTTTCTATGAAGGTTCGAGCTTTATTCAAAGCAGGACTTACATCAACCATCAAATCCCACAACTCATTCTCTTTCATATTGTAGAGAACCAACTTTTCTTCGACATCCATTACAATATCATCATCAGTCATTGAACACAATGGTGTCCAAAAATAATCATGTAAACTCGGTGCCGTAAGCCTAAATATGGTCCAAGACTCCTTAACCCCATAGTCTTCCATCGAACAGATTGTGATTGTGTCTACAGTTAGATTGGTGAACATACAAAGACGCCCTCTAAGAGCCACAAGTTCAAACAAAGAGTAATTGTAATCCATAGCAGGTAGTGGCACCTCCAAGAATTTCTCATCACTTAAATGAAAAGCAGCAATTACACACGACTCATCAGAAGTTTTCTTACTAGCCAACCAATGCAAAGCCCCATTTACAAAAACCCCAGAAGCAAGGTCAGTTACTGAATGATCATAAGGAGAAATCTCAAGTCTCCTCCAAAGACCCTTTCTCACAGAGTAGATATCCACAAAAGTGTCAACTATAACAGTCTCATCCACATCATTATAATAAGAAATCGTAACCACCTTATAATCATCACTAACAACATCGTACCCTAAACCATACATGCTAAAACTACCAATGCCAGGCACAGGAAGAGCCAAATCAAAATTTGGAATTTTATGGTACTTTAAGGTAGTGGGGTTGATCAAATATTTAACCCCTTCCCTATTAATCGCCAAGACCAAGCCATTACATGAGCCATCAACACTTACCCAGTTGTCTGAGAGCTGCTGAAAATCAAGCTTTCTTGATATGGCATCAAAATCATCTTGGGTATTGTGGGTAAAGGTGATAGTGTGAAGAGAACAATCAACAACAATGAGCTTATCTTCTTCATGTTTGTGGGAATGGAGAGCGAGGTGAGCTTTGATGAATTGTGGGTCTGAGAGAAACTTGCTCCATTGCTTTGACACGCACCTAAATTGGCCTATGAACTTTGCAGGCAGCCACAATAGTATGTCAAATATGATTTCTTCAGGTATTTTTGCAGCGTTGTTCCTTGCCATAGTTGGGTGAATTTGGAGGAGAAACTACGTGCGGACTAGGGTTTTGACTAAATGCTTTTCCTGACTTCAAAGTAATGATTGGTTTAGATGTTTCTAATTGGAATTTTTACATTCCTATACCACATAATAAACCCTTTTACCCTCAATGTTTGAGGTTTGATTTAATTACACTTAGTATACCAAATTACTATTTCTATTCCATAACTAATTAAGGATATAATTAATGAGATATTTTTTACTCCTTAATTAAAGGGTTTCCGTTACCCGCCCAGTATCTCCACTCCTCCCTTACTTTCTCTCTCTGAATCCCTCACCCCCGTACCCACGTTCTTTTACCCATACCCAGTAAAAAGGTTGTGGAGAATTTGAGCATGTTTAACCAATTTCTATTATTTTCATTGTCATAAACGACGAGATTACAGTAAGTTAATAAACAAAATAATTGTGGTTTGAGTGATAATGGATACTGGTAGCAGAGGCGACCGAAGATTTGAAGGTGACGGGGGCACCATTATTTTTCAACATAGCTATACATATCTCTAGCTTTAAAGTTTAGCGTACAACTCTCTTGAAGGGTATATGAGGTCTTTTGATTTAGGAATTTAATTAGAAATAGAAGGGGGCAGGGAAGTTCGAGGGAACAAAAGCAAAAAAAAGTAATTAAAAAAAAAGTTATTTGTAGTTGTGACGTTATGCCTTTTGTAGTTGTAGATATTTTGTGGACAGAATAGTTTTATTGCTGTACTTTACTGTTTGTAGTGTAATTGTAGTTAGTTTGTAGTTTATGTAGAACATTACAAGATTAATTGTAGTCTAAAATGTAGATATAATGTAGACATGATTGTGGATGATGTGTTGCATGTTTGCCCTGTAACTGTAGGTAAATTGTAGTTATTTTTATATTAGGTACTTAAACTGTAGGTAATTCGTACATTCACTGTAGGTAAACTGTAGGTAAATTTGTTTAAATTGTAGAGCTGGTTTTATACATAATTGTAGAGTTTTTGTAGTTAATAGTAGTTATAATGTAGGATTCATGTTCCGCTTCTCACCATCTATCACAGTATGGATATGATTTGTTGAAGCCCTCACCTAGAATTACATAACAAACAGCAATAAAAATATTTACAATCATAAAATAGTTTATCTACAATTTATCTACAACGTATCTACAATAAGGCTGTATGGTGGGCTGGGCTGGGATCGGGACCGGACCGGGCCCGCGGTCTTAACGGGCTAAACGGTCCCGGCGGGCCGGTCCTGGTGGGCCGGTCCCTGGTGGTGTAAAAAGCCCGGGGCGGGCCGGTTCCTTACATCAAGCCCACGAGCCCGGGACCGCTAAGCCCGGGACCGGCAGGCCGGCCTGGGCCGGTTCAACCGGGCCTAACGGGCTCCAACGGCTCTTTTTAAAAAAAAAAAAAAAATTTTAAAAAAGACCAACGGTCAGATTTTTAAAATCTAGCCGTTGGCCTTCAATTTTCAACCGTTTGTAACTTTAAAAAATAACCATTTGGCCCCCAAACTTTATATAATTACACTTTTCCCCAATTCTCAACTATAAATACCCCCTCATTCTTTCATTTTTACTCACCAATTCATCAATCTATCTCAATCTCTCTCAATCTATATCTAATTTCTCTTCTATAATTGCTTATTTTATTATTGCAATTTCGTGAAAAATTGTGAAGTTGGTGAATTGAAGTATTCAAGTCTTCAAGTCTTCAACAATTTTCAATTTTTAAGAAGTTGTTCGGCAATTCGGTAAACTCGTTCCAACTCTTAAGTTTTAAGGATATATTTTTGTGTGTTTAGTTTGCATAATTGTAATTAATATGGCATTTTCTTTGAAAAAAATGTTTGGTGGTAAGGGAAAAGCTAAAATTGGTGAAAGAGTTTCCAACCTACTACCCTTCCCCAGGCTCCCCGACCCAGACCTGTTACCCGTCCTGCTGCTCCTATTATTGTTGATAGTGATAACCCTTGTTTTCAATTTTCCGATAGTGAATTTTGCCATAATGTTGCACCAGGTGAACAATTAAATGAAGAAGTTATGAATGCTCTTTATCCTAATCAAACTATCTTAGAAAATGATGAGAAAAATGAGGATGTAGATGAAACCCAACCGGATTTAGATGATACACCTACTAGTCCTGTTAATAACCCAACTGATGCCCCGCCCGACCCACCTGTAGAAACCCCTACTTTTAATAGACAACCTTCTAAACGCCTAGAAACATCAATAGTTTGGAATTTTTTTACTCAAGTAAGAGAACAAAATAAGGCTAAGTGTAAAACTTGTGGGAAATTGCTGGCGCATAAATATACTGGAGACCGTAGCGGTACGGGTAGTTTGGCTAGGCACATACAAACACACCCTAGAGATAAAGTTAAATATTTACAAATGAAAGCGCAGCAAGAGGGGACAAGTGTAGATACTGCGGTTAACCCTAGTACAGGTTCAAATCTAGTTCAACCAGGAATTAACACTGTGACCGGTGGTATTTTATATTACGATCCTAATAAAGATCGTGAAGAATTAGCAAAGATGGTTACCGTTATGTGCTTACCCTATACTTTTCCTTCTAATCCTAATTTTGTGCATTATATTAGAAAAGTTTTTAATCCTACTTATAAAGGTTGGCCTCGCGCAACAGTTAAGAGCGATATTTATAAATATAAACATGAATATGAACAATATTTGCGGTATTTATTTACTCATATAACTAATCGGATTTCTATTACTACTGATATTGGTAGAAGTAATAATGACTGTGATTATCTAACTGTTACAAGTCATTGGATAGATGAGGAGTGGATAATGCAAAAACGCATTATTGCATATAGAATAATTAATTCACGTCACACAGGTAAGTTTATTGCTAACACTGTTGCAGATATTTGTAGATATTTCTGCATTAGAGATAAAATAATGGCAATTTCTATGGATAATGCTTCTAGTAACACTAGTGCTATAGGCATACTTACAACAACACTAAATCCTGCATTTAGTAATATATTCCATGTGAGATGTATTTGTCATATTATCATTTAATTGTCGGTGATGGTATGCGAATTTTTAAATTAGTAAATTGAAAAAGGTTTGAAATGGCTC
>NC_031997.1:39824510-39851772 GCF_001879085.1 Nicotiana attenuata | reverse complement strand
CATTTTTGGTAATAAAAATTATAAGACATGCCCTTGAATATCTCTTTGCAATATTTTTTTGTCTTTAACTTGCAATTATTTATAAGCTATAATATATATACATAACATACAATATATACTACAAGAAAATATATAAGGGAATATATATACATAACATACAATATATACTACAAGAAAATATATAAGGGAATATATATACATAACATACAATATATACTACAAGAAAACATATAAGGGAATATATATACATAACATACAATATATACTACAACAAATTATATAAGGGAGTGTATATACATAACATACAATATATACTATAAGATAATATATATACATAACATACAATATATACTACAAGAAAATATATAAGGGAATATATATGCATAACATACTATATATAGTATATTATACTAGTATACTATATATATTATATATACATGAAGAAGTAGTACTATATATACTACAAAACAAGATTTTTCAAAATGAGGGCCCCACCCCCAATGACCACCAACGGTCATATTAATTGCACAAATAGCCGTTTTTTTTTCAATTTACAAAACTAACCTTCTCCAACACTATAAGTACCCCCCTCCCTCTTCTTCATTTCAATACTCAATACTCATTTCTCAATCTAAATTTCTCTCAATCTCTCAATCTCCAATTTTCAAGACTTCAAGTCTCAATCTCAATTTTCAAGTTAAATCATGCCTCGTTCGGAAAGAGTGCGCTTATTTGTTTCGCAATACTATGAAGTGCTTGAAGAAAATGAAGAAGGCCAAATATTAAAGTGCAAGAACTGTGGAAGAGTCTTAAATTTTCGTTCAGGGTGTACCACGGGCATTTTAAGGAGGCATATAAAGTATTGTGTTGAGGATATTTATCCGCAAATTCGTCTTTAAGATTTTTCAGCAATTTGTGTTATTTTAAAATTATTAGACGTATTTATGCTTCATATTGTACTTTGTTATTAATTTATTATGCATGCCAATTTAGTTTTACTATTGTTTTGTTATTTTACTTTTACGTCAAACACTTTAATAATTAGATTTCTATATTATATATACTACATATATTTATATAGCCATGCATAAGAGCAATTTATATATATACATACATATATGGTTTACAAGAAATTGCCTTAAATAAAAAAAATTAAAAAAAAAAGCCTGGAAATAAATAAAGCCTGTTAGGCCCGCTAAGCCCACGAGCCCGGCCCATTTAGCCCAGGACCATATGGGCTTAGGCCCGTCACAGGCTGGTCCTACCCGTTGAGCCCACAAAGCCCGGGACCGTGAAGCCCGGGACCGCCAGAGCCCGGGACCGCTAAGCCCAGGCCCGGTTAGCCCATTTAGGCCCGGGTCCGGCCCACCATACAGCCTTAATCTACAATGATATCTACAAATTATCTACAATCTACAAATTAACTACAATTTGTCTACAAATTATCTACAATCTCACTTTGATATTTCTCTATGACGGGAGAGGCTGGCATATCCCACACTGTAGTTTATTTGTAGATAAATGTAGGTATTTTGTAGATATTATTGTAAAATCAGACTCCCATATTGAAATCTCGTACACTTATGAGTAACGGATACAATCCTAAGTTTTTATTCTCCTTTTTTGTCTCCATATACACACTAACCCTCATATTGTTCCTAATCTCCATTGGAGGACAATTCTCATTCACAATGTATTTGATTTCTACAATTTTTTCTGAAGTATCAATCATTAATTGCTCTGCAATTGTAGAAATCAACATACTGTAACTTGCATCCTCATCGAGCACAATGCCATCAACTTGAAAATCTCTAAATCTGCCATAACTATCCCAATTTTTATTAGAATGTAGCATGATTGGGATTTTGGACATGATTGCTTGTCGTTGCAGAGTTATTGTTCAATATTTTGTCGCTTTTTCGATTTTTTGGATTCAGAAAAAAAAAGACGAATAACAAAGAATCGCAGAATTGATTTCTACAATTTGACTTGAACTTTTTGATTAGGGAATGATGAAAAAAGTCGACAAACTGAGATTTGCAGAACTGATTTCTACAATTTGGAATTGAGCTTCTGATTTCGATGAACTGATAGTTTGATTTGTAGCGACGAACTGATATTTTGATTTCGACGAACAGAATTTGTTTATAAATTGAAGATGAGCGATTTCCGTGATATGATATGATCTTATTCACGCCAAATCTGTTCAGAATATTCTGCTCCTAAAATTTAGCTCGCAAAAATAGGAAGATACAGCTGCTATTAATTAGCTTTTAATGATTGGTACAAAAACTGTAGAAATAATGTGGACTGGACGGGTAATTTAGGAATTATGCACATTTTTGGTAATAAGGTTTCATACATGGTATAGGTAAGAAAAAATCCCTTTCGTATTCTCGGTTTTGCTCGCGTTAAAATAAGGGTGTCTAATGGGTGGGTCGGGCCGGTCTGGGTAGGAACATCATTATTTATTTATTTAATATTATTATTTAGGAGATTTTTACACGGTTGAGCATTTTTTTAGAATTATTTGCAAAAATGGCATTACTTTTTGTTTATTCCATAAATAGCAATTCTTTTTACAGATTAAACACACAATGACTGAGTAAACATAATGCACTAATCATGGGATTGATTCTTATCTTTATTTCATTTTTTCATACTCTTTCTCTTCTTTTCCAAATTTCATTTAACATTCAAATCTCTCTCTCTTCTTATTAGAGGTGAAAGTAGAGGAGTCCTAGTGAACTTTTTAATAATTTATTACCACTGTGCATCTAATATATACAAGGTATATAATGGTATTAATTCATAAGAACTGCATATACAACATATATGAGTTGTATATTTTTCAAATATATCATGTGTATATATATAATAAAATATATACGGGATATATCATATGCATTTTTTATATATATATTATACTTATATAAGCAGTATATATATATATATATATATATATATATATATATATATATATATATATATATATATATATATATATATATATATATATAAAATATATGGTCTATATACATATAATACCAAAATCGGGCGGTTTATTAATTATTACTAGTTTACAATTTTTTTGACAAACCCAAAAAACAAAAGAATTTTTCTACTCATTGAACAAATTTATTGTTTCTAAAAAAATATTAGTTCTACTCCGAATAATTAAAAAGAAAAAGGTGAGAAGTATGATGGACTAAAACATAAGAAGTACGACTTGAAACATGAGCAAAAAGGATCCCACATATAATAGCATATAATTCATTACAACCACCATAATTGAAATTGAGAGAAATATTAAAATCATTATTACCAAGTACCAATAAAATAAAGATAAACACTCCTAAAAGATAAAAGTCTATCCAGAGTGAAATTAGCTAACGACAACATGATTTTCGCAGGGATTCGGGTGATGAGATGCCGGTTTAATAGATAGAGTGACTGAAATGCAAATACATGATAGCCAAAATTGTAAATTAAGATAATCTGCTAAGGCTGTGTAAGAAATTTTAAATTATTGCCTAGTTATGTTTTTTCCTCAAAATTTAGGAACAGAATGGGTTGCGGTCCGGGCCGGTTACGGATTGGGACTTATCGGGTTTAACGGGTTCGGATTCATCCAGGTAAAAAATGAACCGTAAGGATTACGGGTACAAGGGGCCGGGTCAGGCCGGGTTAGTGTAATTTTCAATATTTTTTTGTATTTTGTATAACTATTGTAAGTTATATTAATATAAAGTAAAAATATAAAGAATACAATGAAGATGGAAAAAAATTGCACTTATAAATTGCAAGTGCTACATTTATTTCAAAATTACAAATTGAAGTTTGCATTTAACAAGTAAATTAACAAATAAAGAGTAAACTAAATTTTCATGCATAATAATACTTCAAATTAATCTAACAAACTAAAACATTAAGCATAAATACGTCTAATGATTTTAAAATAACACAAATTGTCTAAAATCAACTTAAATACAAATTTTCGGAGGACGCTCAACACAACTCTTCATATGCCTAATTAAATTGCATGTGCCACACTTTGGACGAAGATTTAAGACTCGACCACAGTTCTTGCACTTTACTTTCTGAACTTCTTCAATTTCTTCTACCACCTCAAAGTGTTCCCAAACATATGAGCGCACTCTAGAAGTACGAGGCATGATTTAACTTGAATTGAGAATTTGAGTTTGAGAAATGAGAGATGAGTGAAGAAATAGAGAAGAGGGGGGTGTATTTATAATTTTTCAAAGGGTTAAATTTGTAATTACAAAAGTATTAATTTTTTTTAAAAAAAGGCCCAAAAAGGGCTAATTGTGCAAATCAGTCGTTGGGCAACGGCTCCTTGGCAGGTGAGCGTTGCCAACGGTTAACATGGACGGGCCAATCAAAAAATTTAAAAAAAAAAAAAAGAAAAGAAACTAGCCATTAACCGGTCCGGGTCGGGTCGATATAACCGGTTCTACAGTATTTCTGTTGAACGGGTTTGACCGGTCCGGTTAACAGGTTGAAAATAGGTGAACGAACCAAACACCCTACCCCTTTAACCTAGCCCCACCCGGCCCCCTTGTACCGGTCCGTGCCGGTCCGGAAACGGGCTGACCCGGCCCGTTAGACACCTCTACGTTAAATTGCCTAAAAAGTTCTCATTCTCACCACAATCATTCAAATAAATTAATAAAATCATCATCAAGAAAATACAACAGAGATATTAATAAGGCCGATAAAAATTAGCAATAGTAAATCATATCAAAATAGAAAGTATTATATCAGTAACTTAGTAAAAATATTGAATATTATGAGATAATTTCTAATGGGTAGGGTATTGTACTTATTATTATTTACATATGGATAATGGATTAAATATCATGTATAAAAATTTCTAATTTTCGAATATCCAAAAATTCAAAGTACCAAATCCAACATCTAATCCGAAATCCAAACAATTTAAAATTTAAATTTGAAATCCAATTCATAATTTGAAAATCTAAACCAAAAATTCAAAAAAAATCAAATATGAATTTTGGATTTACCCAAACTATGCACGCACCTAGTTCAAAGAAAGTTTAGAAGTGTTCGACCCTCGATTTGTGATTGCAAGGGTACATTTGAAATTTTAGGAAAGTTCAAATATCTAAATTGACGGTTTTACTTGTCCCCATTTTTAAAGTTGCCACTCAAATATTTTTATTTTATTTAAAAATAGTTGGAGGAAGAATTGAATAAAAATATTATTTTTTTATGGATGAGATAGTAAGATTTGAGTAATCTCAAAGTACAGAAGTTCATCATTTGTAGTCAGCAACAGTCAATGGAAACATTATGGCAAACATTGATTATACGCCATATTGACATGTTTTCCTAGATCAATTCTTCTCGTATTCATCACTTGTAAATGATAAACTAGTCTATGGATATAGAAAATACATTATATGAAAATTCTTCTATGCGTGTCAGGCTCTGAAGGTGGTGATGGTACAAAGAGATTGAGTCGAATTGCATAGAATAGTTAGACTTGAATATATGGGACGAGAACTTGCTCGTTTTATATCCCGTTGTTGACCAAATAAAGTTGATCTAAGACTGAGAACACTAACAAAGCACTCTCTTAACCCCACTGACTAGCTACTATGCACTTACGCTACCTTGTTTCGACATTGGATTAAGAATAAGATCAAAAATATCAAAAACCCTAATTCATACAAAGTCATCGAATCGGCTCGATCAGCAATCAGAGAATCATGCATTATATGAACATAAAGCAACCGACCATGACAATTAATACAACGGTATAAAACACGACGTCAAGGCATACTCATTGAAAGACTAAGTGGGATATTGAAAATAAAAATACAACAAAAGACTTTCACAACTTTGTTATATTGAAATCAAGTGGCCTTTTCTTGTTGAACTCATTCCTTTATGTTCCAAATTGACTCTAACAAGTTAGGGTAAGGTAGATATGCCTGAAAGAGAGTTTGCTTGTAGTTTTGAAAATGGGCCAATTTTCTTTCTCATCAAATATTCTATCTACAGATTTGTCCGTTAGCCTCAATAAGTTGCCCCATAATTATTAATAATAGTGTCATTTTATCAACATCTTTCAGTATGTGTTCAATTATGTATATGTTGGAGTGTACGTGGACCGAGTTGGTTCGATTTTTATCAAAATCAAATCAAACCAATTATATTGGTTTGGATTGGTTCGATTTTGTCGGGTTTTTTTCGGATTTTTTTGTTTTATGAATATTTTATTCTTACTTTGTTAAATTTTTTATAAGTAAATATATGTTTAGTAAAAATTGAAAAAATTGACACATATATGATCTATTAAAATATTCTTATGGAAAATTTTTCTTAGTAACACATGATAGTTATTTTTTAGTCGTCTGACAATAATTTTACGGTAATGTACACTTTCAAGGTTAATCGAATTTAATAATTAAACATAAAAATAAATATGAACCTATAAAGTGATATATTCCATTTAAATTTTAAATTATCGAAATACCATTTCAAGTTTGAAAAAGATATAAGAACTTAATATCTTACAACAACAACAACAACAACATACCCAGTATATCCCACAATGTGGGGTCTGGGAGGGTAGTGTATACGCCGACCCCATAACCCTACCTTGTGAGGATAGAGAGGTTGTTTCCAATAGACCCTCGGCTCAGAAAAGCATAAGCACCACATTAATAAAAATATAAATAAGAAGGGACAGTACCAAAAGGCATATAAAAGCAGAATAAAAACAACAAGACAACAAGGTGATTTAATAGATCTTGACATATGAATATGGAAGAACAAAGAGATTGACGCATTTCACTAACACTTGATAAGAAAGTGATCATACAACCCATTATTTAAAGTTAATAAACATGGAGCACCTCATTTTTAACTAAATTATTACATCCCATAAGAGAATCACAAATATGTTTAGATATTTTTTAAAGAAAATTTTATAAAAAATCTTAAAAGTATATATAAAAATTATATATTATATATTTATATGTCGGTTTGGTTCGGATTTTTTTACTCAATACCAAGCCAAATCAAATCAAACTTAATCGGATTAACTTTTCAATTTGATGCGATTTTCCGATTCAATTTGTACACCCCTATATATATGTTAAGCAGGGCCATGTCGTCGCTGCCTATCATGTCTTCCAGTTTGGTAAGGCAAAATAGATGTTGAGTAGGATATGACGGAGAAAATGTCTATTTTTTCAAAAATTGGAAGAGAATTTTTTGTTGTTAACACAAAACAGGAGGGCGAAAATGATTTTCACCCTTTAAATATAATGTTTGTATTGATTGTAACTTTAATTTTATTGTATCGTATCATTAAATTCGCCGTTACATAACGACGAAATGTGCCACTTTATGTAACGACCGATTTGGTGTGGTCGCGTCATTACCTTGCCTTTTTCTCTCAATCTCACCCTTTATTATTATTAAATTATTTTATTTTATCATTTACCCTACCTTTTTATATAGTAATTTTATCTTGTATCATAGTTTTTCTTTATAATATTGCAAGTTTATTCTTCATATTGCTAGTGCGTGATATCATGAAATTATGGCAAACGACACAATCTATCCAAACATTATATTCATCAAACAATACAGTACAAAACGATACAGTACGATACGGTACATTATGAAACTATGCGTAACAACCATCGAAACAAGCTGTTAGATATTGGGTTTATAAACCTAAATAACCTCATACTCCATCTGTTCTACTTTATAGGACTCTCTTTATTGTTTCTTAAAAAAAAATGTCATCTATTTATATTTGGAAACTCTTTAATGTTAAACTTCTTATTTTACCTGTTCTAGTGGCAACAGCACACCAGGAAATAGGTGATTTGTAACATTTTCCACCAACAACAGAAAGAAGAGAATTAGACACAGGTATTTCTGATAAGCTAAAACATAACAAAGTTAGATTTTTTGGTACTGCAATATAAAGGAGAATGTTGCTGCTTTCACATGATAGGAAAACATAATGCAAATACATCATTCCAATGTTGAGAAATTTAGCGGAGATATAACATTCGACAAATAAATCTCAAGTTTGCTCAAAAGGGGACTTTTCTCCGGATGGTGTTGCAATACTTGTACTTCACCAGATACAAACCACAAATGTAAGTCTCTCTTGAAAACTCTCCGATCATGGTGATCTTTCTTCAGATGTGAAATCATAATGATTGTATAACATTATACTGAAGAAGTAACACCGTTGATATAAAATTATTTAGAGATTGAGGCCTCTGCACAAACACAACATTGCATTCAATATATTCACCAGGACAGGTCCAACAACAACATACCCCGTATATCCCACATAGTGGGGTCTGGGGAGGGTAGTGTGTACACAGACCTTACCCCCTACCTTGTGCACCAGGACATGTCCGCAGAAACTTAATTCCTATGCAAGCATCAAAACAGTGTCAATACGGTTCTATGTGGCAATTCAAGAAACCAATGTAAAGCCATGAAATGATGCCCTTTACCCTCGACTATTAATTCTAGTTAATTAAACCAATTTTTGCAGGGGCGTTGGGGATTTTGGGGGACATAGTGTTAAATTAGCATATTAGAGTTGAAATTTTAAGATTTTTATGTTATATTCTCATATAGTTAAGAATTAAGATAATATTATAATGTTTTTATAAATAATACTAGAGAATATAACATAAAAAACTTAAAATTTTAACTCCAATATGCTCATTTAACACTATGTTCATTTTGTAGCAGCTTGAAAAAAATATGAAAACCAGAAATGTATGGTAAGAGATTAGCTTGTGATGTGTGGCTTAGGCGCATGTCACTGGTTCGAACCCACATGCAGACAAAAGCCTGATATTTAAGTGGAGAAGGGTAGAGGGGCGGGCCCATTATCCACTGAGTTTTGGGCCATGAGGGCCACTCTCAGGGATTTCCCGGTTACCTAAAAAAGGTAACTGATTTCGCTCAAGGTGCATCCTTGATACTACTGCAGAAATAGTTTACTTATCAGAATTGCAAGCATAGTTTCTCTAGACAAAGCAAATACAAAGGCATTTGAATAATCTATAGGAGAAAGAGGATAAAGGTGGATAATACAGCGGACAATTAACTCCTATTGTAGCAAGTAAATTAAAATCTGAAATTAACAACATATTTCTGTATCAAGAGTTCAGCAAGTATTCGCTTTGTCATAATTACCTTTATAAACAATAATTACTACCAAATGTCGATGTATAGTCTTTAGGGTCAAAATCAAGGAGATAGACCATATAAACTTCTTCTCCAGAATTTAAAGCAGCTAGATAGCAGTTTTACCCTCACATTGCTTAAAAATGTAAAGCACAGAAGATGAGTTACTTTATTTACAGATTAGCTCATGATTCGGAGAAGAGACGGAGCATTTAACACTTCCTTTCGAGACAGCATATGTGCCACCAATAAGAGAGTGTTCCGTAGGTGTTCTCGTGCGACCTTGCTTGGTCAACAAGGGGATCAAAATGAGTGAGTTCTCGTCCCATACTCAAGTCTGACTTCGATCATCGTCTCCCCTCTGCGCAAGATGGATTTGGCTTCGGCGATTCACCATTAGAAAGACGAGAGAACACTATTGGCACAAAACCAACAAAGTCCGATTATGTTTCAACCGTAGGTTTTAGTGAATGAAAAAAGAAGGTAGGAATATATAAATAAATTCATTAAGTCTTAATGCCAATGTCAGCCAATAGGCTTAAAAACAAAAAGAAAATGGAAATGTAAGTTCTATAGAGTGGTTATTAAACTAACTACGTCATATGGGGCAGAGTGTTGACCAGTTAAGAACTCACACGTTCAGAAGATAAAAGTAACGGAAATGAGGATGTTTAAATGGATGTGCGGGCATATTAGGAGAAATAAGATTAGGAACAAAGATATACGGGGCAAAATGGGAGTGGTCTCCGTGGTGGACAAGATGCGGGAAGCGAGGCTGAAATGGTTCGGGCAAGTAAAGAGGAGGAGCACAGATATCCCAGGAGGTGCGAGAGGTTACCAGTGATAGATCTAAGAAGAGGTAGAGGTAAACCGAGCAAGAATTGCGGAAAGGTGATTAGACAGAACATGACACATCTTCAGCTCCCCAAGGACAATAACCCTAAATAGGAGAGCATAGACATTGAAGATTAGCATAGAAGGTTAGTAGATAGTCGAGCAATTTCTCTCTTTTCTATGGGAGAGCTTGGTCCTAGTTTAGAGCACCTTATTTGCTACCTATTCTCGTTATAGGTATTATTATTAATCAATTATTATCTTATTATACAATTTTATTACTATTGTTGTTTCTTTTAATTTGGTTATTTTACTATATTTACTATCAATATTTTTCTTTTCTTCAGTAATTTCATCATATACTTTTTACTCTTGCATTTTTGAACTTGTTTTGAAAACAGTTTTCTTGAGCCAAGGGTATGTTGGAAACAACTTCTTTACCTCATAGAAGGTAGGGGCAAGGTTGCATACACCCTACCCTCCCCAGACCCCACTGTAAATCACATTGGGTATGTTGTTGTTGTTGTTATTTCGAGACAACATATGCTCAAAGTTGAATTCTTCTTCTTATACTTCTCATTACGAATCTAAAAAACCAGAGAAAAGATGGATTATTTTGTGAACCACCATATTTTCAGATAAAGTCTTCACTGTATATTTTCTCCGGGAAAGAAGAATTGCCATTCACAAAATTATATGGGCCAGTAGCATCCATTTTATTGAATCAAATATGGGGACCAAATTCAAAAATCTCTATAAAGACTAAAAATGAATAAGAAAACGTGAAAATGTTTTTGTAATACCTGTACAGACAACCATTTCGCGCATCAAGCATTATATTAACCCTCGGTTCCATTGCCAAAGGAAGGACAGACAAGACTTTCTATGAAGTTTCGAGCTGTATGCATATCACAACTAACATCAACCCCCAGATCCCACAAATCATCCTCTTTCATGTTGTAGACAACCAACTTTTCGTCAACCTCCATTACAAAATCATCATCAGTCATTGAACACAATGGTGTACAAAGAGAATCATGTAAACTTGGTACCGTAAGCCTAAGTACGGTCCAAGACATGTTATAGTTTTCCATCAAACAAATTGTTATTGTGTTACTTTTGGTGAACATACAAAGACGCCCTCTAAGAGCCACAAGTTCAAAAAAAGAGTAATTGTAATCAGTAGGAGGTACTGGCAACTCCAAGAATGTCTCATCACTTAAATCAAAAGCAACAAGTACACATGGATGATTAGAAGTTTTACTAACAAACCAATGCAAAGCCCCATTTACCAAAACCCCAGACGCAGGGTCAGTAAGTGAATGATCATAAGGGGAACTCCCAAGTCTCTTCCAAAGACCCTTTCTCAAAGAGTAAATATCCACAAAAGTATCAACTATATCAGGCTCATCTATATCATAGTAAGAAAGAGCAACCACCTTATAATCATCATTAACAACATCGTAGCCAAAACCATACATGCTACAGCTATCTGATACAGGAAGAGCCAAATCAAAATTTGGAATTTTATGGTACTTTAAGGTAGTGGGGTTGATCAAATATTTAGCCTCTCCCCTACGAATCGCCAAGACCAAGCCATTACATGAGCCATCAACACTTAACCAGTGGTCTGAGAGCTGCTGCAGATCAAGCTTTCTTGATATGACATCAATTTCACCTTGGGCGTCGTGGGTAAAGGTGATAGTGCGAAGAAAATGACTAGCAACAATGAGCTTATCTACTAAATGTTTGTGGGAATGGAGAGTGAGGTGAATTTTGATGAATTTTGGGTCTGAGAGAAGAGAACACCAGTACTTTGATACACACCTAAATTGACCAACGGACTTAGCAGGCAGCCGGGTAAATATGTCATATATGATTTCTTAAGGTATTTTTGCAGCAGCATTGCTGTTTGCCATAGTTGGGTTTGGAGGAGAAACTGTAGATACACCTAAAGTGGCGTTCTTTGACTAGGGCATTTTTCTGCTCCTGGGCTGACCTCAAACAAAATTGGGAGTTTTATAGTTTTACCCATAAATCAAATTAATTACCCTTGTCTATCCATTTATTTTTCTACCCATCAAACTAATTATCATTCATAGCCATTGTAGTGTTTGTGGGTATTTGCCTCTTCTTTTTCACGTTTTGTTTATGCTTTGCATTCATACCCATTGTAGTGTTTGTGGGTAATTGCCTCTTCTTTTTCTCGTTTTGTTTATGCTTTGCATTCATACCCATTGTAGTGTTTGTGGGTAATTGCCTCTTCTTTTTCTCGTTTTGTTTATGCTTTGCTTTTTTTTTTTCTTCTCCTTTTATGTTTATTTTTCAATCATATTATTTTTTATTTTCTTTTTCCACCAAAATCTGATTCCTTGCTCAGTTTTGGCTTTTCCCATTTTTCCTTTTTCTTGTTTCTTTTCTAATTTTATTTAAATCTTTTGTCAGTTTATTTTCTTTTTTTTTTTGCATGATCTAATTTTATTCACTTTTTTTGCTCCTTTCCTTTATTCTTTTTTTTTTCCGTGCAATAATAAAAAGATAATTAATATAATAAATATTTGTTCACCTTTTTTTTTTTAATATAAATGATATAATATATATATATATATATGTCTTGCTTTTTCCCATTTTCTTTTCTGTAGGTCAGTTATAAGANGTATGACAAGGTATACCATATAAATAAAAAAACAATATTATGTATACATAATAGACTTTTGATCTTCCCATCCTTATAAATTGCATTTAAAAAAAATACGTAATTGTATTTAAAAAAAATGTAATGAGAGAATATACGAAGGCCGTCATCCGTATATACGAAGGCTTTTTATCTTCCCATGCATGAGAGAATGATAATTTATGGGATCAATATTTTGGGATAATCAAAATTTATTAACTAATTTTGGAGGGAAAAATGTCCATTAAGCCAAATGTGAAATGAAGGGCTTTACTGGTATTTCACCGGTGTGGTCATTTTTGGGCCACATGGATTATATCAAATACTAACATAGTATCATATATTGATAGGGTATCATAAAGGTCTAGTCCGTAGTCCTCTATGATACCAACCTGGTATATATCATATACTAACACGATATCATACAGGATTGGTTCATTCTTAAAAAAAAAAAAAAAATCATTGGTCCTCTATGATACCCATATGGTATATATCATATCCTGTCAAGGTATCATATAGTACTAGTTTATTCTTTCAAGAAAATTAGTGGTGTATTGTATAATTAATGATATACTTTTGAATTAATTATTATATACCAATATAACATATAGTATAACATGTTGGCATACAATACAGCTTTATCTTCTTTGCTAGTTCTATTTAATATTGGCCTAAATTTCAAAATTTACTCCGAAAATCTCCACCAAACTTACTCAAAATTTAGCCATAGCCTTCAATTGACATTTCGAACATGACTCGGTAAAAATTTAATCAGAACAACTATAAAGTAAGATTTTTCCCATTATTTTCATGGAACTCCGTCAAAAAATTCATTTAAGAAAATATTTGCAAGTACCTAGCTGAAAAAATATTAAAAATTAAAAAAAGACTTATTTATTACTATATATTGTTATATTATATTGTATAGTAGAACAATAAAATGTTATTATAACTATGACTTTAGCTTTGCACAATAGCACCTAGCTGATTCAACAAAAAAGCAGTTGAAGTATACTATTATGATATATTGTATACTATTACAATATATTATTGCGGTATATTACATATTATTACAATATACTATCACAGTATATTGTATACTATAATAGTATACTGTTGCAGCATAGCTATATACTCCTACGGTATATTGTATACCGTAGCGGGATACTATTAGGTAATTGTGGTCTTCTTCGATTATTACAGTATACCGGTACAGTATATTGTATACTATTATAGTATACTGTTGTAATATAGCTATAAACTCCTACAACATATTGGATACTGTAGCGGTATACTGTTGGGTAACTATGTTCTTTGTCGACTTTCAGCTAAAAAATTCGATCTCAATCACCTCAAATCAACACCAAATGCAATCAAATTTCAGTATGAACTTCGAGAAGGTACTATAAGAAATATTTAATAACACCCGCTTTGAATCAAACAAGAAATCTTCAAAATAAAATTTTTATATTCAAGAGCTTTAAGCCCGACAATAGTGAATATTCAAATACGCATAAATATTCAGATCTGGGAAGCTTTCTCGAAGGTACTATAAGCAATATACACCCACTTCATCTAATATTAAAATCTTCAAGTTGAAAAACATACATTTGGAATTTTGGAAGAAGACTTTAAGAAAATCTGTAAAATTTTAATTTCAGCAAAAACTACGAAGTGCAAAATCCGAGCAAGCATGAGATTTTGACAAAAAAGTGATGAGATTACATGAAAAAAAGGGGTCAACTAGATTTCATAGTTTATTTAAAGAGAAAGCTCTAGGATTTTGCACTTTAAAGGGTAAAGGGAATGTTTTCCACTAGATTAAGCTAGCACTGAGAAAACAAATCAAAAGGCAAAAGGAAAAGGTGGTAAAATGTTTCGGCCGAATAGGTAGATTTTGTAAAAAGCTTTCATATGGGTAATTATTTTGGATTGTGTGGGCATTTAGTATAGATTTCTCAAGAAAATTGGGAATGTTCGACCCGCGAATTCTGATTGCGTCTTTTTTCTGCCAAATGAGAATTACTTCATCATCGAGAGTTAAGTTTTTTAATTTTGACCTGATATTAAATTATTAAATTTTTGAAATAAAATTTACAAAATTAGAAATTACAAAAAAAGTATTACAAGTCAAAATAATTAATAATTCAAAACTTTGAAAGGCATATTAAAAAGCTGAATAAAAAAAGAAACTTGTTTGACTCCTAATATCTAAAATGTATCAATCTTTTTGGGATAGAAGAAGTAATAGACGCCCCTAACACATTAGGGTCCACATCAAATAAGTGTCATATATTTTTATTTTATTTACAGATATACTCCAAAATCACACCGATCCCATCTCGATTTTTTACCGTCATCCTTCCTCCTAGAGATGTTTACAAATTAAATACTCATTTTGTCAAGTGAAGATGTTAAAATGGGAAAACGAGAGCTAAGGGTCGAACCAACTTTCCAGACATTTGCTTTGCATTCACGTCTCAATCTATGCAACTATTCTATTGACTTGCATTGATTTGAAATTGCTTGTCATTTTTTTTTTGTCAAACACAGTTATATACAACAGCAACAACCAACCTAGTGTAATCCCACAAGTGGGGTCTGAGGTGGGTAGTGTGTACGCAGACCTTACCTTACCTTACAAAGATAGAGAGGTTGTTTCCAGTAAGACTCTCGGCTCAAGGAACAGTGAAACTAAAGCCAGATCACAGTTATATCTGATAAGCAATAAAACATACAACAGAGCTAGAAATTTTGATACTGCAACACAAATGGGAACTTTTCTCGAGACGTTTTCTGATTACTGCTTTTGTGTACTTCACCAGATTCAAATCATAAGTGCAAGTTTTACTCGAATACTCTTCTTCTATCATGGTGATTTGTCTTCAGTTTTGAAATTCTAACAGTTGCAACATCATAATGAAAGAGGAACACCCCTGGGATTAAAGTATATAGAGATTCCGGCCTCTGCACAAACACAACATTCCAATCAATAGGGCACCAGAAGCAGATTAATTCCTGTGCAAGCAACAGAACAAAATCAATTTGGTATTATGCGGCATTACAAGAAATCGATGTATGATAAGTTTGATTAAGAGTTGATTATATAAACTCTTTTCCAGAATTTAGAGCAGCTACATAATAGTTTACCCTCACATTGCTTAAAAATGTAAAGCACAGAAGATGAACCTACAATAATTCAAGCTGAGAGATTAGCTTATGATTCAGAGAAGGGCCTAAACATTTAAAACTTTCTTTCGAGACTGCATATGCTCAAAGTTAATTATTTTTCTTCCTTAAAGCAGCATAGACACCAATTCAAGTACGATATGCATGTGTGACTCATTTTACGTAATACAGTTTCCACTGTATATTTTCTGATGAATTAATCACTGTATCTTCTTCAGGAAGGAAGAATTCTTATTAAAAGATTTCTTCAGGAAGGAAATTACCATTCACAAGACTCTATGGGTCAGTAGCAATCATTTTATTGAATCAAATAAGGGGACAAAATTCAGAAATCACTACAGAAAAAGAAAATTAAAAAATTATGGATGCATCACTTATTGCAAATGAATGCATTGATTCCAGGAAGAGAGAGAAGAGGCCAGGCATAATGTGTAAGCTTGATATAGAAAAGGCATATGGTCATGTTAATTGCGCATTCTACTCACTGTTTTGAAGGAATCGCGTTCCGGCACAAAGTGGCTGAACTGGGTTTGGCACTGTATCAGCACAGTCAGATCCTCTATTCTTATAAATGGCTCTCCACAAGGTTTCTTTGCTACTCAAAGGGGTCTGAGGCAAGGTGACCTAATATCCCCTTTCTTATTTTTATTGGTTATGGAAGGGTTAAGCAAAATGCTTCGTTTTGCTGTGAATGAGAATTGGCTCAAGGGCTTCAAGGTGAACAATGGACAAAATAACAACATGAACATCTCCCATCTCTTGTATGCAGATAACACCGTCTGTGATCCAGATGTGAAACAAGTAAAGATACTCCAGGTTGAATTTTAATGCCTGCGAAGCGACGAAGCACAAGAGGATGAGCCAAATGAAAGTTTGCAACCGTATGGTACTTTAAGGTTGTGGGTTTGATTAAAACATTAATAGTTTTGTTATTCACCACCAAGACCAAGCCATAACATGAGAGAAAAACACTTACCCCAGTTGTCTGAAAGCTGCTGAAACTTAATCTTTCTTGAAATGGCATTGATTCCAGTTGTGGTTAAAGATGATAGTGTAAAGAGAGTGAGAACCAGCGACAAAAATGAGCTCTTTTATTGGTGTGGACGGTGAGGTGAGCTTTGAGGAATTGTGGATCTCAAAGAAGATTGCGCCACTGCTTTGACATGCACCTATATTGGCAGATGATCTTTGCAGGAAGTCGGGCAAGTAAGTTATAATTTCTTGGGGTACGAATTCAGCTTTGCTCATTGCCAAAGTTGGATTTAAAGGAGAAACTATTAGGAGAATCCTAAAGTCGATTTGTTAAACTAGGGTATTCCTTGAATATTCAATAGACCAAAGGGTCCTTAGGATTACAGATTAGTTAACATACATTACAGTATATGGATTGTAAAATAATAACATAGGGATTGTTATGCCTTGATTCTTGAACAATAACATGAGGTTGTTTAAATTAAGGGCCTTTTTCCTCAGTAGTTACTCTTATCAATGTATTTTTGATACAGATATCTATCTTGAGAGTCTTTATTGTAATAGAAAATACGATGAATCACTAACCAGCAGGGTGGTTAGCTTCTTAAGCTGTGATACTACCCAATAGATCTATTTTAAGTGTCTTTTTACTGATAGATCTTGACAACTAACAACCAAGGAGGTAAACGGCTTACCGATATCTATCTTAAGAGTATTTGTAGTGATAGATCTCGACAATTATAATCAAGGAGGTAGACAGCTACCAATATCTATCTTAGAGTCTTTGTAGTGATAGATCTTGACAATTATACAATCAAGAAGGTAGACAGCTTAACTTTTTTTTTTTTTTTTTTGAGTTTCTAGAGCAGCTAGATCACAGTTTTACCGTCGGTATTGCTTAAAACAGTATCCAACAGAGTGGCCAACAATAATTTTAAATGAGTTAATCATGATTCAGTCAAAACATCTAAAACTATTACTTTTCATGACTGCATGTGCTCAAAATTGAATTATTCTTTCCCCTTAAATAGCCACCATTCTATGATGTTGAATTGAAGCAAGTTACAATTCCAAGCATTTCCATTTTTATATGATACAACCAATGAACCAATCATTGTATATTTTCTTCAGGACAGAAGAATTACCATCACAAAGCTCTATGCTAAGTTGCTTGGACTCGGGTGTGGGTATCCGATATGGGTGCGGATCTAGAGGTCGGATCCTTCATGATCTAAATTTAAGATTTAGGGGTACAGATACGGGTGCGGACTTGGCAATATCTAAAAATAAAGCTACAAAATATGCCTAAATATGAAACATTATGTTGAAAACTTACATTAGCTTGTAGAGTGCAGTAACTCAATCTTTCGTTCTAAGTTGTAGGTAACCATCTAGAAATCTAGAGTAGCTTTTATCTTGAGAAATCAAAATGCCAAATCTTATCTCTAATTTCTAAGTAGTTTGTGGTCAAAGTACTCAATGTTAATTGACCAGATCCGGAACGTATCCCACACCCATACTAGTGTCGGCGTCGTGTCGACACAGGTGCAACACCATAAATGAAGAGTCCATGCAATTTAGGCTCTATGAGGAAAGATTTACCATTCACGATACTCTATGGGGTTTATTATCGAATTAAATACCGCCATACCGGGACCAAATTAAACATATTAAACAAAATACACCAAATGAATGAGAGACCGTGAAAATGTCTGGGTAATACCTGAATACAACATCATCTCAGAAGTTTGCATCAAGTAATGAAGTAACCTTCAATGTCCTTGTCAAACGTAGGAGAGACAAGACTTCCATGAAGTTTCTAGTTCCTTCAAACATAGTAGTTATTCATATACCTCCACTGATCCTCTTTCACATTGTAGACAATCAATTTGTCTCCATCCACATCCAATACAACATCATCACTCGCTAAACACAAGGGACGGCAAAGACTCATACCATAATCTATATTAGGTCCTGTAATCTTAAATTTGGTCCTGGATACTCTCTTATCATTCAGATATCAATGTTGATTTCTTGCGTCCAAGCGAACATACAAAGACAACCTCTAAGACCCACAAACTTAATCCACGCATAATTACCTTTATCAAGAGTAGTAGGTAATGGAAAATCCAATAATTTCTATCAATTAAATTAAAAGCAACAATTATATATGAATGATTAGGAGTTTTTCTAGTCAACCAATGCAAAGCAACATTTACCAAAATCACAGAATAGCAGAAAGGAACTTCATGGTCATAAGTTAAACTCTGAGATCTCCTCCATACAGCCATTCTTTTAGATATCCATAAAAGTGTCCAAATTTTCATGCGCAATATCAGTATAATAAAAAGAAAGAGTAACCACCTTATAATCATCACTAGCAAAATCATAGCCTAGACCAGACATGTTATAGCTACAAGGAATGGGAAGATCAAAATGAAAAATTGGAATTCTACAGTACTCTAAGGTTGTGGGGTTGATTAAATTCAACGAAAAAATTGCCAATTCCTAGAGCGCGCTCTTTCCAAAGACAAGTGAAAAGAACTTCATATAGTGGTTGTATCTTAAGCAAGTGCTAGTTTTCAGCTCTGTTTTGGATGTTTTTAGTGGCAGTTCCTGTCAGTCTTTGAAGTTTTTAATTTAGTGGCAGATAGATTTTAGAAGAAATTTGAATGACGAGGAACTAGAGGATTTTTGTCAGATACTCTAGCAGGTAACTCAGTCCAGATTAATCAAAGTCAGGTGGATTCCTTGTTTAGACAGCTAGTAAAGATAAATTATTCTCAGCTAAAAGTTGTTAAGCATGCTGTTAAAGGAGGGGTTTTTCTCTGTGCAGTAGATGCTACTTATGTGAGGAAGATCAGGAAACAGTTGATCATCTATTCCTTCATTGCAAATTCTCTAGACAGTCTTGGGAACTTTTTCTGAACAGACGTGGTATCTTATGGGTAACGCCTAAAGATGTAAGGGGATTATTAGAAATTGGCAGTCTCAAAGGGTTTCCAGAGGGCTGAAGCAGATATGGAAGACCATCCCACTTTGCATCTTATGGACCTTATGGATGGAGAGGAACAAAGCTTGCTTTGAAGTGCATAGATATCATATTTCTAGAGTCAAGAATATAGTTTGCATAATCGTTTTTTCTGGTGTAAACGCAATCTATTAGTTAGCCTGGACCAATACATGGATTTTTTAGAGTTGTTAGGAAGGAAAGAGTAGCAGCTTGTCTGGTTGGTCTTTGCATGAACTCTGTTTTCTTTTCTACCAGCTTGGTGCAAATTTTACCTTATCAGAAAAAAAAAAGGTACTTCCTTTCAGCTCATGACTTGCAATATATTTTGTGTTATCTGTCCTCAAATATTGTGGGATTTTTTGTTCATTTAACACTTTTTGGAACCTATCTGTGAATTCAGCATTTATCTCAACATAAATAGTCTGCTAAATGCTTAACTAAAATGGGTCTTGAACCCACTCTAGCATGAATTGCACAGATTCAAACGGACTTAGACCTGGATAAAGAGACGAATGACTCGACTCAATTCTCTTTTTGTTTTAATCAGGTAAGAGTAATTTAATTTATGACAGTACCAAGAAGCAACGACTTGACTCAACTCTTCTTTAGACAAATATGTCCTAATATATAATCTGACATGAAGAATATAATGCCAAAAGCAATGAACAGAAGACAAAATGCTATATACACACACCATTAAGATAAAAATTCTCACATCCAAATATTCTATCCATCACATCCCTTGCAGAAAATTAAGACATACTACACTCAACAAAGTTCCCACATCCAAAAGTGACCTTAGTTGTTATATTGTTTTCGTTGTAAGATATTGAATATACAATGACATTTCACTTCAAAGAATTAATAGAACTTCAAATTGTCAATTCTCTACGATGTCAGAATGACAATGAACCAAGACATGAGGAAGTGCACTGCAAAAGAATGCCTTCTTTCTGTCAGGCAGTGAAAGATGAACAATCCTTAAGGAACAACTTGAATTAAGAGGAAGCAAATTAATTCCTGCGCAAGCATCAGAACAGTGTGAATTCGATTTATCAAATATAAGAATCTAGATGATTACTAATTATTCAACAAATTTGATTGGTTGATACGAGTTTGATGTTTTGTTACGGCAAATCGATGAAGGGTATTATACGGCATTACAATAAACCGATGTAAAGCCATGAAATGTTGTTGTTTACACTTTAGGCTACAGCCTACAGGTTCATAGACTACATTTTGTAACATGATAGCAGCTGGCGTAAAATAAGAAAACCGGCAATACTCCTTATAAGGCAACTTATTTGGCTAAAGGTGCATCCTTGATAGTACTGTTGAAATACAACCGCCTTTGAATAATCTAATGGAGAAAGAGGATAAAGGTGGATAATACAGCAGAAAATGTTCTCGTAATACCTGTATACAGCATCATCTCGCGCATCAAACAATACATTAGCCTTCAGTTTCCTTCGACAAAGGAAGGAGAGATAAGACTATCCATAAAGGTTCGAGCTTCATACATAATAAGAGATGCATCAACCATCAGATCCCTACGTTGATTCTCTTTCATATTGTATACAACCAACTCTTCGTCAATATCCAATAGAACATCATCATCAGTCACTGAACACAATAGTGTACACATAGATCTATCTAAATTCGGTTCTGTAATCGTAAATTTCGTCCAAGACTCCTTAACCCCATACTCTTTCATCATCCAACATGTAACTGTGTCCATGTCTTTACCTATACCGGTGAATATACAAAGACACCCTCTAAGAACCACAAGATTACACAGTGAGTAATTACTACCAAGACCAGTAGGTCCTGCTACCTCCAAGAATTTCTCATCACTTAAATGAAAAGCAGCAATTAAAAATGAATACGGAGAAGTTCTACAGACCAACCAATGCAAAACCCCATTCACCAAAACCCCAGAAGCACGGTCACTAAGTGGATGATCATAAGGAGAACTCTCAAGTCTCTTCCAAAGACCCTTTCTAAGAGAGTAAATATCCACAAAAGTGTCCGTAATTGCAGGCTCATTTTCATCAAATGAATCATAATAAGAAAGAGTAACCACCTTATAATCATCGCTAAGAGTATCGTACCCGAAACCATACATGCTACAACTACCTGGCACAGGAAGAGCCAAATCAAAATTTGGAATGTTATGGTACTCTAAGGTAGTGGGATTGATCATATATTTAGCCTCTTCCCTCTTAATCACCAAGACCAAGCCATTACATGAGCCAGCAACACTTACCCAGCTGTTTGAAAGCTGCTGCAAATTAAGCGTCCTTGAGATGATATCGATTCCATTTTGGGGGTTGTGGTTAAACGTGATAGTTTGAAGTTCGCAAAACCAAGAGACATAGATGAGTTTCTCTTCTCCTTTATGGGCATGGATATTTTGGTGAGATTTGATGAATTGTGGGTCTGAGAGAAGGTTACACCACTGCTTTGACACGCACCTATATTGGCCTATAAACTTTGCAGGTAGGAGGGAAAGTATGTCAATTATGATTTCTTCGGGTAGTTTTGCAGCTTTGCTCATCGCCATAGTTGGATTTGGAGGAGAGATCGACTCTTACTGTGGTTAGTATTTTCTATACGCCTTTGCTCTGGAGCTGGTTTCACATTTCAGAGGAAGTTTGGGAAAAGGGTCAAATTGCCCATTCAACTTTCACAAATTGTTCAATTTCGCCTCGGAGATGCTGTAGGTGCGAGAGCTTGATAATAGTGGATATCAAGAGAGGTAGAGGTGGACGGCAAGGTTAATACTAGGGTGGCATGTGGGCTGGTCCCGTGTCTATGTGGGCAAAGTGGGCCGGTCCTCACGGTCCCAGTCCCGATCCCGGCCTCGCGGTCCCAGTCTTGGCGGTCTTTTTATAGGAACTGGCTCGGAATCGGGCCCACGAACTAATAGTTCCGGGCTAAGTGAGCCGGCCTCGGGCCTAAGTGGGTTCAAGTGAACCTAAGTGGGCCCAACGGATACTTTTTTTTTTAATTTTATAGAAGTTAGAGAAAAAAAGATGGTAATAAAAATATCTAAGGCTATTCCTTATAAATTATATTATAGAATTGTGACCTAAATTTTTTAATTCAAATTTAAAGACAAAAATATTGTAAAGAGATATTCAAAGCAATGCGTTATAATTTTATTATAGTATTAAAAAAATATGGCAATATTTTTCTTAGTCTTCCTCTCCCCTATTGAATGAGCACAACAAGGTGCTAATACCACCATTGAGTAGAAAAAGAAACTAACCAAGATGTGCAAAATACAAGTTACATAATACATACTAATTTTTGTTCATACAAGTTATATGGTATCTCTTACAAACTTCATAAATCCATTAAGGTCTGGAGGAATTTCCGTTGGTGGTGGAGGAAAAGAAGCTTGGTCATCACCGCTTCCGGGCGAAGCAGAATCCTCCGCAAGTTCAGCTAGTATTTCTTCGTAAACTTCGTCTACCTCTGGTTGTGATTCAGCAAGTCCAAAATTTCTTCTTTCCGAACGGATCCAATCTCTAAAAAGTACTGATTTTTCCAAGTTCTCCCTCATAGACGCTCTATAATCACCGAGTTGAAGTCTTGCTTGACTGAAAGCGCTCTCCGATGCTACTGTTGAAGCTTGAATAGTTTAAATATCTCGGGCCATCCTTGAAAGAACCGGAAAGTATTTTTTCCTTTGTCTTTCCACCACTCCAAAATCTTAAAGGAGCCGTGGGGATTCATTTCCTCAATTCCCTGTAAATAAACTTCAAGCTCATTTAGTTGTGAAAAATCAATAGTAGTTGAACCTTGAGAACTTCTGAACCCCGCCCAAGTACTAAGTGCTCTTACTCCCGCGGTTCTTTTAGATGATTGAGAACCAGAAGAAGAAGGAGTTAGAACATTTGATCTAGCATGATCTAATGCAACTTGATAAGCATTATAAATAGTTTGAGCATTTATTTTAATTGAGGTTATTGCTTCCGGAAGTTTAGACAACTCCTCATCTTCAAGTGCTTAACCATTATAAACAGTTTCATACCAAAATTGAGGACCTCCTAATTTCATAGTAGGATTTAACAAGGCAGCAACACCATAAATCGGGGGAATAGGAAAAATATATTTTATAAACTTTTTTCTCATAGAATCAATAGCAAGTTTATAAATTTTCCCACCCTCTGAAAAATGAGCAAACAAATTTGCAAGTTCTGCAATATAAACTGAACAGTTAGAAATAGTAGGATAATATTTCTCAGAAAATTCATTTGTAGCAATATGAAAGTTTTCTAGAAAATCTACAAGCATTTTAACATTAGCCCAATCTGCATTTGTAAGGTGCTCATCATCATCACTTACATGAGCATTAAACGTTGAGTTTATGGGGTTTCTATATTCATATGCAACAACTAAACTTTCATACATGTAATTCCATCTAGTTGGACAAGGTTTAGGAACTTTTCTTTCTCTTAAGCCAAATTCATCGTATCTTTTAAAATATTCTCTAAGTCTATTTCTACGGCCTGAATAAAAAAGCCAGTTAAGAGCCATTTTAACCTTTTCAATTTCAATATTTAAAGTTCTCATATCATCACCCACAATTAAATGGTAAATATGACAAATACATCTAACATGAAAAATGTTACTAAATGCAGGACTTAGTGTAGTGATAAGCAAGGCTACAACATTTGTGTTATTAGTAGCATTATCCATTGAAACTGACATGATTTCATCACTAATGCAAAAATATCTACAAATATCCGTAAGTCTAGCAATAAACTGCCATGTATGACGTGAATTGATTATTCTATAAGCAATAATGCGCTTTTGCATTATCCAATCCTCATCAATTCAATGACTGGTAACAGTAAGGTAATCACAGTCATTACCACTTCTACCAATATCAGTTGTAATAGCAACACGACAATTTATATGAATAAATAAATTGCGCAAATATGGTTCAAGTTCATGTTTATATTTATAAATATCGCTCTTTACGGTTGTGCGAGGAAAACCTTTATAAGTAGGGAGAACTTGGGTCGTGACAGTGCGCCTCTTGGTGTGGCATTTGTCGGTGTTGTGAACTTTTAGGTGACAAACTTTTAGGCGACATTGCGTTGGTTGTACATTTGGAGCAATAGAAATGAACTTCATGTATTTGTGCTTTGTTCATACACTTGGAGAAATTTACATATTTTTCGGGCATTGGCTTGCGTTCCAGTCCCAGTCCCCGTCTATTTAGTCCCTTCATTGGTCGAGCTGGACAAGTCTTGAGAGGTCAAGCAATAAACTAGCCATCCTGTGCTTCCGTCTGTTTGGTAGTAGTTTTTCTTCTATTGTTTCCCAGTTTCCTTTCCCTGGGTCTTTGCTTGCTTGTGTTTTAGCTTTGAGCATGTAGTCCACGACTTTGAGTGGTTTGACCTTTGCCTTTTTGCTATAATAGCATTCTGCCTGTTGTTTTTGGGCGATCATCCTTATGTAGGCCATATCCCTTCGTCCTTCGACGTCGTCGAGCTCTTGCCTTCTGCTTTCGTCGTTCTTCGGCCCACTCTCGTGGAAGTGTCTCAGGCTGGGCTCTCCCACTTCGACCAGTATTACAGCATCAGCCCCATAGACTAATGAGTAAGGCGTTTCTCCTGTACTCTTCTTTGGCATTGTTCGGTAGGCCCGGAGTACTTCTGGTAGAACTTCCGGCCATAGCCCTTTGGCGTCTTTAAAGTTTTTCTTCATGATGTTCAGTATTGATTTGTTGGAGGACTCCGCTTGCCCGTTACCCGCGAGGTGATATGGCGTTAAGAGTATTTTCTTGATACGCCATTTCTTAAAAAATTCGGCGACCTTTTTTCTGTAAATTGGGGTCCGTTGTCGCAGCTGATCTCTTTGGGGAGGCCGAAACGACATACGATGTTTTTCCATATGAAGGCGATTACTTCCTGCTCGCGTATTTGAGCGAGTGCTCCTGCTTCTACCCACTTACAGAAATAGTTTGTTAAAACCAAAAGAAATCGTACTTTAAAACCAAACGAAATCGTACTTTAAAACCAAAAGAAATGGTACGTTAAAACCAAATGAATGAATTAGATGATTGTTCCTCTTGACAATGATGAATGACAGACAAATCCTAGAATGTTCAAACTATTCTTGGGTCTGATGGAAAAGTCTGGAATAATGTGAGTGAGAATATTGATGAAAAGGTAAAGTTTGTATCTTTGCTAGAGAGAGAGAATATTCCTCTGAAAAGTGTTCTTATCAAGTGAATAATACATGCCTTACACCATTGTCTTTTTCTATTTATACTAGTCTTAGGGTACGCACTTTGCACGTGTACCCCATCTCGATGTGTAAATATATTTAAAATAATTATATAAATATTATATTAAAATTATGTTTGAGTTATAAAATAAAAATTTACATAATTTAAATAAAAAAGAATACGTATAATAAGTACAATATTAAAAATTTAAAATATAATTCAGATAGTGAAGGATTTAATGCATAAAATTTAATTACTTAAAAACTTCGAAATATAAGGGAAAAGTTAAATAATGATAATGAGTATACTTGATATACATAAATTAAATGATAGGGACGTAATAATAATATCTTTGTCTCCTCTAAAATTAGATGTATCATTTGAACTTGACGTGCAATTGTCAAGTATCCTTTTATTAATTAAGTATTTCTAGAATTTGATATTGAATTAAAGAGTATAATGTCACGACCCACTTTCACTCCAGGTCGTGATGGCGCCCAACACCGTTGTCAGGCAAGGCAACGCGGAATTTTTAATAAGTTTTTGTTTTATTTTTCCAAAACAGTTAGCGCAAACTCTAATTTGAATTTTAAACAAGAAATGATTTATTTCAAACCGAAATAGTTATACAACCCCAAAAGAATAGTCTACTAATGTGTGTGCCAAGACCTGGTGTCACAAGTACAAGGGCATCTAGTAGAATATACAAAAGAATAGTCTACCCTACTGTCAGAACTAGAATAGACAGCAAAAATACAGAAAAGGCTCCATCATGCTACTGGTCGGCATAGGAAAAGGGACAGCTCACCGTGGAATCTCGGACTACGATCAAACGTGCGCACCAGACTGATAGACAGATGTACCTGCCTCAGATCCTGTACAATTAAGTACAGAAGCGTAGTATGAGTACATAAACAATATGTACCCAGTAAGTATCTCGTCTAATCTCGAAGAAGTAGAGACGAGAGGTCGACTTGACACTTACTAGGGTCAATTATATAAGAAGTGTTTTACTACGCATAGATGTCACAATATATATATATATATATATATATGTATATATATATATATATATATATATATAGCAATATATATATATATATATATATAT
>NC_031997.1:39812323-39824134 GCF_001879085.1 Nicotiana attenuata | reverse complement strand
GAAAGAATATAGGCATTTACAAACATAGCATGATACGGGTCCTAAACTACCCGGACAATTAACATACTAGTAGCTACGCACGGACTCTCGTCACCTCGTGCGTGCGTATCCCCCACAATTTAGCAAACATGATTGATTAACTCACCTATGGGGACAATTCCCTCTTACAAGGTTAGAAAGGAGACTCACCTCGCTCCAAAACGTGCTTCCAATACCAAGAACGTGCTCAAACCCCTCAATTTGGAGCCGAACGATCCAAAGCTAATTAAACGAGGTAGGAACAAGTCAATATAAGTTCAAGAGTTCGCATTTTAATTACTAAAGTAATTTCCCAACCTTAAACATAAGTTTCCTAAAATCCGACCCCGGGCCCACGTGCCCGGATTCCAAAATTTTTCGAAGGAAGTTGTTCTCTATAACCTAAGGATCAATAATAGATGATTTCTACTTCATTCCATAACAAATTCCGTGGTAAAATCTAAGTTTTTATCAAACCCTAGGTTTTGCTCTAATCCTTTGATTTTTTTCCTAATCTTTTGTGTGTTAATCTACCCAAAACTCAAGTATTAAACTTAGAAATAAGGAGGATGAACTTACCTCAAGATGCTAGGTGAAAATCTTCTCCCAAGAGCTCCTAAATCGCCCAATAAACGAGTGAAAAATGGGCAAAAATAGCCTGGAGCTCGTATTAAATGAGCTCACTGCTTCAGTGATTTCCGCATCTGCGGTCATGGGCCTCACCTGCGCCCACCGCATCTGCGCAAAGGGCCCGCTTCTGCGGAATCTCAGCTGGGCCGTTGGGTCGCATCTGCGAGATTCAAGCCGCTTCTGTGGAAAAACAGCCCTTATGTGGCTTTGGGCCTGGCCGCACCTGCAGGAGGAAAACCACTTCTGCGGTCTCGCACCTGCGGCTGACCAACCGCAAGTGCGGTTATGACAGATAGTTGGAGCTTCAGCTCCTTCCCAAAATTTCCAACTTCACTCGGCCCTCGCTCGATGGCCCCCGGGCCCCGCCCGAATATACCGACAAGTTTAAAATTATAAAACGGACTCGCTCGAACCCTCGGAACGCTCGAAACAACGCTAAATCTAAGTATCACCCCCTAAAACCAATTGAATCAAACTTATGAACTTCAAGTTCTTCAATTCACTTCTAACGTGCCGAAACATACTTAAACTACTCGGATTGACACTAAATTTTACGGGCAAGTCTTAGATGTTATATTGGACCTGTACCGGGCTCCGGAACCAACATACGGGCCTGATACCAACATGATCAAGCATTATTCGACTTTATTAAATCCTTAGAATTTCCAGTTTAACAATTTTCAACAAAAAATCATTACTCGGGCTAGGGACCTCGGAATTCGAATTCGGGCATACGCCTAGGTCCCATATTTTCCTACGGACCCTCCGGGACCGTCAAAATACGAGTTCGGGTCCGTTTACTAAAAATATTGACCAAAGTCAAACTTAGCCTTTAAAAAAATCTTAAGGAATCAAGTGTGCTTATTTCATTAAAGATCAGTCTATTTTTACTATGAGGGTACCACAGCAGACTTCCTGGATGCTGAAGAAAATATTTGAAGCAAGAAATAATGTGGCAGGGATCAATAGCAATCAAGGCAAACAGAAGACGGTAATTAAACAGGTATACATGAAGGTGGTAGGAGAGATGCCAAAGGTATCCTGGAAGGGTCTAATGTATCAGAATCAGGCCAGACCAAAAGCAGTATTTATACTGTGGTTACTAATGCATGGCAGACTCCAAACTGCTGACAGACTGAAGAAATGGAAGATTCAAGTGGATGAAATATGCTGTTTTTGTAAGCATGCTTTGGAAACAAAGGAGCATATGTTTGCAGAATGTGCATATGACAGAGAATTGTGGAGCAGACTCATGAAATGGATTCAAATACAAACTAGTCTATCTTCATGGATAGAGTGGCAACAATGGGTAGTACAGAAGACAAAAGGAAGATCTCAAATGGCTAGAATACTGAAAATGTTAATTGCAGAATATGTGTATGCATTGTGGATTGAAAGAAACTTAAGAGTCTTTGAGAAAACACCTACAACATGGGACATCCTCGCAAAAAAGATAGTCCGTGTATGTAGTATGAGACCTGAGGGGTATACTAAAGTTTTGTTAGCAAAATGTAAATACTAATAGATATAGTTGATAGGCAGTTAGATGGAGGATAGAGGGAATGTTTCCAGTATGGAAGTTAGGTTGAGTTGACCTACTACTTTGTAAATATTACTTTTGGTGATTAATATAAAGACTTAATTACCAAAAAAAGTGTACTTATTTCAACCCAAACTCCTCCAAATCCCGAACCACCCATCCCCGCAGGTCGTAAATTAGTTAAGCCAAGCGCGGGAAGTCTTATTTAGAGGAATGGGGTTCTAAAGAGCGAAACGATCAGTCGGGTCGTTACATATAATATGTACTTATTTTTTTATGCATAAATGTTAAAGAATGAGTGTTTGTTTTTAAGGTTAAAAGATCGTTCAATTTTATATAAGGATTTGATCTATCGATTTTGCATGAATTTGAAAAGAATATCCTTTAACTATATCTTTTGAAAAATATTGTTATTTGTATGACCTAATATTAAATCTAAAATTATGGATATTTTATTACTCCTTATGCTTTTAGCACAATTTCTCAACGATTTATAAATTAGTACAAATAACTTACTATATGAAAATTACATTAAGTCATTTGGTGGAATCAATAGAAAAAGAAAAAGTTTTCCTTTGGTGAATTTTGTATGTAGGTGAACACAAAGCCACAAGATTTGGTAGGATTTTTAGAAGATATAATTGGGTGTTCGTAGGCTTTAAACTTATTTCCATTCATAAAGACTTTAACATAGAACTTTGTTTGAGAATAAAAGTGGCAATATTAATGATCTCAAACTCCTAAATATAAGTAGTTTTTTTTAAAAAGGAGATTTAGTGCATTTAATATTGCTATACAAATATATACATATTTGTTTACAATAAATTTTCAACATACGAAAAATGAACTACAATCACAAAAGAATAAAGTAATTTTATTGATAAACATTCCGGGTTACAACTCTGTTTATCGCTTGATTCTTCCTCCGAATTGTTCTCCGTGATGAGGGCTGGATCAGCGTATTCTCGAACGTATGATGATACAGGCCTCTCTGGATTATTTAATCTCCATGAAAGTCGATCATTGTACGGATATTCTTTTTGAAGTATTTGATTATCAAGAAGAACATCGATTGATCACGACATTATTTTATACCTTGATCCCTTTGTGAATATCCCGAGAATTTATGGGATTTTTGAGACGCATCTTCAAGGGAATATGCATCCCTTTATATAGGTGTGCGTTAGGGTTTAGGGTAGAGTAACGTCCAAGAAACCCTGAGAGACTCCTAGGATTTTAAGAGTCTTGTCCCCTTTGGTTAGGTTAGTTTTTCCGTAAGTTTTACCGGGACCTTTTAACGGACCTTTGGAATTCCCGGTTTAAAAACTTTACGTAATTAGTACGTAACGAAAATTCGACCCAACCCGTAACTTTCGAAGGGTTTCGTCGGACGTAGGTTAAAACCTTCGTACCGTAAAACGTTACGAACGACTAAGGCCTTGTAACGTACGTACGGACCATCGACAAACTAAGTTAAGTTGTAAATTTAGAGTTTCGAGTTTTACATTGAGGAAGAGATGAAGGACAGAACTGGTCCCACTGGGCGTGCCAATTTGTTCGCAATAAATTTTCGTGATTCAAAAATAAATTGCAACCACAATATAAATATGAAGAAACATAATTTTATTCATAAAAAGACGCGGGTACAATTCTGTTTATCCTCTTGATTCTTCTCTCCTGATTATCTCCGTGATTCGAGGGCTAGAACAGCGTGTTTCTCGGACGTAGGATGGTGTGGGCTTTCATGGATCTATTTGATACCCATGAAGTATGTTGTGGATCTTCTTGAAGTATTTGATTATCAAGAATTATCCGGCCACTTCTTGATCTCTTTGTGAATATCCCGTGAGTTTATGGGATTTTCGAGATGATCTCCATTTTTGAGATGCCTCTTCAAAGGGAATATGTGACCCTTTTATAGCTTTGATTTAGGGTTAGGGTAGAGTAACTTCCAAGAAACCCTAATAGACTCCTAGGATTTCAAGAGTCCTTTAGTATCTTTAATTTAGGATTTGGCTTGATCCCTTAAAATTTCGATGTCATGCCCCCTACTTCAAGATTTGTCGAGGGGAAGCTTGCCGGACCTCAAAGACGAGACTTGAAGTAATACTTTTTTTTTCTCGCCTTTAAATAAAGAACTTAAATTCTTTGGGCAACCGTTCCAACAAAGCATGTAATCAAAGCCATCGTACAAGGATACATTTATTGAAAAATATAAGCCAATTCCGTGTAGATCAAGTCTACTTTTCCTGAATTAGGAATTTAGAGTCCATTTAAAAGTCAATATACCAAAGTCACGGGAGACTAATGCATGAAGCCTCTCCTTGACTCGCACCTCTCAAAGCTTTGGCTTCTGATGAATTTTCACCATTTAAAAGAAATTCCAATCAAACAAGAAGTCCCGTTTGTACTTCAAGAACTTTTTTTCATTGAAAAGTCCGACCGCCTTAAACAATCTAACTAAGGGGCCTTGTATGCTTTGCTTTGGCATGCGATATAGTCGTGAACTCAGGCTTCCTTTGGATTTGAATATTGCTGAATGTCGTTATTTGTCCGCCAGTAAATACTACTTCAAGATTCTTCCTTGCAGTTTCAGACTTTGGTGGTTGGATTAATTTGTTCGTTAATCCTTATAGTATTGTAGCGGATCCACTCAGCGCATCCTTCTTGCGATATTGTGGCTTTGACGAGCAATCACTTGAATAGGGAACAAAGTATGTTGCCCCCAACTATAAAGTCATCATATGAGATTTACTCTTTTTTGCAATATCCAAGAAAGTAAATTCTTCGGATCCATCCAAGCAACTGTTCTTGAACATGCGCCGAGTGATTGGGCCAATATAATAGAGATCAACAAATGTGGCTGCAATAACGTCCTTACTTAGAACACCATTGCTCTTTCTGAAGGCCATCACAATAGTTGATTTTGAATCTTGTAGTTTTCGATTTACAGGGGAAAGAGATGAAGGACAGAACTGGTCCCACTGGGCGTGTCAATTTGTTTGCAATAAATTTTCAATATACGAAAAATGAACTACAATCACAAAAGAATAAAGTAATTTTATTGATAAACATTCTGGGTTACAACTCTGTTTATCGCTTGATTCTTCTCCGAATTGTTCTCCGTGATGAGGGTTGGATCAGCGTATTCTCAAACGTATGATGATACAGGCCTCTCTGGATTATTTAATCTCCATGAAAGTCGATCATTGTACGAATATTCTTCTTGAAGTATTGATTATCAAGAAGAACATCGATTGATCACGATATTATTTTATGCCTTGATCCCTTTGTGAATATCCCGAGAATTTATGGGATTTTTGAGACGCATCTTCAAGGGAATATGCATCCCTTTATATAGGTGTGCGTTAGGGTTTAGGGTAGAGTAACGTCCAAGAAACCCTGAGAGACTCCTAGGATTTTAAGAGTCTTGTAGTATTTTGAATTTAGGATTTAGCTTGATCCTTTAAAATTTCGATGTCTACAAATGCCACCCTACTTCAAGGTTTGTCGGAGTGTAAACTTGCCGAAACTTGAAGACAAGGCTTGAAGTACTCGACCATCGCAACAAATAATTTGAAAATTTTGAGTTTCCGATTTGCAGGAGGAAGAGATGAAGGACAGAACTGGTCCCACTGGGCGTGCCAATTTGTTCGCAATAAATTTTCGTGATTCAAAAATAAATTGCAACCACAATATAAATATGAAGAAACATAATTTTATTCATAAAAAGACGCGGGTACAATTCTGTTTATCCCCTTGATTCTTCTCTCCTGATTATCTCCGTGATTCGAGGGCTAGAACAGCGTGTTTCTCGGACGTAGGATGGTGTAGGCTTTCATGGATCTATTTGATACCCATGAAGTATGTTGTGGATCTTCTTGAAGTATTTGATTATCAAGAATTATCCGGCCACTTCTTGATCTCTTTGTGAATATCCCGTGAGTTTATGGGATTTTCGAGATGATCTCCATTTTTGAGATGCCTCTTCAAAGGGAATATGTGACCCTTTTATAGCTTTGATTTATGGTTAGGGTAGAGTAACTTCCAAGAAACCCTAATAGACTCCTAGGATTTCAAGAGTCCTTTAGTATCTTTAATTTAGGATTTGGCTTGATCTCTTAAAATTTCGATGTCTACAATATTTTAAAAATAAGAATGCTAGTTCTTACTGTTCATTATGATATGAATATACCACATCAATTCGTTATGTATGGATGATGAGATTCCATTGATATAGAGCCAATTCCAATAGACTTATTGGAGGGTCCCATTTATTCCTTTTCCCTTCTTGCCTCCCTCTCCCTCTTTGGCACTCTCTGTTTTGTTTTGATGTCCCGTTCTCTTGTTTTTGCTCTCTGGGTTTTTCTGTCGACCTGCCCTTATATAAACAGGAAAGATTTAATAATAAAAATCTTAGATAATTTTAAAGTCCTTAAATTTAAAAAATAACTACATTACTATTTTGTCTAATATATAATGTATTTTTAAAGGTTTGAAAAAGAACGAAACTTTCCAACTGAGGGGATTGAAAATCAAAGGAAACTTTGTTAGTGAAGATATTGAAAAGAACTAAACTTTCCTAATGAAGGAATTGAAAAATTAAATGAATTCTCTAAGATTTAAGCTTTCCTAGAATGATAAAATTATGACCAAAAAAATAGTATGCATATTATTTTTGACTATTCTTAGAATGCCGTGGTTGAACTCCTAGAATGGAAGGAAATTCAAATATCAAAGCTCTAAATATTAGGAAAATAATTAATTGACTACTCCTAAATATTAGGAAATTAACTAAATAAATATTTTCAAATATTAGGAAAATAGTCAAATGACTATTTTATTTAGTGTGAACTCTATTTTTAAAGAGCAAAAAAGGCGAACGACATTTCGTTAAGGGCCTTCGTGCTTTTAATATAGTACTAGTATTAGAGTACGCGCTTTGCGCGTGTATCCCATCTCAATAAGTATAAACTTTAAAGATTTATATAAATATTTTTAAGCTATGCCTATTTGATGTGTAATTGTTAAGTGTTATTTTTAAATACAAAAGCTCATATTGAGTTAAAGANCCTATACTATACTATGTATATAAGATCTAGGTCTNGTTTTTTGCAAAAAATTTTTTTATTGAAAATCTATTCTTAGCATCCTTTCCACGGTGAAGAGAAAGCATACACTTTATGCTCAACAATATGGAGGATCACTCTGCTGAAGATATTAATTTTCTTTAAATAGTTTTCTACTTAGTTTTTCTATATTTTTGTTTACAAAGATAATTAAATTATATAAAATTAATTGGTTATAATTCTATGCAACAACAACAACAACAACCCAGTGAGTTCCCACAAATAGGGTCTGGGGAGAGTAGAGTGTACGCAGACTATACCCCTACCCCGGAGGGTAGAGAGACTGTTTCTGAAAGACCATCGGCTCAAGAAAACAAAAAGAGACAAGAGAGACAAGAGAGAGAGACAAAATGTTTGTACCATCAACAGAACCATATGAGCAATAACAACAGCATAAGAACCAGTAAATAGATGAAAAATAATAACAAAAATCAGTGAATAAAACTCGATACTATGAAAAATGAAAGAATAATGTGGACACAACAATAATCGGTAATAGTCTGGGACCCAACATTATCAGACCAGCCTCCCCCACGGACGAACCTTATCACCTACCTCTGTCACGACCCAGATTTTTCCACCATCGGAGTCATGATGGCGCCTACTCGTGGTAGCTAGGCAAGCCAACTTATTTACCTTCCCATCACTAAGCAATTATTTTTAACAGTTTATAGCATCAATGTAGAACATGAAATTTAATAATAATAATAGCGAAAGTCTAATTCATAAGTCTGAATCAAAACGCGGAATAGTCAACAATAGCCTCTACCCAAGATTTGGTGTCACAATACTCACGAACCACTAAGAATAAACTAAATACAAAGGTCTGAAAGAAATATAACAGCTGTCTGTCTCGAAAACAATGAGGCAACAGTCACAAGAAAAATATAAAGAAGAGACTCCGGGCCTGCGGACGCCTGCAAGGCTACCTCAGTCTCGTGAATAGGAAAGTCTGCTCCCGAACTACTGCTGCTGCTGCTGCTGCTGCTGCTCAAAACATGGACCTGTGCAAAAATGCACAGAAGTGTAGCATCAGCACAACCGACCCTATGTGCTGGTAAGTGTCTAGCCTAACCCCGGCGAAGTAGTGACGAGGCTAGACTGGACATCACATAAACCTGTGCAGTTATAAATATACAGCGGGCGAATATCAAGTAATTAACAACAAGGGGAGGGAGACATGCTAAGGGGAGATACAATATTAACAGCAATCTAGAGTAACAACTAAAACAGCTTAGGTTCACAATGAACAGAGAATCAATACTCAAATACAAACACATAGCCTCAATAACCGTTGCGGCGTGCAACCCGCTCCATAATTACTATTGTTGTGGCATGCAACCCGCTCCACAAATACCACTGTTGCGGCGTGCAACCCGACCCATATCATTTATCATGTATCATTGTTGCGGCGCGCAACCCGATCCTCAATATCATTTATCATGTATCATTATTGCGGCGCGCAACCCGATCCTCAATATCATTTATCAGTCCGACTCCCCAAATAACAGTCACAATTAAGGGGCATAAAAATAAGTAAATATTTGACAAACATCCCAGCAAGGGAATAACCAACAACGCTTTCTCTTTCTTACTTTTCTTATCTTATAATTCACTCTACTATTTTGAGCCAACGATCCGAAGAATCAAGTCATTTCGTATGATTTCAATATTCGTATCACAATTCGAGCCTATGCTCCCAGGAAAATCAAATGATCATATTACCGTTCACATGCTATTCACAACATATAAAAATCCTCCAATAAACACGGAGTTCACAACCAAGTCATGATAATCACGTTATAAGGACTCACAGTCATGCTGGACACCAATGTATAGATACTCGTCACCATGCCTATACATCGTACTCGATCACATAGCAATTAGCAACAAGACTCAACTCCTATTCCCTCAAGCTAGGGTTAAACCAAACACTTACCTCAAAGCCTTGAAATCCACTTAATCCTCAACTATTGCTTTACCTCGCGGTTCCACCTCCAATTCGCTCGAATAAATGATTTGGGATGAAGTTTGCTCTTGAAAAATCGCCTATGGTGTTTGGGTTTTGAAAGAATGGTGAAAAGTGATGAAAATTCGACTAAGTATAAAATTTGCTGGGCCTCGGATATGGGAATTGCGAACCATGGTTCGCAATTGCGAACAAAACAGGGCTGGGAATTGCGACATTCTTAGTTTGCATTTGCGAACCCATGTCTGGTGGCCAGGTTTCGCTTTTGCGAACATTTGATCGCATTTGCGACCAGGGCCACCTCGCATTTGAGAGCCAATGGATCGCATTTGCGATCCCAAGCCTTTTCCCCAGACTTCGCATTTGCGAAGTGTTGATCGCATTTGCGACAGTGCCCCATTTTCCCAGACTTCGCAATTGCGAAGCAATGCTCGCATTTGCAAGCTCGCAATTGCGAGTCTTCCCTTCGCATTTGCGAAAATTGCAAAAGCCAGCATACCAGATTTTTAAAACATGAGAAATACAATCCGATGCCTATCCAAAACTCACCCGAGCCCTCGGGGCTCCAAACCAAACATGCATACAACCTCAAAAACATCCTACGGACTTGCTCGTGCGATCAAATCGCCAAAATAACATCAAAATCATTGAATCAAGCCTCAAAACACATGATTTTTCTTCTAAACTTCATAAACTTTCAAACTTGGAACTTATAGTCCGAAACACGTCAAACAACGTCCGATTTCGACCAAACTTTACAGAAAGAGCTTAACACATATTTAAGACTTGTACCGGGCGTCGGAACCAAAATACGAGCCCGATACCATAGTCTTTTAGTCAATTTTTATTTCCATTTTCCTTAATAATTTCAGAAAAGCAATTTCACGGAAAAATTCATATCTCGGGCTCTAGGCCTCGGAATTCGATTCCGGGCACATGCCCGAGTCCCATATTTTCCTACGGACCTTCCGGGACCGTCCAATCTCGGGTCCGGGTCCGTTTACCAAAAATATTGACCAAAGTCAACTATAATCATATTAATATCAAAATTCTTCAAATTTTTCACGGAATTCACATATTTCAACATGACAGCTTTCCGGCTACGCGCCCGGACTGCGCACGCAAATTGAGGCAAGTAAAAAAATGAGGTTTTAAGGCCTCGAAAGCACGGAATGGATGAGGAAATAGGTTATGACCCTTTGGGTCGTCACATCATCCACCTCTAAAACAACCGTTTGTCCTCGAACGGACAAAAGAAAGAAGTACCTGAGTCGGGGAACAGATGTGGATAACGGCTCCGCATATCGGACTCGGACTCCTGGGTCGAGGCCTCAGGGGGCTGACCTCTCCACTGAACACGAACAGAGGGAAAACTCCTAGATCTCAACTGACGGACCTGCCGGTCTAGAATGGCTACCGGCTCCTCCTCATAAGATAAATCTTTGTCCAACTGGACAGTGCTGAAGTCTAATACATGGGTAGGATCGCCGTGATACCTCCGAAGCATAGACACATGAAAAACTGGGTGCACGGCTGATAAGCTAGGTGGCAATGCAAGTCTATAAGCCACCTCTCCCACTCGATCAAGAATCTCAAACGGACCAATGTACCTAGGGCTAAGCTTGCCCATCTTTCCGAACCTCATCACGCCCTTCATAGGCGACACCCGGAGCAATACCCGCTCACCAACCATGAAAGCTACATCTCGAACCTTACGATCTGCATAGCTCTTTTGCCTAGACTGAGCTGAACGAAGTCTGTCCTGAATGACCTTGACCTTCTCCAAGGCCTCCTGAACTAAATCTGTACCTATCAACCGAGCCTCTCCCGGCTCGAACCATCCAATCGGAGACCGACACCGCCTACCATATAAGGCCTCATAAGGAGCCATCTGGATGCTCGACTGGTAGCTGTTATTGTAGGCAAACTCTGCTAAAGGCAAGAACTGATCCCATGAACCTCCAAAGTCAATAACACAAGCCCGGAGCATATCCTCCAAAATCTGAATAGTTCGCTCGGACTGACCGTCCGTCTGAGGATGGAACGCTGTGCTCAACTGAACCTGGGTACCTAACTCCTGCTGAACCGTTCTCCAGAAGCGCGAGGTAAACTGCGTACCCCGATCCGAAATGATAGATACCGGCACTCCATGAAGGCGAACAATCTCCCGGATATAAATCTCAGCTAACCTCTCGGATGAATAGGAGACTGCCACTGGAATGAAATGCGCTGACTTGGTCAGCCTATCAACAATGACCCAAATAGCATCAAACTTCTTCCGAGTCAGCGGAAGTCCAGTAATGAAATCCATGGTAATCTTCTCCCACTTCCACTCGGGGAGCTCAATCCTCTGAAACAAACCACCGGGTCTGTGATGCTCATACTTGACCTGCTGACAGTTCAGGCACCGTGCCACATACGCAACAATGTCCTTCTTCATCCTACGCCACCAATAATGCTGCCGCAAGTCCTGATACATCTTTGCGGCGCCCGGGTGAATAGAATACCGAGAACTATGGGCCTCC
>NC_031997.1:39744852-39807649 GCF_001879085.1 Nicotiana attenuata | reverse complement strand
AATGACATAACCAGGAACTCGTAATGCCCATACCGAGTGCGGAAGGCTGTCTTAGGGACATCGGATGCCCTAATCCTCAACTGATGGTAGCCAGATCGCAAGTCAATCTTGGAGAATACCCTGGCACCCTGAAGCTGGTCGAACAAATCATCAATCCTCGGCAGTGGGTACTTATTCTTGACCGTTACCTTGTTCAATTGCCGGTAATCAATACACATCCTCATTGACCCATCCTTCTTCTTGACAAATAACACCGGCGCACCCCAAGGAGACACACTGGGTCTAATGAAACTCTTCTCCAGCAAATCTTGCAACTGTTCTTTTAACTCCTTCAACTCCAGCGGGGCCATTCTGTACAGCGGAATAGAAATGGGGCTGAGTGCTCGGAACCAAGTCAATACAGAAATCTATATCCCTGTCGGGTGGCATACCGGCAGGTCTGAAGGAAAGACATCGGAAAACTCCCGGACAGTAGGCACAGAGTCTATGGAAGGGACCTCAGCATTGGAATCACGAATATGGGCCAAATAGGCCGGGCACCCCTTCTCGACCATACGTCGAGCCTTCACGTACGATATGACACTACGGGTAGAATGACTTGGAGTCCCTCTCCACTCTAAGCGAGGCATACCCGGTAAAGCTAAAGTCATAGTCTTGGCATGGCAGTCCAAGATAGCGTGATAGGGTGATAGCCAATCCATACCCAGAATGATATCAAAGTCCACCATATCTAAGAGTAATAAGTCTACACGGGTCTCAAGACCCTCAATCTCTATGACACACGAACGATGGACTCGGCCGACCACGATAGAGTCACCCACCGGTGTAGACACATATACAGGAATACCCAAGGCATCACTAGGCATAACCAAGCATGGTGCGAAATAAGAGGAAACATATAAATACGTAGACCCTGGATCAAATAGTACCGAAGCACCTCGATCAGAAACCAGAACCGTACCTGTGATCACCGCATCTGAGGCCTCTGCCTCTGGTCTAGCCTGGAGAGCATAGCAACGGTGCTGGGCCCCACCAACCTGAGCTGTATCCCTAGGTCGATCTGCTGCTAGCTGACCTCCGCCCCTGGCGGTCTGAGCTCCACCTCTATGGCCTCTACCTCCACCTCTATGACCTCTGCCTCCACCCCTGGCTGGCTGTGGGGCATCTGGTGCCTGAATCATAGGACGGGGACCCTGCTGCTGAGACTGGGTACCCCGAAACACGTCAAACGACGTCCGATTTCGACCAAACTTTACAGAAAGCGCTTAACACATATTTAAGACTTGTACCGGGCGTCGGAACCAAAATACGAGCCCGATACCATAGTCTTTTAATCAATTTTCATTTCCATTTTCCTTAATAATTTCAGAAAAACAATTTCACGGGAAAATTCGTATCTCGGGCTCTAGGCCTCGGAATTCGATTCCGGGCACATGCCCGAGTCCCATATTTTTCTATGGACCTTCCGGGACCATCCAATCTCGGGTCCGGGTCCATTTACAAAAAATGTTGACCAAAATCAACTATAATCATATTAATATCAAAATTCTTCAAATTTTTCACGGAATTCACATATTTCAACATAACAGCTTTCCGGCTACGCGCCGGACTGCGCACGCAAATCGAGGCAAGTAAAAAAAAGAGGTTTTTAAGGCCTCGAAAGCATGGAATGGATGAGGAAATAGGTGATGACCCTTTGGGTCGTCACAACCTCCTATCCTCACACCCTAATGCTCGACCTCCACACCTTCCTATCAAGGGCCATGTCCTCGAAAATCTGAAGCCACGCCATGTCCCGCCTGATCACTTCTTCCCAATACTTCTTAGGCCGCCCTCTCCCTCTTCTCGAACCCGACAAGGCCAACCACTCACACCTCCTGACCGGGGCATATGGCTTCTCCTTCGCACGTGCCCAAACCATCTAAGCCTCGCTTCCCGCATCTTGTCATCCACAGGGGCCACGCCCACCTTCTCCCGAATATCTTCATTCCTTATCTTATCCATCCTAGTGTACCACCACATCCATCTCAACATCCTGATCTCTGCTACTTTAATCTTTTGGATATGTGAGTTCTTAACTCGCCAACACTCTGCCCTATATAATATGGCCGGTCTGACCACCGCTCTATAAACCTTACCTTTGAGTATCGGTGGCACTTTCTTGCCACACAGGACTCCAGATGCTAACCTCCATTTCATCCACCCCACCCCTATACGGTGTGTGACATCCTCGACGATCTTGAATAACCGACCTATAGTACTTGAAACTGCCTCTCCTTGGGATAACCTGTGATCCATGCCTCACGTCCAAGCCCGCTTCTCTCGACTCAACACCGAATTTGCACTCCAGGTATTCTGTCTTAGTCCTGCTCAACTTGAAACCCTTAGACTCAAGGGTCTGTCTCCAAACCTCCAGCCTCTCGTTAATGTTGCGTCGCGTCTCATAAATCAAAACTATATCATCAGCGAACAACATACACCATGGCACCTCCCCTTGGATATGCTGTGTCAGTGCTTCCATCACCAGAGCAAATAAGAGCGGGCCGAGCGCAGATCCTTGGTGTAAACCCATAACAACCGGGAAGTGCTTCGAGTCGCCTCCCACAGTCCTAACTCGAGTCTTAGCTCCATCATACATGTCTTTAATCGCCCTAACGTAGGCTGCCGGCACACCTTTTGCCTTTAGGCATCTCCAAAGAACCTCCCTAGGGACCTTGTCATACGCTTTCTCCAAGTCAATAAGCACCATGTGCAGATCCTTCTTTCTATTCCTTGACTGTTCCACCAACCTCCTAAAAAGGTAGATTGCTTCCGTAGTCGAACGACCCGACATGAACCCGAACTGGTTGTCGGATATGGATATCGTCTTCCTCACCCTCACTTCCACCACCTCTCCTACACTTTCATAGTATGTCTTAGTAATTGGTTATAATTCTATGAAAGAGAACAATTTGAACCTACAAAAGACAGTAGCTATACCCTTACTTATTATGTGGATTGTTTTATTTTTGGAATTACTTGTCTTTTATTAAATTGATATGTTATATAATTTAAATAAGAAATGGATTTATACAAGATAGTTAATATTGGAACTTTCTCTATAGTTTAAAATAAGGAAGAATTTTATGCACAAGTGTATTTGATTAAAGCTCCTCAACATCAGGGAGAAAATTGAAAAAAAAATCTTCGGTTAGAAGAGAATTAAAAAAAGAAGTTATTTTGAATAAAAAGTTGAGTAATTCTACTCTAATCTAATATATAATTGGTCCTATATAAATTTTTGTTAGTTCCTATACCATGTCTACTTGATTATAGATATTTGTACTTCTATGGGGTCACTCCATTTTCTTAACCAATCTCCCTATAATTATTTGCTCCATTTAAGATTCAAAACTCTTTAAGTTATAATACACAATACTCTTTAAGTTATTTTTCACCATTCTTTCAAGACCCAAACCCCATAGGCGATTTTTCAAGGACAAATCTTCTTCCAAATCATTTGTAAGTCGATTTTTACTTAATTCTTTCAATCATTTACATCATTTAACATGTTTTTCACTTAAAATCAATTAATTTCATGGGTGAAACTGGGGGTTTGGGGTAGAACCTAGGTTTTTCTAAAATTGGGGATTTGGACCTCAATTTGAGGTCCAATTTCAAAATAAATTATATATTTGGGTTCGTGGGGGAATGGGTAACCGGATTTCGGTTCGAACCTTGGGTTTGGATCACGTGGGCCTGAGGGGCGTTTTGGTCATTTTGCCTAATTTCGTGCTTTAGCTTTGAATTAAATAGTAGAATCAGTTGCTTGAGATGTTATTTACAATGTATGATTTAATTGAATAGATTTGGGCCATTTGGAGTCGAGTACTCGTGGCAAGAACGTGGTTGCTAGTTGATTTTAGCCGGTTCGAGGTAAGTATCTTGCCTAACCTTGTGTGGGGGACTTTCCCTTAGGATTTGAGTCTTCTTTGTTGATTGTACTCCTTGTACGCGAGGTGATGAGTGCGTGCTCGGATTTATTTGTGGAAAATTTCCCCTTTTAGGTTCTTAGATCCTTGTAATCACCGAATATGAAGTTGTTCTTGATACGATTGAGTTCCCTGTTATTAGTTTCACCTCTACATGATTTACTTGGAATTTATTTGCCCTTTTTGGTTATTCTTGTTACCTGCTTGTCTTTATCTGAAAAGCATTATTTCTATCTCTCGTGTAATTAATTGGTCTTAATTGGAAAGAAGTTAGATATCCTATGTTAGTTGATATTTCCTTAATTGTAATTATTTGATTCATGTCAACTTCCTTGTTGTTGAGCTGAGTATTATGGAATCGCTATTTTGTATTATTTCTCCCTTGTTGAGTCGTTCTTATTGCGCTTAGTATTTCTCTGTTACGGTTGTTCCTTATGAGTTAGTTGTACCGTCTTTTGGTGAACGGAAATACCTGAGTTGATTCTCTTGCTTTGTTCCTATATATATTGCCATTTGTTGTGTGGTACTCGAGACTATGATGCACGAGGTTTCTGCCGTGCGGTCGTTGATACTATGATGCACGAGGTTTCTGCCGTGCGGTCATTGATACTGTGATGCACGAGGTCTCTGCCGTGTAGTTGTTATTGAAGGGTTGCACGAGTTCTTTGCCGTGCTATTGTTGCTATTGATATTTTGCACATGCGGCGTAATAAGGCGGGATATGTTATATGCTTATATGTGGGTTGCGCATGTGGCGGAATAAGGTGGGGACATTGTGATGCACGTGTGGCGAAATAAGGCTGTGCCTATTATATTATTATTTGCACGCGTGGCGGAATAAGGTGGGCTATGTCAGGGGTTGATTGTAAAGAATTGTGACGGCCTGTGGAGGCATTCCTATTTGTTTAATATTGTGATTGTGGGTTGCTTACCTGTATGAGCTTTATCGCTTGGAAATTGTGAGGAAACATCGTACGTGCGGTCCGTTCTCCTTTTCATGTTTACTAGTTGGTAGAATTCTTGTTAGAAACACTTGCACAAGCATACACGTAGTTGAACACTCCTATTAGAGGTGAATTCCTCCTGATTTTGCTAAGGGTGGAGGTACGCTCTCGTTTATCCATTTTATACGTGAGAGTGACCCTAGTTAGCTAGTGAGTTGTCAGCATGACCGTGAGATTGATGGGGCACAGGATGCCAAGTGTTAGATTTCAGATGCTGGGTTCTCGTGAGTTGTGGTTTGTCTGAAACTCGGTAAAATTTGTTGAAAGGGTTGAATAAGACCTTATGTGAACATCATTGTAGGATATGAGTAATTGACTTGTTTTCCCCTTGCTGTGTTGTGACCTTAGGATTTGGATTGTGACTCTGTCGTCATTTCGTATTATCATTTATTATATTCTCGTCGTTACTTGGTTGCCCTTTTGCCTTATTGTGGATTGTAACATTCTTGGTCATTCATGCAGTCTTTACACATTTATATATTGTTTCCATTATTCCTATGATTATACTATTTATTTGACCGGTAGGTGTCTTGACTGTTCCTCGTCACTACTCCACAGAGGTTAGTCTTGATACTTACTGGGGACCGCTGTGGTGTGCTCATGCTACTCTTCTGCACATTTTTGCTGTGCAGATACAGGTACCCCCACTCAGCTCTCTCAGCCTTGGAAGAAGACGTATCGGTAGAGACTTCGAGGTATATCTGCTACGTCCGCAGATCGAGGAGTCCCTTTCCAGTTTTCTGTAATAAGTATAGCTCCTTCAGTATTTTCTCCTTGTATAGACATTCTTGAGTCAGAGCCTCTTATGTATCCCTTAGCTTGTGATTTGTGAGTTTTCGGATTTTGGGAGTTTTGTTAGCTTCGAGAATTGTTGTGGTATGTGCCGAGTGGCACCTTAAACACCATTTTTTTTACCAGTTCAGTTTTATTTACTTTCTTCCGCAATTATGGTTTATCTTCCGCATTGTTAGGCTTACCTAGTTGTAGGGACTAGGTGTCGTCACGACATGTTCATGGAGGGCGAACTGGGGTCGTGACAACTCAAGGGTCTGTCTCCAAACCTCCAGCCTCTCATTAACGTTGCGTCGCGTCTCATCAATCAAAACTATATCATCAGCGAACAACATACACCATGGCACCTCCCCTTGGATATGCCGTGTTAGTGCTTCCTTCACCAGAGCAAATAAGAGCGGGCCGAGCGCAGATCCTTGGTGTAAACCCATAACAATCGGGAAGTGCTTCGAGTCGCCTCCCACAGTCCTAACTCGAGTCTTAGATCCATCATACATGTCCTTAATCGCCCTAACGTAGGCCGCCGGCACACCTTTTGCCTTTAGGCATCTCCAAAGAACCTCCCTAGGGACCTTGTCATACGCTTTCTCCAAGTCAATAAACACCATGTGCAGATCCTTCTTTCTATTCCTGTACTGTTCCACCAACCTCCTAAAAAGGTAGATTGCTTCCGTAGCCGAACGACCCGACATGAACCCGAACTGGTTGTCGGATATGGACATCGTCTTCCTCACCCTCACTTCCACCACCTCTCCTACACTTTCATAGTATGTCTTAGTAATTGGTTATAATTCTATGAAAGAGAACAATTCAAACCTACAAAAGACAGTAGCTATACCCTTACTTATTATGTGGATTGTTTTATTTTTGGAATTACTTGTCTTTTATTAAATTGATGTTATATAATTTAAATAAGAAATGGATTTATACAAGATAGTTAATATTGGAACTTTCTCTATAGTTTAAAATAAGGAAGAATTTTATGCACAAGTGTATTTGATTAAAGCTCCTCAACATCAGGGAGAAAATTGAAAAAAATTCTTCGGTTAGAAGAGAATTAAAAAAAGAAGTTATTTTGAATAAAAAGTTGAGTAATTCTACTCTAATCTAATATATAATTGGTCCTATATAAATTTTTGTTAGTTCCTATACCATGTCTACTTGATTATAGATATTTGTACTTCTATGGGTTCACTCCATTTTCTTAACCAATCTCCCTATAATTATTTGCTCCATTTAAGATTCAAAACTCTTTAAGTTATAATACACAATACATGACGCAACACATGGAAATTTCAACTACATAGGGTAAATAATATTCTTTATCCCTGCAAATGATCTATAATAAATAAAATCTTCGTGGTTTAAGAAAAAAAATTATAAAAGGTAAAATCTTAATTAGTTTAGTTGCCCTAAATATTAGGGTTTCATACATAGTTCAAATAAGGAAAGGTTTAATAACCAAAATTTTAATTAATTTAAACATCCTAAATATTATAAAAATAATTAAATTATATTTTTATCCAATATAAAATATGTTTTAAGGGGTAAAAAAGGCGAACGACATTTCGCTATTGTCACGACCCAAAATCCTTCCGAAGGAGTCGTGATGGCACCTAGTCTCTAAACTAGGTAAGCCTAACATTAACTGAAATAACATTGACATTTACTAACTTCAAACTAAATAACTCTGATCAAATCACAATTTTCCAAAATCGGTGGTACAAGTCATAAGCCTTTCTAAGAGTAGTTATACAAAATAAATACAACATAGTTCCAGAACGAGAAGGAACCAATGGAATGTAAATACAAACGAAGGTGACTCCGAGGCCTGCGAACGCAGCAGGTTACCTTGAGTCTCCATTGCGACGATCCGCACAGCTACTATCGATCAATACCTGGATCTGTACACAAAAATATACAAAAGTGTAGTATGAGCACACCAAGGCGGTGCCCAATAAGTATCAAGACTAACCTCGGTGGTGTAGTGACGAGGAATAGTCAAGACACCTACTGGTCAAACAGATTAAACATGATATGATAACAAATACCAAGATAAAGGTAACAAAGTAATATCAACAGCAGGGATAAATCAACTACAAATAGTCGAAATAATAAAAAGAAACTCGGATGGAAATGAAAGATAACCAAATAAATCAACACTAACATAACTGGAACACAGAAAAGTAGAATAAACTCAAGTAAGGAAGACAGTGCCAACTCAAACAATCATATCATTTCTGGTGCACAACTCCAGCCATCTCAGAACTCGATGTCTCATATCATAACCTCAACTTCCAAACCTTTCGCACACCCGGCACCTTGTGCCCGCATATTTCTGTCTCACTTTGCACAACAACCTTCTCATGTTACTCCGTATATAGGGTCCATAACCAATGCAATTAAGAAGTTCAAAGAGTCTCACTTACATAACACAAAGTAGCGTACAACTTCTAACCAATTAGGAAATCAGCAAGAAAGATGAAGTTACTTTTGGAAATTATTTGAATAACGAAAATACCCCTTTTAATTAAAATACAACATCGAATGAATTATTACCTTTAGCATAGGACTTAATAAATTTAAAACTTAGTAGAAATTTCTTTTTAAATAAAATACAACCTCAAACGGTTTAAGAAAATTTAAATATATATATATATATATATATATATATATATATATATATATATATATATATATATATATATATATATATATATATANTATATATATACACGGCGAGTTCACATTTAAAAGTCATACAAAATAACGTAATATAAATTCCTTTATTTTTAATCACAACAGTACTAATAACTTAACGGGACAGGAGAAGAATCTTTCGACGTAGTAATTTACTTTGAAAATTAATTCACCAGCGTAATAGTTTCACGATAAGAATTCAAGGAACAAAGGCAAGTCAATAACTCAATGCCAATAACCCGATCTTCACGACTCAGTGAAACCTGAAATACAAATTGTCAAATCTTAAATAAATGAACTAGGATCCTCTCAGTATTCAGCTATAACCAAATCCTAGATGAAATGTAAAACCATCGGATGACTTGTACAGTCGAAGAGGAATACATAAGCATAAATATACATTGATGCGGCGCGCATTCCGATCCCACCAATCCTCCCTTATTCCACCTCAACAATCACAATAAAGTAAATAGTATATATTTGTTGCAGCGTGCAACCCGATCCCACCAATCCTCCCTTATTCCTCCTTAAAAATCACAATAAAGTAAATAGTATATATATCACCATATTAGTAACAACATGATCATTCACCCTTATTACTCCTTGTTGCGGCGTGCAACCCGATCCCACCAGTCCACCCTTATTACTCCTTAATATATATATCACCTTTATTCCTCCTGTTGCGGCGTGCAACCCGATCCCACCTGTCCACCCTTATTACTCCTTGTTGCGGCGCGCAACCCGATCCCACCAGACAACATCAATTCTCCCTTATTCCTCCTCAACATACCAACATCCCAACATAGTTTAAAATCAACAACAACAATTCAACAATCCCAATCACAAGGATTTCTACCACCAAGAGTATGAATACACGGCAACAAGAGAATCACGGAACAATCAAGAAGCACAACAAACTTTACAAAAACAACAAGACATATAAGGCACGTGATAACTACACCGGCAACCACAATAATTTGGACATATAGCATATAGGCACGGAGTCATAGAGGAATTTTACAATTAAGAATAGCAAAACAATAAGGAGGACAATTACTCCAATAAAAGCAATTAAGGGCCAAGTAACAAGTAAGAATTAGAGAAAAGTTGATAACATTGTATGGAGCATATAGAGGCAAACAAGCAATTAGGAAACACAATCATATCGTAAAACTTCCCACTTAACGAACATAAGGACCTAAGAACCCTAAAGGCAATTTTTCCACAAATAAGTCCGAGCACACACTCGTCACCTCGCGTGCACGGACTACAAATAGCATAGAAGACTCAATTCCTAAGGTGGAGTCCCCACCACAAGGTTAGACAAGATTGATAGTTTGTATGAGTCCACCACACTATAGAGTACCTGGTCCTCTATGAGTTTCCACTGAAAATACTTATGAACCAGACTGTATAGAGATCTGGTCCTATATCAGTTCCCACAGTGCTAACTACAGAACCAGTGTGTAAATGAGACAGAGGATTTATATGTGGAAAAATCCCACACAAGGGGACAAAAACCACGACCTACACCTGTAGGCTTTCAACTTCACTAACTTGTAAAATACCTATTACAAGCCACTTTGTAATGACTCCATTACAAAGAATTCAACTCAACTAACTTGTGGTACTCTTACCACAAGCCACTTTGTGACTCTCTAGTTACAAAAGACTTTTACTAACTTGTGATGCTCTCACCACAAGCCACTTTGTCACTCTACAGTTACAAAGGCTTTTGACTAACTTGTGATACTCTCACCACAAGCCACTTTGTCACTCTCTAGTAACAAAGACTTTAACTTATGACAAACCTAGTCACAACAGAAACTCTGAGAGTTTACGGATTTTACAAAAGGTTTCCTAATCAACGCTTCTAAGAAAGCAGGATAGGAGTTACAATGAAGAACACATAACAAAGACTCAACAAACCTAAGGACTTAAGATATCTTCAATCTTGGATCCGGTCCTTGAGGTTGCTACAGCTTTGTTCTTGAGAGAGTCTGTTGCTAGCACTTGAGAGAAAGTTTTCTTTTCTGATTTGCAAGTGTTCAACCGATCAGATCCCTTGCACCAGGTTGTTATACCACAAAAGACATTACCATGGTGATGTCAATTCACAATGGTGATGTCAAATCTTGATTAGTACATGTTTCGTCTCAATGGGAAGTGACTGTTGCACTGTCGCGTGTACAGTTGCAGGCAGTCACTTTCTGCAGTTGCTTTCCAGCTGTATAGTTGACTCATACTTCTGTCAGAGAACCCTAAGGGACCAGGTCCCTATTGTGTTCCTCTTTATACAGTTGCGGACAGTCACTTTCTGCAGTTGCGTTCCAGCTGTATAGTTGACTTGTACTTCTGTCAGGGCAACACCAAGGGATCAGGTTCCTAATCTGGTTCTTGTGCACACTGCCCAGATTGTCTTGAGTTGATTAACTTGAATGATTGTACCAGGCATGCTTCAGGTCCTTTATCTGGTTCTATACAGAAAGTTTGTTAGATCATCAAAACATAAAGACCTTAAGCCCATCAATTTCCCCCTTTTTGATGATGACAAACTTTTAACATTGATGACTTTTGACGTAACCAGATAAGGTACCAGCAACCGCATATGTTCCCCCTGACTCTATTCTCTATTCTTCCCCCTTTTGGCATCAACAAAAAGACACAGTCAGACAAAAAGGCATAAAGAAGTCTAACAAAGCTAACTCATGGCACATATGTGCACACAACATAATAGAAAAGAGAAGCAAAAGGGAAAACAACATTGTACAAGCAAAAGAAGGGCTGTTTCAGTGATTAAGAAATTAGACTGTTTCAACAGGAGCATCAATGGTGAAATCCAACTTGCCATCACAAAAAGACAAACAAAAAGAAAACAACAGCCACAAAATCATCAGAGCAAAAGATAACTGGCCACTGAGAGGATCCTAGAGGGTACTAGAAGAGGGAGGCTTGGAAGAGGAGGCAGCAATGGTTTTGAGAACCAGGTCCATGCGGGCATTTGTTAGTCAAGTAGTTTCTCCCGCAGGTTCTCCACTTGTTGCCTAAGTCCAGAACTTGTCGCATACCTACCATTTCCAAGATTGCCGGGTCAAACGTGCGACCCCACAAGACTTTTCTGAGTGCTCGGACTCTCTTGCCCAAGGCCACTATCACTTGGAATGGTCTTCATTGAACCATGTACTCCCACAGTTTCCCACTTTTGTTTTCTAGACACTTCAACAAACTTCCCGTTCCTGCTTGCAACAGCCACAATGTCACCTTCAAACAAATCTTTCTCAACCACAAACTTTTGTAGATCTTTTCACTAAGGAACTAGGTTCCTCCACAGCATCTTTATCAACCTCAACCACTGGAACTAGGTCCCTGAGAAAAAGGTGTCTGACATCAATGTGCTTGGTTCTCTTGTGTTGAACCGGGTCCTTTGCCATGTTGTCACATAAAAGTGGTACGCAATCAATGTATACACCAAAATCTTCCAATTGCTGCTTGATCCACAGTGAATGAGCACAGCACGAGGCAACTGCAACATATTCTGCTTCAGCTGTTGAGAGAGCTATTGAGTTTTGTTTCCTTGTACCCCATGAGATAAAACATGATCCAAGGAAATGAGCCATTCCAGATGTGTTTTTCCTATCCACGAGATAGCCTGCATAATCAGTGTCAGCATAACCAATAAGGTTGAAATTGTTTCCTGAAGGATAGTACAGAACCAGGTTCTGTGTGCCCTTAAAATATCTCAGAATTCTCTTAGCAGCCTTCAGATAAGATTCCTTAGAACTTGATTGGAACCTTGCACATAATCCCGCACTAAATACAATGTCTGGCCTGCTGGCAGTAAGGTAGAGTAGAGATCCAATGATTCCCATGCTTCCATATCAAACCTTTTCAAGAGTTCTTTGATTTATTTCTGCTGACTGGTACACGTTCCCTTTATGGACTGGTTTACTTGAAGACCCAGGAAGACATTCAGTTCCTCCATCATACTCATTTCAAACTCACTTCCCATGAGTTTAGCAAATTCTTCACATAATGAGTCAACTGTAGCTCCAAATATGATGTCATCCACATAAATCTGAACAATGAGCAGGTTCCTTCCCCGTTTCTTCAAAGACAATGTATTGTCAATCTTTCCTCTTGTGAAGCCATTTTCCAAGAGAAACTTGGATAGTCTCTCGTCCCAGGATCTAGGGGCCTGCTTCAATCCGTACAGTGCCTTATCCAATTTGAATACATGTTTAGGATGTACATGACGTTCAAAACCTGGATGTTGCTTGACATAGACTTCTTCCTTGAGAAAACCATTCAGGAAGGCATTCTTAACATCCATTTGGAATAAGGTGAATTCCATATGTGATGCAAAGGCAATGAGGATCCTAATAGCTTCCATGCGAGCTATTGGGGCAAATGTCTCATCGTAATCGATCCCTTTCTCCTGATTGTATCCTTGGACAACAAGCCTTGCTTTGTTCCTTGTAGTATTTCCATGTTCATCCAGCTTATTCCTGAATACCCACCTGGTCCCTATGATGGTTCTGTATGAGGGTCTAGGTACCAGGTGCCTTACCTTGTTTCTTTCAAATTGATGTAATTCCTCTTGCATTTCAGTACTCCAGTCTGCATCCTTCAAGACTTCCTTGATATTTTTGGGTTCTATTTGGGATAGAAATGCTGAGAATGCTAGGGAATTTCTGATTTTTGATCTTGTCTGAACTCTAGAATCAAAGGGGGTGATTATATTATCAAGTGGATGGGAGATTTTGTGTTTCCAATTTGGGACTGAAGTTTGATTGGTAGAGGAACTGGGTAAGTTAAGTGGATTTCCCTACACTCCTTGTTCTGTTACTTGTGGAGTGCCTTGCACTGCATCTCCAACTCTTTCTTCAGCTTCATTGGTAGTAATTGAAGTACCAGGTTCCTCTTGAGAAGTGAATGAAGATGTTGCATTGTCTTCACCTGTCTCCTTTATCTTACTCATCATATCAGCCTTGCCATTTGAAACATCAGATAATTCCCCAAGAGCTAAAAGTGGTTCATTATCTTGATCATCATTGTTTCCTCCTTTGTCAGAAGAGGGAGTCTTGTTGAATAGCTTATGACCACTCTCTTCCACACATTGTGTCCTTTTGTTGCAGCCTTGTAGACTTTGCTTTAAGAGGAATATCCCAGAAAGATTCCTTCATCACTCTTGGCATCAAATTTACCAGCTAATCCCTTCCATTGTTGAGAACATAGAATTTGTACCCAGATGTTCGTAGGTGAGTCAGCTTGGGTTTCCTTCCAGTCAGCAACTCATAGGGGGTTTTGTTCAGGAGAGATCTGATCATGCACCTGTTCATCAAGTAGCACGCAGTGTTTATTGCCTCTGCCTAGAAATTTTTGCTATTCCACTGACAATGAGCATTGTCTGTGTCATGTTTTCCAGAGTTTTGTTCTTTCTTTCAACAACACCATTTTGCTGAGGAGCCCTTGCGTAGTCAAATTTTGTTCCAGGGTCAGATCTGATGCAAGCTACTTTCAATCCCATCTTCACTTGGATTTTCTTGACAAAGGTCACAAATACCTCGGAGTCTCATATTTTGTCCTCAGAAACAGTGTCCAAGTGAATCTTGAGTAATCATCCACAATCCCAAAGATACCTCTTTTCACTCCTGCTCAGTATTCCCATAGGAATTGCATGCTCCGTGTTCTTTGAACTTTGAATTTGACAGACCATGGACCAGGTCCTTCTTCATCAATACATCCAGAAGTGAGAACTTGTATCCCCCCAATCCTTTATGCCAACTCTTCGAATCATTATCAATTGCATTCAAGCAGCTCATATCACCAGCTTAGACACGAACTTTTACCTTGTTTTCTTCCCCATACCTAGAATGTACCCCTTCTTTCCATTTTCCAAAGGGTACATCCCTTCCTTGCAGGGCTTTCAGTGAGAGAAAATCCATGGTATTTCCAGTCATGTGCTTTTGAGCATCCACTGTCCATGATCTATTGCAGTCCGCTTCCTCCCACTGTTCCATGCACATCTAAATTATGGGTTAGATTTAGGAACCCAAACTAGTTTGGGTCCCTTGTTATGATAAAAAGGACGAATGAGAGCTTTTCTAGTCCATGCAGGCAGTACTCGTTTTTTTCGAGTGGTACCTGGTCCCTCTTTAGTAGTCATTTTTTCAGCAAACACTTTGTTTTTCTGTACAGATTGAACCCTGGCCTGGCAGTTTTCTTTGAAGTGCCCATTGTTCCCACAGTGGGTACAAAGCCAGTTATCAGGAACTGTGACGTACTTGCTGTGAGGGTTGTAAGGAGTTTTCTCCTTTTGGAACCCGATTCCCTGCCTGTTTCCACTATTGTTGAAGTGCATGGCAGTGACAACATCTGAGGACCAGGTCCACTTGAGAGATTTCTCAAGATCAATTTTTACTTTCTTCAATTCAGCTTGAAGCTGCCTATTTTTCTCGAGTTCACCACATAGACTAGTTCTCACATCATTTAATTCTTTTTCAAGTTTGATGTGTGTCTCACTAGCTACTCCTTTCCCTTTTCCAATACTTACATTCCTATGTTCATATTTTAGTCCCTCAGTGGTTTCCTCTAGATCTGTGATAACCACCAAAAAGTCATCCCTTGCTTGCTCAGTATCAGCAATTTTCTCTTCTAGGGCATTCTTTTCTTTGCTTAGGTTTTCTATGGTTTCCTTCACGTCAACAACCACTACCATCAAGTAATCTCTCTCATTTTCTACACTATTTATTTTATCAGTTAGAACTTCCTTTTCTTTTTCAAGATTAGCTATGGTCTCATTTAAATCCACCACACAGACCACCAGATCATCTTTGGATTATTCAGCATCTTCTAGCTCTATGGTCAGGGCCTCCTTATCATTTTCAGGACTATAATATGCATCAATTAAAACATTAGCTAGTGCCATCAATTAAAACAAAAAGCTTGCTTCACAATGTTGTCAGCTGTAGTTTTTCGACTGAACCGTTTGTTTGGAACCAGGTTCCTTTTTGCTGATTTGGCAGGATTTTGTTTGTATTGCTCCTTACTTGAACTGCCCCTTTTTGGTATACCACCATTCCTTCGAACCACCTTTTGAAATCTTTTAGTAAGATAGGCCATATCACTATCTTCTTCACTTGAGTCATTGTTTTCAGCCTTGAGCACCAGGTTCTTCTCCTTCTTCGCCTCTCTTCTTTCACTGTCTCTCTGTCTTTTCATCTCGTATGTCTTCAGATTTCCATTCAGCTCATCCATGGTTAGAATTTGTAAATCTTTAGCTTCGGTGATAGCATTCAACCTTACTCTCCCAAGCGCCAGGTAGAACACTGAGAACCTTCCTTACAAGCTTGTTTCTAGGAATGACATTTCCAAGTGAATGAAGCTCATATATAATAGATGTGAATCTAGTGTGCATATCTTGTATAGACTCATCATCCTTCATCCTGAAGAGCTCATACTCGATGGTGAGCATGTCAATCTTAGAATGTTTAACCTGAGTGGTTCCTTCATGTGCCGTTTGCAAAGCTTCCCATATTTCCTTGGCATAATCACATGCTGAGATTCTATTGTACTCATCAGGTCCTATACCACATACCAAGATTTTCTTGGCACGAAAGTTCTTTTCTACAGCTTTTCTGTCAATATCACTGTACTCTTTTCTATTTTTCGGCACCATTGGTCCAGTTTCTCCAAGCTTCTTCATAGGAACATGTGGACCATCACAAATGACGTCCCACAGCTCTAAATCTTCTAACATTATGAAATCATGCATACGAGTCTTCCACCAGCCGTAATACTGACCATTGAATCTAAGGGGTCTGTAGGTTGATTGTCCTTCCTCAAAGTTAGGTGGAGCAGCCATTGAGATCCTTTCTAGGTGTTAACCTTTTAGAAAGAACCCGCTCTGATACCAATTGTTAGTTTGTATGAGTCCACCACACTATAGAGTACCTGGTCTCTATGAGTTTTCACTGAAAATACTAATGAACCAAACCGTATAGAGATCAGATACTATATCAGTTCCCATAGTGGTAACTACAGAACCAGTATGTAAATGAGACACAGGATTTTTACGTGGAAAAATCCTACTCAAGGGGACAAAAACCACGACCTACACCTGTAGGCTTTCAACTTCACTAACTTGTAAAATACCTATTACAAGCCACTTTGTAATGACTCCATTATAAAGAATTCAACTCAACTAACTTGTGGTACTCTTACCACAAGCCACTTTGTGACTCCCTAGTTACAAAGACTTTCACTAACTTGTGATGCTCTCACCACAAGCCACTTTGTCACTCTACAGTTACAAAGGCTTTTGACTAACTTGTGATACTCTCAACACAAGCCACTTTGTCACTCTCTAGTAACAAAGACTTTAACTTATGACTAATCCTAGTCACAACATAAACTCAGAGAGTTTACGAATTTTACAAGCGGTTTCCTAATCAACGCTTCTAAGAAAGCAGGATAGGAGTTACAATGAAGAACACATAACAAAGACTCAACAAACCTAAGGACTTAAGATATCTTCAATCTTAGATCTGGTCCTTGAGGTTGCTGCAGCTTTGTTCTTGAGAGAGTCTGTTGCTAGCACTTGAGAGAATATTTCCTTTTCTGATTTGCAAGTATTTCACCGATCAGATCCCTTGCACCAGGTTGTTATACCACAAAAGACATTACCATGGTGAGGTCAAATCTTGATTAGTATATGTTTCTTCTCAATGGGAAGTGACTGCTGCACTGTCGCGTGTACAGTTACAGGCAGTCACTTTCTGCAGTTGCTTTCCAGTTGGAGTTGACTTGTACTTCTGTCAGAGAACCCTAAGGGACCAGGTCCCTGTTGTGTTCCTCTTTGTACAGTTGCAGACAGTCACTTTCTGCAGTTGCGTTCCAGCTGTATAGTTGACCTGTACTTCTGTCAGGGGAGCACCAAGGTATTAGATCCCTAATCTGATCTGGTTCTTGTGAATCTAAAGGCACACTGCCCAGATTGTCTTGAGTCGATTAACTAGAATGATTGTACCAGGCATGCTTCAGGTCCTTTATCTGGTTCTATACAAAAAGTTTGTTAGATCATCAAACATAGATTAAAAGACCTTAAGCCCATCAGAGCACGTCTTAATGCCAATTAATTTTGCAAAACAATGGCATTGGATAATGGTTGTGATGTACTTCAACGATAGGTGCATTTATGTGTATGACTCTATGCGCAATGGAGCTGCTCATCAAGCCAAAGTTCATAAGACCATGGCCAAGTATTCCGTGTTGCTGCCTCATTTTTTCGTGCGCACGCATTTCTATTTAAACAAAAAAGATATCAATTGGCGCACTGGTGTCTACAAATCAAAGGACTTGATTACCTTTTTTGATGTAAAACTGGTTGAAGGACTGCCTCAACAAGTCGAAGTGTATGAATTTCTTTCAACACAATCTGTTTTGTTTTTAGATTCTGCAGTTTGATAATTGTTGTTCTTTTTATTTTTGCAGTGATTGCGGTGTATTTTGCGGTATTACTTGCTGAGTATTTCATTGAGGGCAAGACGCCTCCTAAAAAATTCAATGCCTATGCACACCGGCACAGATTTGGTGCTTTCTTGTGGGATTATGCTAGAAAGAAGATGGAACTGAACGCGCAAAGTGATGATGAGTTTATTGGTCGACACAATAAGTCGCAGAAGCAGAAGAAGTAGTTACTTTTGTCATTGTTATAGGATGAACTCTATAATTTTGTTTTGTGTTGTGTTCTATTATGTTGTCATTGTTGTAAGACGGATCAGATTTATTTGTGTTTGAATTTTATGAATACTTTTAAGAATTGTATGGCAAATGATATGTTTGCTCTGTTATAAAGGTTTAGTGAGTTTTAGTGTGATATTAGAGTGTTGCTATTTAGTTTATTTTGGTGTTTTCTCCCTTGATTTTGTGTTGTGAAATAAAGACATGAAAAATATACGGTAGTTTGTGATACATTGTCTCTTGCAGATACTTGCAAGATACACACATGATACACTATGATACAGATATGATACATAGTTTGAAACATAGATGATACAGTTGTTTTGGATTGCTGCACAGTTAGTTTCTTAACAATGAGTTTTGTAGTTTGTTTGGTTTTGAAATAGATGATACAGTTGTTTTGGATTGCCGCACTCTTATTTGCAAATTTCTAGAACTATTTGCATAGTTTTCTAGCTACTACGACTGTTTTCCATTAGTTAGCTTTGTTACTACACAAATACAGACATGAGTAAGAGCCTATACGCAGAGATACATCGGTGATACACAAGCGATACATAGATGATACAAATATGATATATAGCTGATACAACTTCTTTCTAATCAAACAGATGTATAATTTAAAAAATACACTTGCAACACGATTTTAAATGATAGATCAAATATTTATTTATATCTAAAATTCAAATGACATTCTGCAATGATACAGTTCTTGATATATTGCATTCTTCTAAATCTCTATGATATTCAGTAAAGTAAAATAACAAGTAATTCTAAGTTTGACATATTCCATCCTCTCTTTGGATTATTTCTACAAGTTTTCCTATTGTGACCTTCTTCTCCACACTGTCCACATGAAATAGACCTTTTTTGTTCCCTTTCAGACATTGGCTTGCACCTCCCCTTCCTTGGCCTTCCTATTGTTTTAGTTACGTCTGGTGGCAAGACTTTTTCATCTAGAACTTCTGCAGGAATTTTTCATGTGCTTTCATTAGGAACCGGATAAATTGGAATTTCATAGGTCTTCAATAGGTACTTCTTGGTGTAGTACATCGAGCAATACTCAATGTGATCAATGTATTTGTATTTTAATACTGCCCAAGCATGTGCACATGGCAGCCCATCCAACTGAAACCTTCTACAACTGCAAGTTCGATCTTTTAGGAACACCATTCTCTGCTTACCCTTGTCAAATATTGAATATAAGTAACTTGTCAAAGGGGTCACCTACAAAATTTATCAACTATCATTATTGGTGACAAAGCAGATGCCCTCAAAATACATATGCTAGAGAGCCTACAAGATTCAAAATAGCTTAATATCATGTCAAACCAACCAATATTTCAGCAGTGGGATAGGCATAGATGCTACATTAAATTGAAAGCCTTTGCTTTTGTGCAGGTGGACACTAGTTTAACAGAATCACACAAAAGGTTCAAGATATAACAGATCCGCGAATTCGGTATGATTACATATTCTATACACAAGTATCTACAGATTCCAGTCATACCTTCATCTGATGTGACAATTCGAGATTGTCCATCAGCATTGTATCATATTTTTTTCCAAGATCAGTAAATGACTCTACTGCATTCTTTAGGTTTGTAATATTCCATCGTCTGATCAATTGCTTTAAATAGTCCAGCAAAGGTAGTACTGGGAGTTCCCTAGCAGCCTTGAGTGCTGCATTGATCGACTCCGCAATGTTTGAAGTCATTGTCAATGTTCTGTTGATAGTGGAATGTGCTCTGGACCATCTTTCATACTCAACGTTCATTAAGTAATCTTTGACCCTCTTATCAATTTTCTCTACCTCTGCCTTGTGGTAATCAAACTTCTCAACTGTGTATGCTTTGGCCATAGCAAAGAATATGTCTTTGAGAAGCAAATGGTTTTTCTTGTAATTTTTTTTTACATTATTCCATAGATACCATATGCAGACACAATGAGGTACTTGTGGATACAATGTTGCCGCTGAATCTACTATGGCATATGCAAGTGGTAGGATACTACCTAATAATATATACATGAATAATGTGTGTGTGTGTGTGTGTGTGTGTATATATATATATATATATATATATATATATATATATATATATATATATATATAAATTTTTACATTATTATTCTTATTTGGATCTTGTGTGGATGGTATCAATAACGTTCCTCTATATGTCGATTTAAGAAAGGGTCCATCTACAACAACAACCGATTTGCAATACTGCCTTCCTTTTATAGACGGATATAGTGCAACGAAAGCATACAGGAACAAGTCTTCCTCTGTTTTTTTCAAACTTACCACCGACGTAGGATTTGTATGAACCAGCATATAAAAGTAGCTTGGCAGCGTTTCATATGATTCGCTCGGGTTCTCTCTCAGTACTTGAACTGCATATTCTTTCGATCTCCATGCTTGCATATATGTCATTTAAAGACCATACTGCTTGTTCATGTCTCCAATTATGTCATTAGGAGTGTATATTATTTTGGGCCTTTATACTTGTCTATCAGAAGACTGCCGATGAGTTTTGCAGTAGCTTGACGTTGTGCGTAAGATATGTCTTTCAGCGGGCATGAGTGCACTTTGCTGAAATTTCTGACCTTGAAAAGTTTAGCTTTTTTTAGGCTCAAAGGCTTAAAATACCAATCACAGTTGTTGTTTATGCACACTAGGCAGTGCCTACGACAAGGATATAAACTTTTCCACCAATAAACAAAGCGACATGAAATACAATGATATATAGTGATACACACTGCCATCAACAATACTAGATGAAAAAATACAACGACTATACAGTACTAGACGGTGACAACCACAACTCAAAAGTATACAGCCACAGACTTACAAGCAATAACTTATTTTCTACATAATTATGCTTCTAAAATTAACTACGATACATTGAGATACATAATTATACAGTAAATACTTTGATACCTGCTTTTACTTGATCTATTCACCTTAAACTGAAAATTTTCCTTTACTGCCAATTGCTTCATGACTTTGACTATCGTAGCCTTGTCTTTATAAATTTGACCTTCTTCTACATCTATGTGTTGAGGGTCAGTTATTATTATATTTTTATTAGATTCTGTATCGTGTCAGTCTTCTCCATCCCCTAACTCGATCATATTAATTGTATCGCCATTGTATCTCCCCTCTATAACTGAGCTTTGTGCACATTCTGAGGAAATCACAACAGAATTTGAATTGTAGCAGATCATGTCCATATCCCTTTCACTCGATGTTATACAAAGGGGATACATTGTAAATTCCGAGCTTTTTTTTAGCTCAAGATATACACATACACCCACACTATTGTGTATCACTATTGGTGGAGAACCGTTTTGGACCGTGTATTTGATTTCAATAACATTCAATGAAGTATCTATCATAAGTTGTTTCGAAATCACCTCTACAAAATCTTTTAAACTTATATTTGGAGTAACTATTACTGCATCTGCATTGTAATCTACAAAGTTGTTGTCAACATTCCATCTGCCACCATACTGAATAAAAATTGGTAAATTTGCCATTGAAGTAGCTGAAATTAGGTCAAAACTCACTAATTCCTTGATTGATTTTGATTGTAGTTTGTAGTTCCTTCTACACAGAATTCGTGAAAGCTGTATCTACACAGAAATCGCGAAAGGATATAGTGAAATTGATCGATTTTGAGTGAAATTTGGAGATCCTTTGGAGAATTTTTTGGGAGAGAATGCGTGATTTACAGAGGGAGAGAATGCTGTGATCTTGTAAATTGATACGCTTAAAAAACAGGAAAGGAAGCGTGATTCTCGGATGGAAGAATCCTTCCTTGCGTGTATCTCTAATTTTGGGCTACTTTTGGTAAGTGTTTAATTTTGGGCTAGAGGTTGGTAAGTTTGTGTTTAAATTGGTTATTTCTGTACTTTTCCCTTTTCTAGGCTTAGTCATCTTTATTGGCCGGATAGAAGTTCAAAATAAGAAATTTTTCTCGTTGCTTTAGGGTAACATTTTGGTTAAAACAGATTATTCGTCAAAGGTTTCTTAAAAGGAAAGTCTGATTTCTCTAGAAGCAATTTGAGATATTTACCTAGTCCAAAATGCTTTCTTCAAATTAAACTACTTTTCTTTCAAGCAAAATTTTAACTTTAGAAATCTTTAGACGTTGCTATCAACTCGAGTATGTAAAAAAACCTTTCTTATCTTTTCTCATAGTCTATCTTATTTACTCGTTTTAGATGTTTTAAATTAACATTTCGTTGTTAATAAATTATTTAAGACGCTACTCCCCATATTTTGAAATTGGACTTTAGACTAATTAGCCTAAGTTTGGCCTGTTATTCGCTTTTAACGGATTTTAAAAGGTGCCTTAAAAATCCTCCTTTTAAGATATTTAGAACCCTTACCTAGAATTTTTACGGTTAAGCAGGCCATAAAAACAGAGTTTATTTTAAGTTTTGTAAATAGGTGTCCTAATTTACCTTTAGAATAATTAGGTGGCGACTCTCTTAAAATTAATTAGATCTCGAGATTTCTCATAGGTTATACTCTAATTTGACCCGTATTAAAATGGGGTATAACACATACTCGCCGGTAACGAGGATTACATATATTTGAGTGTTAATAGCATTAGCCGCCGTGTATGGCCTTGAAATCCATCAGATGGACGTAAAGACAGCCTTCTTAAATGGAGATTTGAAGAAAGAATTTATATGGAACAACTTGAACGGTTTGTGGTTCCTGAAAAAGAAAAGAAGGTGTGTCGACTTGTTAAGTCACTTTGCGGACTAAAACAAGCACCTAAACAATGCCATGAGAGATTTGACCAAATAATATTTTGTCAAATGGTTTCAAAATTAATGAGTGTAAACAAATGTGTTTACGTTAAGAATACTCCAAATCATAATCATTATTTGATTATATGTGGATGATATATTGATTAAATATTTAAAATGTGGGGGCTTTTAGCTTATGCATGACAAAAGCGAATGTTAGACGTAAGTCTAAATGATATAATTTTTGAACTCCACCAATCCTTAGTGGATATTGATATGAAAGTCGGTGAATTCATTATTTGTTCAGTCTTAGTGATGACTAGTGATGAAACTACAAATTCGAAACTTATTTACGTGCCTTTCCAGAAATGATTTGTTCTTTCTTGACCATTTATAATGTTTAGCTCTTTTATGAAAGGATGTCACCTTGAAGACTGTGACTTTTCATGAAAAGTGCATTTGTATATTTTGTATAAACATGACCACCGTTCATGAATAAATGTATTAATATGTTGGTCTATAATGAGGTGAACCAACCGATGAACATGACTTAAGTCCACTGCAAGTTAGATTTGTTTTATGAATGAAGGTGCTATAATTTGCATATCATATAGACGTATGAATAAATAGCATACAAATGCTTGAAAATGGCGGAGTGATTGCGAAATGTGTTATATATTGAAAAGGTTGTGGCCACATGATGCCAATCATTCCAACTGTTGTTATAATATATCTATTGCTACATTAAGTGTAGTCAATAATCTAATATGCAATAGAAAGTCGAGACGTATTAATCTACGACATAAGGAAGTTCGCATTGAACTGTCATGACAATAAAATGAGTTTGGAATATTTGAAATATATCTATGACTATGCGGTGCACTACAATAAGTATCTTGCGATGATAAAGGGGTATAGTGATGCAAATTAGATCACCGGTTCAACCGATTCTAAACAGTCGGTGAAGGAGCAATATCTTGAAAATCGCCCAAACAAACGTGCATCGACTGCTCTACAATGGAGGCTAAGTTTATAGCCTCAGATAAGGCAGGTGGAGAAGTTCAATGGCTCCTTTTCTTGAAGATATGTCATTTTGGTCAAATCGTTGGCACATATATGCATATATTGCGATAGTCAAGCGGCATTAGGAAGGGATAGGAGCATTATGTATAACGGTAAATCTCGTCATATACGACGAAGGTAAAAAACTGTTAGGTAACTATCCTCTGGGAGAATTATCATAATTGACTACGTCAAGTCAAGCGATAATGTGTTGGATCCACTTACAAAAAGCCTAACTAGAGAGGTAGTTAAAAGATCATCGAGGGGAATGGGACTATGGCCGAGGACAAGCCACTATGGCGTAACTCTACCTAGAAGACTGGACCCAAGATCTAGGTTCAAGGAGATCAAACAAGGTCATTAGTGACGGTTCAACATTGTCAAATAAAACTTGGTCCATTCTCATGATGAAGACAATGTTTAGTAACAAGGATAAAACGTTAAGAATTTTTAATGGTTTCTAAATTTGATACGTGGTATATCAAATAGTGTATTTACGGGATAACACGTTTAGGAATCACATATGTAAGTGTGAAGCGTAAGCTACTTCAAGGAGAATTCTGTAAGGCCAGTTCTCTATGCACTTATAAACCAGGCGGTGTACATGGCTGAAACGAACACAACAATGAGAACCAAAGACAGTTCAGGTTGATTGTGTGACTTATGGTTGTCTAGGTATACACCAAAGCTCGACGGTTCAAAGATATCAAATCTACTAATTGACCGAGTATATCCGACGTAAGTTCACTACGAAAAGTTCAAAAAGAAACCTACTTATCTAGATGCAATTAATCCTTACTTGCAAATCACACAATATTTTATGCATGTTTCCATCATATAGCCATTCGCCATTCATGTGGGGAATTGTTGGATTTTTCTTTCTAAAGGGCGTGAATGGGAAATGGAAGAGGCATCTCTTGGGTTGCACCTCTTCATCTCACCCTTTCATCGCCTATAAATTTACAAGCTTGGCATCATTTTTAGAGATGGAAAAATCTGAAAATTTCTCCCCTCTTTCTATATTGTTGCATTATTTTCAAATAAACATAAGTGTCAAGTGTGATTTGCTCCGTCTGTTGAGTTCGCTGAAATTCTGTAATTTCGATTGCCGGTATTACAGAATAGTTATTATGTTCTATCTTGGGAGGAATTAATCCAAGACTTTGGGCAACAGCGAAGGGATTAAATTCCTTAAGGACACACAAGCAATTTGTAGGCTCGGAATTATTATTTTTTTGTTATGTTTATTAAACTAATATTTCTCTACTTCTCTGATTTCGAATACAGATTACAAACATAATTTGTTTCTCAATCCTTTCACTTTCTTGTTAGGCCAGGAAGAGAAAACAAACAGCAGAAAGAAGTTTAAAAAAAGAAAAAACAGAATCTTGCATATGGAAAGGGCAGAAAAGATTATTGTTACTTTTAATTTTGACAAAGATAGATTTTAGTTTTGGGTGGGACGTGGGGTCTCTTGAAGAGAAGACATTTGCACTGTTGCCACCCTTTTACACAGAAATGGTTGGCATTGTAGGGACTTTCCTAGACCAGGGAGCTAGGCACAACTTTGTGACTTTTGCTTAAAAGATGGGTCCTTGATTGAAATAACTAAGGATTTGAAATTTTGAAATGGCCCCTCATTTATAACCATCACGTATTCACGTGAAACAATAGAATTTTCCGACGTTGTTTAAGTACGACAATAATTATTCATATTTCCGGCTAATTTTAGTTGATCATGACTCTTTCGATTTCATATTGTTCTCAGGACTCATTTTACGCCACAACAGCATTGAGATCGGGAAATTTGATTATTATACTACAGGCAGTTCATGAGCTTAGATTGGAGTAATTTCCTTATTAGGTTAGCCATTGTATAATTTGAACAATAATTACTTTTCTGAGCCAGAAAACATAATTTTTTTGTAGCATATTGAACCCTGCAATTTAAAATGTTGTAAAGGAGTTTGAGCGCTGGCAGTCAATGTTATTATATATTTTCTTTCCTCTCTTCCTTTTTTTGGGCTCGTGTCAGTCCAGATATTGTGTTGTTTACTTCTTCAGTACGAGATTGCAGAAAGTGTGGCTACATTACAATGTTATATTCTTTCCAGAGTCCACTTACCAACCAATCTTATTCCATAGTCTACATAGATCCAATTAATTTTGTGATCGACAAAGCATGGCACACTTGGATGGAGCTAAAGTCGATTACTAATTGCATTTTGCCTTTATGGTACAAAGGCAGAGACTAAAAGAACTAATAATATTCATCCTATATGTTTGGACATGTACAATACACCTAATTCTACATAAAGAATCAATGACAATTTACCACCAATGGTAGAGAAAGAATGAAATGCTTATGCCTTCCTAAGAATGCTGTGCTGCTCTCTTTCTATCTAGTGGCCCCTGCTCAAGGATTAGGACTAGCTCATATACAACTTATGTTTCCAGAAAAAAAATTAATTCATAGATAGCATTCTATGTCATAAATTATCAAGAAGTGCATTAGAAGGGAGTTTATTATTATCCTAAACCAGGATTTATGCCATGTAAAAGAATCTCAAGTAGTACCACTGTTCCTTGCATGACATGCAGATGTGCATTATACTTTCAAGGAAAGAAGTGGAGGACAAGAAATACAACTAAACCTACAATTTTTTAAATTGACTAGAAAAACAGCACAAAAAATATTTTCTATGCTTTGTCTTCTGCGACGAAAACTAAGATCTTTCCCTCTCAACCTCAGATGCTCCCTTAGCGATTGATTGGAGTATGCATCCTCTCAACTATCCTATTCACTGCATCACGGGACATGACCAACGTGTCATGTAGCAAAATGCTGTAGACATTTAGACCCTGCCAAGGAACAACGAAGATGAAGGATTAGCTTTTTTGCAGTCACCTCAAGTGATGAACTCGAATAATTTGTGTAGCTTTCCCTATTTTAACCGACTGTATTGTGGGCACAAAAAGCTACATAATTGAGGATTGTGACAAAAGCAAATTATGCATAACAATATCAAGAATGTTATAAAAGTCATTTTAACAAACTCGCATGAGCGCAAACCCAAAGGTCATTGTGGATACACACGCTTATATGCACACTGATGCTAAAATAATTGGAAACTTACAATTGAAGGCAACACGTTGACATAATGTACATTCTGAGTAGCCAACTTTAGCTTTTCACTGATTGGGCCACCATCTACCAGCAGAAGCTTCTTGGTATTCTCCAGTTGGTTGAAATAGTTCACTATGTTCTTTGTTTTGTGCGAAGAAATCTCTAAATCCTCAAAAACCATAAGCTGCATGCAGTGCAGTTGACGTAACTAAATCAATGAAGTAATGCAAAAGAACAAAAGCTTAAATAATCTTTTGCGAAGGAAAGCATGAGTTAGACAACACAAATAACCACACTAGATGCCACTAGAACAAACCAAAACTAGTTAAATCTGGAGGCTGATCAAGATTGGTTAAAACTGACCAACTCTTCCTCAACTAGTGAAGAGCTCACATGGAACTATAGTTCATTGTTCCAAAAAATAGGGAGCTTTAAACTCTGAAACTATAAACTAAAGCAGTCGTCTCTGCAAAAGAAAATCTCTCAGATAATGCTAGAACTTGCTCTAAGGAACAAACATAGTACGTCATGACTCCAATACCAAAAAAGAATCATAAATTGAAATCATTGAACTCCAAAAAAAAATGTTGGTTGAAGTCTAAATTCTTTTGCATATCAAAATACTTCCTAACATGAAGAGCACCAAAATACACCATACAAAAGAAGCAAGGATTCGTCTCAGTGCCCAATATGATAATAGGAAATGATAACCAAGACTGGCAATCTACATGCGAACTAAGGTGGCATTTGATTGGAAAGCAATAGGTCTGTTTTTGGTAGAAATGATAATGGGTTTGATTTCCAAAGATGTGTATTTAGATTTGACTTTGAGTTTGATTTCCAGAAAAAATGTGTAATATTACATTTGATTTTGGGAATTGGAAAACAATTGTATAAAGAAAATATCAATGAAGCCCTGATAACTTCCTGGTAGCTATCAGCCTTGCGCTTCTCAAAATTATTTGGTTGCTTTCATTTTGGTAAAAGTTACTAATAGATTAAAACCGAGTAAACATTTAGTTCTATTAAACATATTCTAGAATAGCCAAAAGAAAAAGAAATCCAAGAGAGAGGAAGAAAACCAGACAGCAAGTTTTGGCCCCTTTTTTCTTCTGATATGTTGATTTCACGTTGCTGTTTCATTTCAGAACCCAAAAGAAGTGCTTGAAACCAAACAAGTCATCATTTTCTTTTTGAGTTTCTATTTTATTTTGCTTTCTTTTCATTCCGAGGTTCTTTTGGGGAAACGTTCCCAAACAAAAAACAATGCATGTGTTGAAGGGGATGTGGCTTGCCTTCCCTTCAGCTGCACGAGCTGATAGTGCAATCTTCAATCCTAGCCGCCTAACCTTCTTATTCAGTTTGATTGCGTGACTTCGTGGCTTTGGACCGTGCATAGTTGCACCACCTCGAAACTGCATCGATCACAAAAACCCATTATAATTTTTCTGAACCAATATCAAATCATCGTAAATTGTGATGAATTCAAGATAATCTGAACCTGAGCGCCACGCAGTGTTCCATGCCTTGCACGCCCAGTTCCCTTCTGCCTCCACGGTTTTCTGCCAGTCCCACTAACTTCACTAATGGTTTTAGTTGAATGGGTTCCCTGCAACATTCACCAAGAGTAGGTCAACAACACCACTTGAATCCTCTACTGCCTTGGCAAGTAACTATAATTTACAAAGCTTGTAGAATCAGGGGAACAAGCATAAAGATAGTAAGCAGGTAGGAGGATAGGAGGCCCTGATTGATTTGAATGATCCGCAGTAGATCATCTTTTGTCTGCAACAATTTTCGTTAGCAAGTAAGGTTCCCCAAGGCATATGAGTTTCTGTGGTCTTCCTATGCCTCAAAATGTTCATCCTGATTCTCTTTTCCCCAGAGAAGCAATTGACAGAAAAGATGAGAAATGGAAAATGATAAAAGCTCTTAAGCACGGGAAACACAGAGTAAAAAAGGAGTAGCTTGACAATACGATGCTGTCTATAATTCAAAATTTGGGATTCAAAAGAATCATGCACAAACCTGCTGTCGTTTTGCTAGCTGCCATCTCACAACACGATGAATGATATCTTTCCTAATTGGCACATCAAAAACATCCCCAGCCAAACACATAAAACCCTTGTCTTCATTATTAAAGTTCGTTACTGGAATGACCAGGTCCTGATGGAGCCCTGCCACATACAGTAAATATCAAAACGATAGTTACACAAAGTCAGATGATATAGACTAATCCACTGAGTAATTTTTCAATATAAATGAGGCAGGGATCATCCTTACAAAGGGAAACATATGATGATCTAGAAAGTGTTCCCTCATAGTAGGTGAAATGTAAAACAAGCAACGAACAATTTCAACTATTACTTCTTCGTTGCTTCTAAAGCTAAAGGGGAATAAAATAGCAGATTGTACTTAAACCAGCAATGTGGGAATCAAGGAAAAAACATTTCCATGAAGCATGATAGGTAACTGTGTTTTTGTTATATTCCTTAAGCTTCTAAGTTAGTCATGGGAATATGAGGAACTATAATTCCTCTTTCTCCAGAAAGCTAATGAGGAAAAGTGAAACTTCCCCCAAAAAAAAAGGAATCGATGCCAAAGATACTTGTTCTGCAAGATGTTATATCCCATAATGTTCTACTTTACGCTGTTCTTTATAAACTGAGGGGAATCACTAGAAAAAGTTACAGGTAGATCCGACACAAAATGGTCGGAACCGGATTATTCACTCGATATGGCTACCCAATTAAACACTCATTGCAATTACAAGTATATAATGATATTACCATGCCATTCCAAGTATAGTTCTTAGACGCTTGCCACTCTTTTGGATTAGGTGGAGCATTCTTATCCCAGTGAGCAGAATATACAAAGGAATAGATATTACGATCCTATCCTAAAGCTCTCAAAGCACATAGACCATGTAACTAGATAGAACAAGTTTGTGCTTCCCATACTTGGAATTTAAAGTCAGTGCTTCAGAGATTTGAGAAGAAGCTAGCATGTTGGTAGAAAAGTTTTCACAAAGGGGAGCAGATTGGCATTGATTTGTAGCACGCTCTCAAGGTTGCCAACATATTATGTTCCTGATGTAGACCATAATATAGTGTCATGGAAAATCAAGTTCAAAGATTGTGTGATCTTTTATGCTAGTTTGTTTTTATGTTTTATCACCAATTTAAGGTGTTATATATTTTATAGTGTTAATTTTCCAATTACCACATTTTACAACCTTCTCTAAGAATTTCATATTCGCAGGCATTTTTCCAGTAATTTCATAATTCTTGCAGTTCTGCAAGAAACAGATTTGTATGTTGCTTTTGAGGTTGCTTTTGTTGACATGGAGTTCAGTTTCTGCTACATTTGGGGAATACTTTTTAGAATAGGATTAAGTCTTTTGTGGGAAAGGGAGAATTAAAAAGTATTACATGGCCACTCAAGACCATTCACCAGTAAAACTAGGGGTGGGGGTGAGAGACAAGAGGGTGTTCAGCAAGTGTTTGTTGAGTAAATGGATGAAGAAGTTCGGGATGAAGGAGGTGGCAAAATTGAGGAATTCCAAAAGAAGTTCACCGGATAAACAAGTATGGAACTGCCTTGTGTAGAGTTAAAATGAAAGGCTGGAAAGAATTCCACAGAATGTTCAATTTAAAGTAGGGGCAGGGACCCGAGTTAGTTTCCGGGGACACTGGTGGTATGGTGAGTATCCTTGATCAGGAAATTTCAACAGCCTTTTCATTTCCCAATGCCAGGGTAAAATGGTTGGGGACATTACTAAGAGTGAGCAAGGCAGGACAAGATATAAAGTTTAGATTTTTTTTTTTTTTTTGATTTGCACCGGGTGTCCGAGTCTCTAAGAGCCCCGACTAATCCCGGGGGTGCACAGGCCCTCGGCAAGGAGTTTCCCGCAAGTGCACCACGGTTAATTCAGGTTTTACCCAGTCCGATGGCCCTCAGAAATTGTTTGCACCCAGTGGGTTTCGAACTTGAGACCTTGAAAGGGAGCAAACCCCAAGGCTCAAGTCTATTGCCACCAGGCCAACCCCTGAGGGTTTAAGATATAAAGTTTAGATGATCGCACAAGATCGGGAGATGGAGGCTTAGGAGCATGTAACTCTACATAACTCCATAAATATTGCCAGTATGGAGAGATGGAGAGCTGAAAGATTCCTTGACTCTACTATACTCCTTAATACAATGTCAGAGAATCTAAATATCCAACCCAAAATTGTGTTGAGTTGCCCACGACATTATAAACCCTTACACAACCAATGAGAGACAAGTGTGAGCTCTAATAGGAGTGACAATTTAACAGCTGTGAACTTAAAGAAAGAAAGAGAATCGTGTGGCTTATGTGCAGAGAGGTAGGGGCGGAAATGACCATTTTCTCATTCATTGCCTAGTTTGTGATAATGTTCTGGAACTTGCTGATAATCTTTTCAGTATACATTGGGAGTTCCAAGTTTTGTTTAAGACGTTGATTGGGTGTTGAAAGCAGAGACGGGGAACAGCACGGGAAGGGACTCCTCAGGGAGTTATGTTGACACATGAAGGGAACGGAACTGAAAAAATTCGAATGGAAGGAAACATCCTTCTGCAAATGCAGATTATTTATGTAACTTTTGTATGCTAATGTTGAACTCACAATACCCAACATGTATGGATGATTGGACGGCTTTGGTGAAAATAAACTTACTTTAGATAGGTATCCTTTACCTATTCTATACATGGTATTCCCCTATTGTAATACAATTCCTTTACTTATCAAAAAGAAAGAAAAACATTTTTGCTTCCCTGTCCCTACCTGTTCTATGCTTGTAGCTGACACATTAATAGTTGTTGTTGCTGTTGTTATATCATGTTCCGTGCATACAAACACAGCCAACATTTTCCAACTAAAGCATTTGGCAAGCAGGTTTTAACGATTAACAGTCAGCATATACAACAAAGAATAATAGAATTTCTAGCAGAAGTGCCAGACTACTAGGCAATTAATAAAAATGTCAAATCCTTATACCTATCTCACGCTCTGGAGTTGAGACACGTTTCTTGGTTAATAGATCTGAAGGAAATGAACCGTCACTGGAATCAGGAGTCAGGATGGAAGTTGAATATCTTCGACAAGAGAGGAAGAATGATTCGTCCTGCATCGAGAAATTAGGAACTGGTTTACAATACATAATAAACAGGACTCTCTTTGACACTACGAGGTTTCACTATTCGATTCATCTTTGCTCATCTTAAACTCTATCTAAATACAAGGCTGGACAGCTTAACAAGCACCTCTAAGCTAAGATAACATTATACATATAACAAGAGTGCTTAATATACATACAAAGAGACTACCTAAAGAATATCAGTAACAACATCTCATTGAAATAAGCGCGCAACGAGGGGAAAAAAGAACTCACAATTACACGTATTTACCTTTCTGAAGACAGAAGATTCCACACAAGGCACATCAACCCCAAGAATATGACCCTTCCCTGTGTCACAAAATTATAGAAAGAAACACAATATGCATCTTAGGATTCTTAGCAGCCATAGAAGCAGTGAAAATCGTACTGCACAAATAGGGAAAAACAATTTTTTGACGGATGTATTAACTTTTGATACCCTTGTAGTGGCAAAGGTAGTTATAAAATTATTTTATGTCACAAGTTTGAATTTTTTTGAATCCTCTTATTAAAAAGACATAGGCAGATCCAACATTAAGACAGCAGATATAGGCACAACACTGCCTTCTGCACTAACTATACATACTTATAATTGCAAAAAGATAAAGAACAAAAGAAGTTGAAAAGATACAATCTTTATATTAATCCTGCACCCATTGTAACAAAAATATAGTGGGTGAAGTGTGTCTGCGTGTGTGCGTGTATTACTCTGCACCCACTGACTTTAAATCTTGGATCCACCTGAAGCTAGATTTTACAATAAAGATTTAATTTTTCAATAAAATCTTGAAAAAAAAAAACAAAAGGGTTTGTGAAAAGGGAATACCATTAGAAGCAGAAACTGGAGAACCCAAGCGACCAAGTGAATTTAGAGAACCAAAAGACCGCAAAATCCTCCTTGAAATGGACAAAGCCATGCTCCAGATTCAGCACAACACAAAACGAATTAATCACACATTAATAGCTCCAGCGAATTTTCAAACGAATAAATGGAGATATTATTGAGCTTACGAGCTACGAAGGGAAAATCGAATGAAGGAGGAGGCACACAGTGAAATTGCAAAGGCAGAGTGTTAAACCCTCCCCGTGCGGCTAAACCCCTACTAGACCCATTTTGAAACTCTTCTTTTTTTCTAACAACTATAGCAACTAGGTCTGCAAATGAAAAGCTTACTCAGTATTGTTTACAGTAAACTAATTAATTGCATAATGTGAGTCTTTTATGTATATTTTATTATTTAACCATGGTCGATAAATATTTTCTCCTTCATTTATTACTTGATTATAGTAAACTAGTCTTACACGTTGTACCCAACTCAATGAATATAAATTATATAAATATTATAAAAAAAAATTATATTCCATATTTAAGTTATAAGATAATAGATAAAAAAATATCAGCTAAGTGAAGAATGTTAATTCAGTTAAATGAATAGCGATTTATCAATTTAACTCTTAATATTATACTAAAAATGATATTCCTCTTATTTTTTGATTTTCTTTTACGATTCTCCTTTTAAGAGCACAATGTAGTACCCTGTTAAGTTAATTTAAAACAATAATTTTACTTGTATGATAAATCGTAGAAGATGAATTAGATTATTTTGTTAATTAGTTTTCTCGATTATTTGTTCTCGCATATAAAAGATACTTTATTTTCTTGTTGATTCGAATTGTTAATGCTAGCTCATACCAAATTTCAAATATTTAGTAATTACTATTTTCTCCAATCAAACTCTATTTTTAATAGTGAAAAAATCAATATTTTATTTTTGAATTTTTATGTTAATAAAATCATTAGTGTTATTGACTTTTATCAACTACCAATGTATCTTTGTCTCCAACTTTTTTTTTTAGTTTTTTGTTTTAATTATTGAGCGTGATTTTCAAATTAATACAATAAGTCAATAATAAAATATCAATTGAGTTGGAAAGGAGTTCAATAGTAATACAAAATTAATTATAGTTCATATATATAATGAGATTAATTAATATAGTTTTTGTTGGTTCGAAAATTGGCTCGTGAATGGTGAAATAGGCAAACTAATAACCATTAAATTAAAACTCAAATTACAAAATAAGCAGTTACATTTGCCCATTATAAGTTTTAAAAGTTTTTGTTTCATTACCTAACAGTTAGCATATTTTTTCATGTTCTTTCTCTTATTATTACCTATTTATTAATTATCAAGTCTAGAAAATCTTAATTATATTTAGGCTTCAATAACTAAATTTTTTCTATAAAAGATATTTATGTGTTGGATAAATTATATTTTTTTCTATAATCCGTTTAAATAAAATTATAATCACGTTAGTATATTAAATTTTAGATGAATTAAACATTTAAGATTTTAAAGTCTGTTATTTTCCACTTTGACTTTCATAAATTTACCTTTTCAACCAAATATGTAAGAACTCTAAAAAATGTTAAACATTAATCCAAGAGAATAATGAGGGATTGAAACTTTAATTTTAATGATAAAGAAATGTTAATTGAGTAGGAAAGAAGTTTATATAAGGTAAAAGTTTACTTGAGAATATTTTACATAATCAAATAAGGAAAGATTTAATAAGTAAAGCTTTAGTTATTCTAAAGTCCTAAATATTAGGTATTTATTTTAAATGATAATTTTGTTCAATATAAAACTGCTTTAAAGGGTAAAAAAAGCGAACATTATTTCGTTAAGGGTCTTCGTATTTTTAATATAACTAGTTTAAGAGTACGTCCTTTTCGTGTATACTCCATCTTGATGATATGGCTAAAATAATTAGATAAATATTATATTAAAATTATGTTTTAGCTATAAAATAAAAGTTTACATAATTCAAATAAGGAAAGAATTTATATAATATATTTAACATTAAAAATTTATATACAATTCAAATAAGGATTAAATGCACAAAATTTGATTAATTAACAACCTCGAAATATTAGGGAAAACTTAAATAATAATTTTGGGCAAATGATGATAACGAGTATATAATTACTGATTACGCACAATTTATAGTTTCAATTATTGTTCTAATAGAGTTCAAAAATAAATGGTGATGGTTTTGGACTTCCTCTTTTAGTGCCTCCAATTAAGTTATTAAAATTATCTGATTCTTGTTTATTTTGGAATTATTTAATAGAATATATTTGATTGATATACATATATTAAATGATAAGTGTCACGACCCAAAATTTGACCCGTCGTAATGGCGCCTATCGGGAAACTAGGTCAGCCTCAACTCAACAATCAACACGATAATAACAAGTTTGAAAATATTTACGGAAGCTTTTAACAGTTAAAGAACTATTTGAAACATAAGAAATCCCAAGAATAAATACAATCCAACCCCAAAATCGGGGTGTCACTGAGTACATGAGCGTCTAAGGAAGAATACATAGTCTCATATACTGTCTAAGGGAACAACTAAAATACATCTGGAAAGTAAGGTGGAGAGCCAAGGCCTGCGAACGCCGTGCAGGTGCCTCCATAATCTTCTAAGTCAGAAGCCTCGATCAAACATCCGCCACTGGATCCAAAGTGCCTGAATTTGCACACGAGGTGCAGGGGGTAACGTGAGTACACCAACTCAGTAAGTAACAAGTACAACCTTTGGACTGATAGGTAGTGACGAACTCAACCTCCTCAAGGATAACAGAAATAATGTACAGAAACTTAGGCACGCTTTCAGTTAAATAAACCGCTCGAACAGTAAAACAGAGCAAGTATGAACAAGGTAAAGGAGTGTAACTGTGCTACATCTACATGTCAATGCACATGCTATATGAAATGCACCATGCTGAGTGCCTCATGTGCCCACAACCTCAAATGCTCGTCCTCTCAGTACTGTATATGGCTCATACGGTCCAGGGAAGATCCATCCTGGAATATATACATCTCTGATAGCAATCACTCAGTACTGAGGAAGGCCATTCCAGCCTACAGAGAAGATCCATCTCCAGATAATATCAATAAGGAACTCACAACCACTCGGTACTGTATATGGCTCACAAGGCCTAGGGAAGATCCATCCCGAAATATATACACATCACTGACAGTAGTCATCCAGTACTGAGGAAGGCCACTCCAGCCTATGGAGAAGATCCATCTCCAAATATAAATACTTCAGACAAGATCCATGTCCAGGGAAGATCCATCCCTCAATATCATCAACTGCGCTCACTGGGGGTGTAAAGACTCCGGAGGGGCTTCTCTCATTAGCCCAAGCGCTATAACAAAGCCAACGAAGGCTTGTTCAATATCTCGCTACGGCGTGCAGCCCGATCCCATACTGTCACTCAATATCAGGCTCTCGGCCTCACTCCGTCATCACTCTCCAGTCTCACACACACGGGCTCGAAATGTCATGATACTAGCCCGGACAATGATATGATGTGTCGAATAACAATAATCGAGACTGAGGCATGATATAATATGCATGAACAGGACTGAGTACAGAATATCAATGAAGCTAATGATATGACAGCAAGAAATGATCTCTCGGGTCTCAACAGTATTAGCGTGAAGCCTTAACATGATAATTAGCATGATTTGCAGCTTATTAACTTAATCACATAATTACGACACAGATATCACCAAGAAAGAGTCACTAAGCGATTCCATGGAATGATCCAGGCCGTAATTCTCGCGGTGCACACCCACACGTCCGTCACTTGCCATTTGTGTCACCTCAATGGTAATCATAGAACACATAGTTCGAGGTTTCGAACCCTCAGAACCAAGTTTGGAAGCGTTACTTACCTCAAGCCAAGCAAAACTCTAGCCCGCGACACCTTTTCCTCTCAATTCGGCCTCCAAATTCCCCGAATCTAACCAAAATCAGAACCATAACATCAATATGTGCTAAGGGAACAAAGCCCACGCGAAAATAATCAAATTACATCACAAATCCCGAAATTGGTCAAACACGACCCCTGGGCCCACGCCTCGAATTCCGATAAAATTCACAAAACTAGAATCCTTACACTCTCACGAGTTCATGCATACCAAATACACCAAAATTCAACCACAAACGACCCCTCGTATCCCTAATCAAAGTCTCCAATTCCCAAGCCCTAATCTCCTAACTTTCTTCCTTAATCTCCACTAATACCATGATTAAATAATGGAAAAATGTCCATAAACACAAGTAATAAGGCTTAAGAAACTTACCCAACTGAAACCCTTCGTTTTCCTTGAAAGACCACTGCCCTAGCTTTCTTCCCGTCTTCAAAAATGCTGGAACTTAGCAAAAATTCGCGAAGGCTTCTATTTATATGATCTGCCCAGCGATACCGCATCTGCGGTCCAATTCCCGAACTTGCGGGACCGCTTCCGCACAACCAACCGCTTCTGCGGTTTTCATTTAATCCCCTTTTCCACACCTGCGACCCATTCTCCGCATCTGCGGGCTCGCAGGTGCGACACACCTTCCGCATCTGCGGATTCTACCTTCTTCGCATGTGGCCGCATCTCGGCTTGATCTCGCTTGTGCGGTCATTGCACTTGCGGCCCCTAACCGCAAGTGCGGTTATGACAGTAAATCAGCAGCTGAAGCTGCTCCAACAAATCCCTAAACTTCTCGTTAACCATCCGAAATCATCCCGAGGCCCCCGGGACCTCAGCCAGGAGTACGAACAAGTCACAAACCACTACTCAAACTAATACAAATCTTCGGAACACTCAAATCAACACCGAAACACCAAATCACCCTCGAATTCAAGCCTAAGGATTCCAAATCTTCCGAATTCCGCTTTTGATCAAAAAATCTATCAAATCTCGTCCGAATGACCTGAAATTTTGCACACACGTCACAAATGACACGACGGACCTACTGCAACTTCCGAAATTCCATTCCGACCCCAATATCAAAATTTCCGCTACCAACCAGAAGGCGCCAAAATTTAAATTTCGCCAATTCAAGCCTAAATCTACCACGGACCTCCAATTTACATTCTGAACACACTCATAACTCCCAAATCACCTCACGAAGCTATCTGAATCATAAAAACCAAATTCTGAGATCGTTTACTCACAAGTCAACTTCCGATTGACTTTTCCAACTAAATGGCCAACTTAAGAGACTAAGTGTCTCCTTCCTCTACAAAACTACCCCGAACTCGAACCAACCAACCCGATACCACATAATACAGCTGAACAAGACATAAAGACGCAGAAATGGGGGAAACGGGGCTGAAATTCATAAAACAACCGGTCGGGTCGTTGCATCCTCCCCCACTTAAATTTACGTTCGTCCTCGAACGTGCCAGAGTTGTCCTGAAAACCATCAAATTGCCGTATAACCTTACCATGCACATACCCCGGGGTGATCCCATGTCACCATATCCCATATAGGCCCGATAGTACAACATAACTGAAATTTCACAATTCTACCTAGCCCATTAACCATAGAACCAATTTACACTTTCAAAATTATCTATAAGGCCAGAATCTCCCATCTATACACTGAATAAGTCCGAACAAGTTGCATCAAATCATGCCCGTACCCAAGATGTACACATGATATATCAGATAACTCAACCACACGTAGTAGCTGCTAAGTAACCCAATACCGGTAACAAACCCTCTTATCAAACAAGACCTTATTCCAACACTGTCGTATACTGCCAATGATGAATAAAACATGCAGAAAGTCATAACCATTCCTCAGATCAACCAGTCGTGGAGCTCCCTCTCCTTCGGCAAGGACCATAGTAAATTTCTAAACCGAATCCCGATATTATCCTTCCAACATGCTGAAATCATATCCGATAGCATTCATTCTAGATCCCAATGACCTCATCTCATCCAACACGACTACTTTAGTGACATAACACATCGATACAATCTAAATCCACAACTCGTGCGACCCGCGCACCAATAAGCAACAGTCCAAATGTACTCAAATCAAGGAAAGATGACCCAAATGAGAGAGCTGTACCGCAAGCTCACTGGTACAACCACGACACAATGCTGAGAACCCATCACACATCATAGAACCAGAACACACGAATCTAACCCGAAGGATCATACCTCCACATAACTTCGCTACAATGCGCGGCCTTATCCAAACACCGGTCCACATGAAACACCTCAAGTCACTATGCTCAAAATCAACAACCACACGCAATTTGCTGTATAGAACCAAAAGTAAATCATCATAACCACGGCGAAGCAAATGACATAACACCACACCAACCCAAAAGGACAAAATCGATACGCCATCCACCAAGCAATACTCAATACTCTTCCCGCTCGAATTCCACTGTGAGACCCCAATAAAACCGCACCATACGTGCCTATAACCAACAAATCATAACTCCCCACAATACGGAAAGGTAACTCATAGATCTCCCCAGAACACTAATAAGCTCAATAATAATCGAATCAACACATCCCTCAACAATAGCAACTCGGAGTCAACAAGGCCGACTCGATGCAGAACGCACGTCCATATTGACCAACCAATGAACCCCTTATCAAGGAGTTCCTGAAGCTGCTACTTCAACTTCTTTAACTCCACCGGTGCCATACGATACGGTGCCCGGCCACCAAATCAATACCGAAATCAAAAATCCTGACCGGCGACATGCCCAGCAGCAGTAAACACATCCAGAACAAAAAACCCCTCACCGCCGGAACTGAATCAATGGTAGGAGCCTCTGCACTGATATCCCTCACGAAGACCAAATAAGAAAGACAACCCTTCCCACCATCTAATGGGTCTTCAAAAATGAAAAATCACCCTACTGGAACATAATCCGTCGAATCTCGCCACTCAACCAGTGGCATCCCCGACATAGCCAACGCCGCCGACTTAGCGCAACAGTCCAGAATAACACAACACGGAGACAACCAGTCCATACCCAATATCACATCAAAATCGAACATACTAAGCAACAAAGGATCCATCTGGGCCTCCAAACCTCCGATAGTCGCCATACAAGACCGATATACGCGATCCACAACCACAACATAACCTGTTTATGAGAACTCCCAGTCCGCAAATCGATAAAGCGTACAAATCACTATATTTGATCCCAACTCCATCACTCGAATATATAGCACACCTCTAATACTCAATCATTCCACGAGGGATACTCCTATAACTCTTGTGTGCCACCCAGCAACTAGAATATTAGCAGTCTATCCAACAAGAGAGCACCGCAATACTAATGAAGCATCCTCAACTCAAACACATCGCCCTTTCTAAAATGTATACCCTCATCAAGCCATACGAATCAGTGATATAATTTACCTAGTCATCTAAAACTGCCCGTGCTGCATAAGAATTTATGACCTTCCTTTCAGAATTGAATCGTGACCTTACACATGCAAATCTCAACCCTACACAACTTACTGCATATACCATGCCCTCCTATGATAAATATGAGAACTTCATAATCCACTCCGAGCTACAAGAAACTACGTACTCAACTAGCCAAGAACCTTCCATTGATCCCATCTAGAAGAAAATCATTGCATATCACATGCTCCTCACGCCAGTAGGAAATACACATCTCTCACCGTGGTAGAAACCATCAACACCTCTCCGAATCCCATTTGCACAAAACCAAACCATCAGGGCTGAATCCTTTTAACCCAACCAAGTTACGCAGGTCGCCATAAACCAAAAACATTACCATGAAACACCTGTAGAGACTCATTACCTCATAAGCACCCGAAGAACTAATCGTATTCCTTACCACACCGATCCGACCTACTACCAAGCTATCCTATTTATCTAGGTTCCTTCTAAGTTACCCTAAATTTGATACCTCCCTTCGCCATAAAACCGCAATCCTCAACCTAGACTCACCATGCAAGACTCAAGCATGAAACTACATCGTCTAAGGCTCATAAGCCGCCGAATACTCTCTTAAATATTCCCCAAGTATCACATTCAAAATACTTACCCTGAAGAGACTTCCTGCAAATCTAAAACCATAACCTTCACCTTCTTGATCTGATGTGTAGAATCCATAATGATATAGAAACGCCACAAGTCTTAACACTCTCCAAATGTAAACCTCAATTTTTGGCCAAATGCACCCCCTGAAGATCTCCAATTATTGCATTTAAGTATTGAATCCACTAAAACCATTCTTGGGAGTCATCCACTCTACTCAGGTTCCAATTAAACTGATCAACCAAACCGAACGACCTGTGCCTATTAGAACAACAACACCTTGGAAGTAACTCATCCTTCTAAGCAACCGAGTGATATCCTACTCCATACCCATCACATCTCTTACAATAACAACTAATTTATCCAACGTTTCTCATATAACCACAAAGCATAACACAACCCTTATCCAAATTTTCCTTTACTCGAGTCATCCTCGATCTCAACCCCTGCAAGCCACAACTGATTCACTAATATACCTCAAACTAAAACCAATAGAACACATAACCGTGCAATCAATTAATTAATGGCGGACTTCCCCACTTGGCTCAAAGCCATAGACCAAAACACCCAAAAACTCACAATGCCCATACTCTATTTCTGCCATAATACCATAGTGAGGTTTAACTAAATCCTTCATGATAGGTTACAAGTACTTTGGACATAAGTACTTTACTTTATGTTTTGATGATCAAACAAACTTACCATCCAGAACCAGATAAGGAACCTGTTACACATTTACAAGACCTTGAGATCATAAAGTTCCAGGTTGGGATCCAGCGTGGGATATAACTCAACTCTTCAGAGTAGAAGGAACAGCTGAGGGGACATGTCCCTACAAGTTCCCGAGGAGACTGTATGAAGTCAACTCTCCAGCTGGAAAGTTGCTGCCTACACACGCTACTGTACAGGAACAGTGCAACAGTCAACTTTCTGTGGAAGGCTGTTTACCTACCTTGCTTACATCATTATAAGTGATGTCACACATGTATAAATACAATCAAGGAAGGTAAAACAACTTACTTCATGAGAGAGCTAGATAAAGGACCTGAAGCATGCTTGGTACAATCATTCAAGCTAATCGATTCAAGATAATCTGGGCAGTGTGCCTTTAGATTCACAAGAACCAGATTAGGGACCTGATCCCTTGGTTTTCCCCTGACAGAAGTATGAGTCAACTATACAGCTAGAAAGCAACTGCGGAAAGTGACTGCCTGCAACTGTACACGCGACAGTGCAGCAATCACTTCCCATTGGGAAGAGGCATGTATAACCAAGATTTGACATCACCATTGTGAATTGACATCACCATGGTAATGTCTTTTGTAATATAACAACCTGGTACAAGGGATCTGATCACTTCAACACTTGCAAATCAGAAAAGAAAACATTCTCTCAAGTGCTAGCAACAACCTCTCTCAAGAACAAAGCTGCTGCAACCTCAAGGACCGGATCCAAGATTGAAGATATCTTAAGTCCTTAGGTTTGTTGAGTCTTTGTTATTTGTTCTTCATTTGTAACTCCTACTTAGCTTAGTTAGAATCATTGTGTAGGAAACCTTTTGTAAATCATAAACCCTTGTGTTTGTGTCTTGGCTAGAGTTAGTCGAGTTGTGAAGCCTTTGTAATAGAGTTATTATAAAGTGGCTTCTAATAGTGTTATTACAGTTAGAGTGATTAAAGTCTTTGTAAATAGAGAGTGATAAAGTGGCTTTTGGTGAGAGTATCACAAGTTAGTTAAAGTCTTTATAACTAGAGAGTGACAAAGTGGCTTGTGGTAAGAGTACCACAAGTTAGTTAAGTTGAATTCTTTGTAATGGAGTCATTATAAAGTGGCTTGTAATAGGTGTTTACAAGTTAGTGAAGTTGAAAGCCTACAAGTGTAGGTCGTGGTTTTTGTCCCCTTGAGTTGGGATTTTTTCACGTAAAAATCCTCAGTGTTCTTTATTTACCGCCGAGTTACTGTGGGAACAGTTAGAGAACCTGATTCCCTATACTAGTTGGTTTTATAGACTGTTGCTTACAGTGGGAACTGATAGGGAATCTGGTTCTCTGTACAGTCTGGTGGACGCTTAGTTTCTATCAATTAGTATCAGAGCAGGTTCTTTCTAAAAGGTTAACACCTAGAAAGGATCTACATGGTTGCTCCACCAAACTTCGAGGAAAGTCAATCAACCAATAGACCACAAAGATTTCAGAAAATGGTTCGTAGAAATGGAGGCACTCCCAAGAAGGGTAGTTCTAGCAGAAACACTAAAGGATACGATTGTTGTCACAAGTGCGGAAAACCAGGGCATTTCATCAAAGACTGCCCATTTCTGAAACAAGAGCATTACAAACACAACTCTGACAAAGCAGCAAAAAAGAACCCCGTTCCTGACAAACGATTCAGCCGAAAGAGTGCAGCTGACAATGTTGTGAAGCAAGCTCTTGCTGCATGGGGAGACTCCTCCAGTGAATCAGAAGAGGAACCAGATGCAGGAAGCAGCTCTATGACGACAGTGGAAAATGAAGCAAAGGAATATGATTCATTATTTTCATTGACGGCTCAGTCCGATAAGGATGAAGAGGATGACAATGATGTGGTAACTTTCAGGGATGTTCAGAGAAATTTGAAGTCCTACTGTTCGAAAAAATTGATGTCATTAGCAAATGTCCTAATTGATACATATTATAGTTTTGTTAATGATAAGATGCCCTAATCATAGAGCTAGGAGATGCTGAACAGTCTAGAGATGATTTGATGGTAGTGGTTGATGACTTGAAGGAAACCTTAGAAAAAAGAGAACCTTAGCAAAGAAAAGAATACTCTAGTAGAGAAAACTGCAGTTATTGAGCAAGAAAGGGATGATATGGTAGTTTCCATCGTAGATTTAAGAGAACAAGTGGAATAAGTAACTAGAGAACATAACTTGTTTAAAAAACAAACAAAAAAATGGATGGACAACACTGAGGGAAAGGAAGTGGCTAGAAAGGCTCAACTTGAGCTTGAGAGTGAGCTTAAGAAAATTAAAACAAGTCTTGTTGCTGAGCTTGAAAAGAATAGACAACTTTAGGAGGATTTAAAAAGGGTTAAAAATGATCTTGATAAGTCACTCAAATGGACCCGATCCTCTGATGTAATAACGTCTATGTACAGGAGTAATGGTGGAAACAGGCAAGGCATCGGGTTCCAAAAGGCTAAAACCTCCTATAATCCCCATAGGAAGTATGTAATTGTGGCTGATAATAGGTTGTGCACTCACTGTGGTCAAACTGGTCATTACAAGGACTCTCGTAAAGTTAAAATTCAATCTTTGCAGAAAAACAAAGTTTTTGTTGAAAAGAGGCATACTTATAAGAAACTCGGTTCCCTGAAAAAGAAAATATGTGCTGCCTGCATGGGCAAAAAGAAGTTTGATCCGCCCGTTCTATCATTATAAGGGACCCAAGCTGGCTTGGGTTCCTAAGTCTAATAATTGATTTATTGTGCAGGGAACAGTGAAAGGGAGCAGTCAACAGTGGCACATGGATAGCGACTGCTCGAAGCTCATAACTGGAAGAACAAATGATTTCCTTTCACTGAAGGCCCTGCAAGGAGGGAGTGTATCCTTTGAAAATGGAAAGAAGGGATACATTCTGGGAGTTGGAAGGATCGGGAAGTCTCTTCCCCACTCTATTGAAAATGCGTACTTCGTTTAGGGGTTGAAGTATAGCTTGCTGGGTATTTCCCAAATCTGTGACAAGGGGATCTTGGTTGTCTGAGTGCTGTTAATGATAATGTTGAGCTATGGCACAGAAGGCTGGGTCATGCAAGTTTCACGCTGCCGAACAAATTAGTCAAGAAAGACCTGGTTCGTGGTCAGCTCAAGTCAAACTTCTAAAAGCACAGAGTGTGTGATGCATGTGCTAAGGGAAATATCTGATGTTTCAAATGGTAAGGCTGATATGATGAGCCAGATGAAGGAGGCAAGTGAAGACAATGCCACATCCTCTTCCACTTCTCAAGAGGAACCTGGTACCCCAATTACTACCACTGAAGCTAAAGAAAGAGTTGGAGATGCAACATTAGGAACTCCTGATGCAGAACACAATAGTGGAAGTCATAATTATGTTGATGTCAATGATGATTCACATATGGAAAACCTGGTCCGTCAAATTCTGAAGTTCAAGTATTCAACTAGAAGAAAAGAGTTCACATCCCTTCAAAATGTCAAGCAACATCTTGAAGACTTTGGTGTATTTACAGCTTGAACCCGGTACAACACAAGAGGACAAAGCACATTGATGTGCGACATCACTTTTTTGAGGGATAGTGTTGAAAAGGTTCTGATTTGTATGAAGTTCTAGAAGAGGAAGACCAGGTAGCAGACATTTTCACCAAGGCGCTGAGCAGGGAACATTTTGAAAGAAATCGTCTGAAGTTGGGGTTGATCAAGCTCAACTAAGGACCTGGTCCCTCGATGACTGTCTATGTTAAGAAGGAAAGGTACAATGCTAAAAAGTGTTTTTCGGCAACATCTAACTCAAATCTATACTGTTACAGGTATACACATATGGCAGTTTCAGGACAAAAACAAGTAAGAGTGACATTGCACTTCTAGGAGTTTTTGCTCAAAATCTTCAAAAACCGTCAAGGAACCTAGTTCTTGTGACTCAGGTTAGTAGTCTCTTCAATACTTATATGCCTTTTTAAGCTGCTGAAGTGTCATGTCATTAATTTGTTTCTGCCTTTCTCCTGCCCCTCCTCCTAACTTTTGAAGTCCAAAATGTTAAACCTTTTCTGAACTGACCCTTTGCCCCAAAAAGGCACTTCTCTATCTTACACCCAAATAAAACTGATTCTTTTCTTCAAAACCAAAATCAACCTTGTATCAAAATAATCCTTCTTTCCAAATGTGCCAGAAGTGAACCCAACTCTCTCACTTTCCAAAAAACTAACTCCATCAAAACCCCAAGAATTCTTTGGTAAATTTTGATGGAAGTTTAACTAAAAGGGAACAGGGTAGATCTAATATTCTAGAGCGTGAGACTGAAGTTGTTGCTGGATTTGTGGAAGCCTTGAAGGATGGAGAAATTGGTAAATATGAGGATTGAATGAGGAACTTGATCCCTCGAGTCCTTCTCATGAAGTCACTTTTAATGATGATCTTTTTCTCTAGAGTTTGGTGCTTAAACGAACCTCTAATCCAGTAAAAAGGATTGAGAAAAGTAGGCTAATTGATGATGATGTGGTGTGACATGCTGATGTGGTGACTGTGGAAGAGAAAATAAAGTGGAAAAATCTCCATTTGTGAGAAAGAATTCAAAAAAAAAATTGGAGAAAAGAAAGTTGGCTGAGAAAGATGCAGCAGATGATAAGGGTGAACAGATTGAGAAGAAAAAGAGGGAGCCATGGACGCTTTGGGAAAGAGAGGGTAGTATGAGTGAGGAACCTGGTTCCTTACAGAAGCAAAAGGTTAAGTCATCAGGTTTGGAGAGGTAGAAGACTCTGATGCGTCAAAAAGTGCTGTTAGGCAGAGTGTTGACTCTGATATTGCTGAAAAATGAAGGAACTTCTTGACATTGTTGAGTTTCAAAAATAGAATCACCTCTGTGTTCCTCCAAGTCCCAACGTTTATGAAGAAGAAGTAAAAACTTCTATGTTTTATGTGATACTCTGATGCTATATGTGCTTGGGACTGAGTTTATTCTTGATGAGAAGAAGCTTGGGGAGATTCTTGGTACTCTAATTAATGGTTCAGCCTACTCAGATAGGTTGAGAACCGGGTCCTCGAAGACCCTCGGCAGAATAGAATGCTAAATTGAAGGGTGAGAATGAATGATTGAGGAAACATGTGGAGGAACTGAGAGAGCAGATTGATCATTGATCAAAGGAGAGTAAATGAACGAATGAACAAGCTCATCAAGGCCTTAGCCCCTTACTTTTCCTCCTGCCCAGTGATCCATGTCTTTCACTCCTTCCAAATTCCCTTGAATTCTCATCCTCTTTTGATTCCTATATTTGATGACATTGGTACTTTAGTTGTTTAAATTGTCATATTATGTATTGTTGACACTATTGTGCTTTTATTATAATTACTCTACTATGGGGAATCACTCTATTTTGTGCAATGACATTCACTTGTTGTTCTTGTTATTGTTTATGTTGTGTTGCCCAAGTTGCATAAGTTAATGTTGCTGAACTTCTTTTTGGCTGTGCTTCTTCTGTTATTCTTTTCGATGATGCCAAAAGGGGGAAGTTATATAGGTGTCAACATGGGGGAGGAACAGAATCGAATTGATATGTTGTGTTGTGCATGAAAGATAGCTCTGCTTCGCAGGGGGAACGTTGCTGATAATATGTTGATAGCTCTGCTTCGCAAGGGTAACGTTGCTGATAATATGTTGATTAGAGGTCTGATCCGCAAGGAAACATGTGAGGAATCTGGTTCTCAAGTGTTATATTAATTTTGGGTGTCATCATCAAAAAGGGGGAAATTGATAAGTTATGGTATTTTGAGTTTTGATGATTTGCCAAACAGTCTTGAGGAACCAGTTGTGATCAGTTCCTTAGGTTTGGTTCTTAGGAGGAATATGGCTGATTCGTAGGGGGAACAATGTGGAGATCTGGTTCTCAGGGGGAATATCGATTCTAGGTTTGTCATCATCAAAAATGGGGAAATTGATAGGTTATAAGTACTTTGGGCATAAGTACTTTACTTTATGTTTTGATGATCTAACAAACTTACCATCCAGAACCAGATAAGGAACCTGTTACACATTTACAAGACCTCGAGATCAAAAAGTTCCAGGTTGGGATCCAGCGTGGGATATATCTCAACTCTTTAGAGTAGAAGGAACAGCTGAGGGGACAGGTCCCTACAAGTTCCTGAGGAGACTGTATGAAGTCAACTCTCCAGCTAGAAAGTTGCTACCTGCACACGCTACTGTACAGGAACAGTACAGCAGTCAACTTTCTGTGGAAGGCTGTTTACCTACCTTGCTTACATCATTGTAAGTGATGTCACACATGTATAAATACAATCAAGGAAGGTAAAACAACTTACTTCATGAGAGAGCTAGATAAAGGACCCGAAGCATGCCTGGTACAATCATTCAAGTTAATCGACTCAAGATAATCTGGGCAGTGTGCCTTTAGATTCACAAGAACCAGATTAGGGACCTGATCCCTTGGTGTTCCCCTAACAGAAGTATGAGTCAACTATACAGCTGGAAAGCAACTGTAGAAAGTGACTGCCTGCAACTGTACACGCGACAGTGCAGCAATCACTTCCCATTGGGAAGAGGCATGTATTAACCAAGATTTGACATCACCATTGTGAATTGACATCACCATGGTAATGTCTTTTGTAGTATAACAACCTGGTGCAAGGGATCTGATCACTTCAACACTTGCAAATCAGAAAAGAAAACATTCTCTCAAGTGCTAGCAACAACCTCTCTCAAGAACAAAGCTGCTGCAACCTCAAGGACCGGATCCAAGATTGAAGATATCTTAAGTCCTTAGGTTTGTTGAGTCTTTGTTATTTGTTCTTCATTTGTAACTCCTACTTAGCTTAGTTAGAAGCATTGTGTAGGAAACCTTTCGTAATCATAAACCCTTGTGTTTGTGTCTTGGCTAGAGTTAGTCGAGTTGTGAAGCCTTTGCAATAGAGTTATTACAAAGTGGCTTGTAATAGTGTTATTACAAGTTAGAGTGATTAAAGTCTTTTTAACTAGAGAGTGACAAAGTGGCTTGTGGTGAGAGTATCACAAGTTAGTTAAAGTCTTTGTAACTAGAGAGTGACAAAGTGGCTTGTGGTAAGAGTACCACAAGTTAGTTGAGTTGAATTCTTTGTAATGGAGTCATTACAAAGTGGCTTGTAATAGGTGTTTACAAGTTAGTGAAGTTGAAAGCCTACAAGTGTAGGTCGCGGTTTTTGTCCCCTTGAGTTGGGATTTTCCACGTAAAAATCCTCAGTGTTCTTTATTTACCGCCGAGTTACTGTGGGAACAATTAGAGAACCTGATTCCCTATACTGGTTAGTTTTACAGTTTGTTGCTTGCAGTGGGAACTGATAGGGAATTTGGTTCTCTGTACAGTCGGGTGGACGCTTAGTTTCTATCACTTCATAAGCTCGTGCAACACAAACCATCTAGTACTTCAAATCATCTGCAAATCTCGCATTCACCCTCGTAACAGTCAAGACAACTGACATACGCGATCCAAACTCGAGCTGCAGCACATATAATTCACTGGCAAAAGAGGACTTCTAACAAACAACATAGGGTTCACACCACTTCAGAACACTCCGCAGGAGATAACCCACCTGCCCCGCCTCAAACTAACTTCTCTTTATACCCTTCCACCGCCATAAACATCACGCAATCACCAAATCTTCCTGAGTCTGAACTCATATCATAACATGAAATCTACTCCATTCCCAACTAGACCACATGAAAAGATCCTTCACAGGGGCTATACATCAAATCAAGATGGAAATCAAGCACCTAATAGTTCTTTCTATCCTCAAGCAGACCCTTCTCGTCACATTCAAATCATATGAACACATCTCACAGTCACATTATGCTCACCACATAGCCATCCGGTCGTTACTTCCACTAATAGGGACACTACCGAACATATAAATCTAGAAGCACGCGCTCACACAATCAACGCCTCGATGCTCAAACTATAGGAAAAACTCGGCCTCAAGTCCTCCTGACTGGCCCAACATCAACACACATAAATCACATCTCGCCCTTTGATCAGGGAATCACAAGCCGTTGATGCACAGCTGATACCGAGCGCTCATGCGCGCACACGAATGCATGGAAGGAATTAAAAGAGTACCATTTCAAGCCGAATCAATGTCGCATGACAATAATTCAAGAGTGTGAAGTTATCCTAAAGGTTCCGCAGCCTCTCGAAGATAAGAATAGATGTCTCCGTACCGATCCGCGAGACTCGACTAAACCCGCTCATGACTCGTATGACCTATGTAACCTAGGCTCTGATACCAACTTGTCATGATCCAAAACCCGACCCGTCGTGATGGGGCCTATCGTGAAACTAGGCCAGCCTCAATTCAACAATCAACACGATAATAACAAGTTTGAAATCATTTACGAAAGCTTTTAACAATTAAAGAACTATTTGAAGCATAAGAAATTCCAAGAATAAATACAATCCAGCCCCAAAACCGGGGTGTCACTAAGTGCATGAGCGTCTAAGGAAGAATACATAGTCTAATATACTGTCTAAGGGAACAACTAAAATACAACTGGAAAGTAAGGTGGAGAGCCAAGGCCTGCGAACGCCGTGCAGGTACCTCCATAATCTTCTAAGTCAGAAGCCTCGATCAAACATCCGCCACTAGATCCAAAGTGCCTAAATCTGCAAACGAGGTGCAGGGGGTAACGTGAGTACACCAACTCAGTAAGTAACAAGTCCAACCTTTGGACTGATAGGTAGTGACGAACTCAACCTCCTTAAGGATAACAGAAATAACGTACAGAAACGTAGGCATGCTTTCAGTTAAATAAACAGATCGAACAGTAAAACAGAGCAAGTATGAACAAGGTAAAGGAGTGTAAGTCTGCTACATCTACATGTCAATGCACATGCTATATGAAATGCACCATGCTGAGTGCCTCATGTGCCCACAACCTCAAATGCTCGTCCTCTCAGTACTGTATATGGCTCATACGACCCAGGGAAGATCCATCCCAGAATATATACATCTCTGACAGCAATCACTCAGTACTTAGGAAGGCCATTCCAGCCTACGGAGATGATCCATCTCCAGATAATATCAATAACAAACTCACAACCACTCGGTACTGTATATGGCTCACAAGGCCTAGGGAAGATCCATCCCGAAATATATACACATCACTGATAACAGTCATCCAGTACCGAGGAAGGCCATTCCAGCCTATAGAGAAGATCCATCTCCAAATATAGATACTTCGGACAAGATCCATGTCCCAGGAAAATTCATCCCTCAATATCATCAATTGCGCTCACTGGAGGTATAACGACTCCGGAGGGGCTTCTCTCATTAGCCCAAGCGCTATAACAAAGCCAACGAAGGCTTGTTCAATATCTCGTTGCGGCGTGCAGCCCGATCCCATACTGTCACTCAATATTAGGCTCTCGTCCTCACTCAGTCATCACTCTCCAGTCTTACACACACGGGCTCAAAATGTCATGATACTAGTCCGAACAATGATATGATGTGTCAAATAACAATAATCGAGACTGAGGCATGATATAATATGCATGAACAAGACTGAGTACATAATATCAATGAAGCTAATGATATGACAGCAAGAAACGACCTCTCGGGTCTCAACAGTATTGGCGTGAAGCCTTAATATGATAATTAGCATGATTTGCAGCTCATTAACTTAATCACATTACTACGACACAGATATCAGCAAGAAAGAGTCACTAAGCGGTGCCATGGAATGATCCAGGCCGCAATTCTCGCGATGCACGCCCACACGCCCGTCATTTGGTATTTGCGTCACCTCAATAGTAATCATACAACATATAGTTCGGGGTTTTGAACCCTCAAAACCAAGTTTGGAAGCGTTACTTACCTCAAGCCAAGCCAAACTCTAGTCCGCGACGCCTTTTCCTCTCGATTTGGCCTCCAAATTCCCCGAATCTAACCAAAATCAGAACCATAACATCAATATGTGCTAAGGGAACAAAGCCCACGTGAAAATAATCAAATTACATCACAAATCCCGAAATTGGCCAAACCCGACCCCTGGGCCCATGCCTCGAATTCCGATAAAATTCACAAAACTAGAATCCTTACACTCTCACGAGTTCATGCATACCAAATACACCAAAATCCGACCATCCCTCGAATCCCTAATCAAAGTCTCCAATTCGCAAGCCCTAATATCCCAACTTTTTTCCTTAATCTCCACTAATACCATGATTAAACAATGGAAAAATTTCCATAAACACAAGAAATAAGGCTTAAGAATCTTACCCAACTGAAACCCTTCATTTTCCTTGAAAGACCACTGCCTTAGCTTTCTTCCCGTCTTCAAAAATGTTGGAACTTAGCAAAAATTCGCGAAGGCTTCTATTTATATGATCTGCCCAGCGATACCGCATCTGCGGTCCAATTCCCGAACCTGGGGACCGCTTCCGCGCACAACCAACCGCTTCTGCGATTTTTCATTTAATCCCCTTTTCCGCACCTGCGACCCATTCTCCGCATCTACGGGCTCGCAGGTGCGACACTATAAGGCCCCATAAAAATTTCTACTCAAAACCCGAAAGCTCGTAGTGCCAAGCTCGCCGCGGTTCGGGCCCTTTGGACTGACCTATGCATTAGAAAGTTAAGGAAAAATGTTTTCCAGAAAAGTGCATTTTTGTGGTCCATTATGCGGTCGCATAATAGCTATGCGGACCGCATAGTCGCCGCAAAGTCAGACAGTTTGATGGTAATTTTAAGGTCAACTATGCGGCCAATCATGCGATCGCATAATCAATATGCGGGCCGCATAGTCATCGCATAATCCCCTTGGAATTTTTGCGAGGTGCAGTTTTGCGGTGCATTATGCGACCGCAGAACAGGTATGCGGACCGCATTCTTGTCGCATACCTGGGCAGTTTGTTCAGGTTTTTTAAGCCATTTTTGCGGTCCCTTTTGCGGGCCGCATGTCCATTAAGTGATCGCAGATTGTGTCGGGGCTCCTATTCTTTAACTTTTAAAACCCGACCCCATCCCATTAAAAATACCCCATTAGATCCTTTCTATGTTATTTTACTGCATTTAGAGTGAGAGCAAGAGTTCTAGAGGGAGAAAGTGATCCTCACCAAGCTTCAACTCAATTCTTGCCCCAAATCCTTGAAGATTGTCAAGTGAAATTACTAGGTCTTCACCCTAAGAGGTAAGAACTTGTGCCCTAATCTATGATTTCTAAATTTTTATTGAAATAAGTGATTAGCAAGTGGGTTCATGGGTATAAGGGTTGATAATCTTGCATGCATGAGTGACAATAGAGTATGGGGAGGTTGTGAGTTAAAAAGATAGCAATTGGGGTGTAAGATGATAAAAATCTCTCACAAAAGGGTCCTAAGATCACAATGCACACTAGTGCTTAATAATATGCTCAAATGAGCTAGAATCTCAATCATGTCTCTAATTCTTGGTTCAATTTATAATTCCTATAAAATAGATTGAAGTTGCTAAGAGTCCCGAAATTTTGTAAGAATATTAAAGAAAGCTCTATTGATGTATGTATGGCTAAAACCCCTCTTTTTAGAAATTGAGCTCCGTTGGTGTTTGTGTAAATATGGTAAGACCAAAAGTTGGATTGATGTATTGATTGTTATTTCACATGAATTGATGCTGCAACTTTATATACGTGAAAGGTGTTTCTCAATATGATCAATGTGCTATTCTTGATAGCTTAAAAAGGTGCGAGGAATATGAATCATGTATTGAAATACTTAGATCTTAAATCAAGATTGAAACTGCGTTTGTGTGACATCTATGTGAAATCTTATCTATGCTTACAATTTAAATTGCTCTTGTGTGCACCTATTATCCTAAATTGCAAAGCTAACATTGAAATTGGGAATGATGTGAAATGTGGCCTAGTGCCAAAAATGATGTAATAGTTGTGGCCCCAAGTGCCTATGAAATGACATATGTGAAACAAAGATTGAAACGAGATGATTAATGAGAAAGGAACAACGCCTGGGTAAGGCGGCCTAGCCGATCGGGCCGAGATCGGAAGCCATGCCGCACACATGGCGATATTGTGCTGATATTGAATTCCGGAAAGGGAAAATGAGATTGTGATTGAGGTATATGTCCCAAATGAGACAACCTAGCCGATCGGATCGAGATCGGACTCCGCTCAAGATAGCGGTGGTATTGCGAACAATGATGAACAGTATGAAATGCCCCACACTAAAAGCAATGGAAAATTATGTGAAAGTTGTATGATTCTTTTATTTGATGATGTGGTGATCGTTTTAAGCTTTCGAGTTATACTTGTGATTTCCTTATTCTTGTATGAAAGTTCTTTCTAACTAGATGGTGTTTAGTTATACATACTAGTACTATTCCATGGTACTAACGTCCCTTTTGTCGGGGGCGCTACATTTTAAATGAATGTAGGTGGCTCCATAGCGGACAGTGCCGATCACGCGTAGCAGAGTATCCTCCTCTCAAAGTCTTGGTGAGCCCCTTTCTCCTTCAAGGGGTTATGTTGTACATCTTTTGTTGTAGACTTCCACTTTTGAGGTATAGCCGAGGCCTTGTTGCCGACGTTGTCATAATTGTCTTTTGTATCCATAGAGGCTCCGTAGACATTTGTGTGGGTTATGTACGAGTGTTGGATGGGTCAATGAACTGTGTTATAACTCTATACTCTAGTTCTTCTAAACTATAACTATATGAAATCATGGAAACTTAGCCATGATTTAAGATTTGTGATATATATAATGAACTAACAATGTGAATGTTCGATCTTTACTGTTGTCTAAATGAACGGAAGCATGGTTTCCTTAATCGTATTGAGTTGGGTAGAAAAGTGTTAATAAGGCTTGCTCAGTTGGGTTCACTCGATCGAGCGCCGATCGTGCCTCCCGAGGTTGGGGCGTGACAGACACACCTTCCGCATCTGCGGCTTCTACCTTCTTCGCATGTGGCCGCATCTGCGGCTTGATCTCGCTTGTGCGGTCATCGCACCTGCGGCTCCCTAACCGTAGGTGCGGTTATGACAGTAAATCAGCAGCTAAAGCTGCTCCAACAAATCCCCAAACTTCCCGTTAACCATCCGAAATCATCCCGAGGCCCCTGGGACCTCAGCCAAGAGTACGAACAAGTCACAAACCAGAATTCAAACTTATACCAATCTTCAGAACACTCAAATCAACACCGAACACCAAATCACCCTCGGATTCAAGCCTAAGGATTCCAAATCTTCCGAATTCCACTTTTGATCAAAAAGTCCATCAAATCTCGTCCAAATGACCTAAAATTTTGCACACACGTCACAAATGACACGACGGACCTACTGCAACTTTCGGAATTCCATTATGACCCCGATATCAAAATTTCCGCTACCAACCGGAAGGCGCCAAAATTTAAATTTCGCTAATTCAAGCCTAAATCTACCACGGACCTCCAATTTACATTCCGAACACGCTCCTAAGTCCCAAATTACCTCACGAAGCTATCCGAATCATAAAAACCAAATTTCGAGATCGTTTACTCACAAGTGAACTTCCGATTGACTTTTCCAACTAAATGGCCAACTTAAGAGACTAAGTGTCTCCTTCTTCCACAAAACCACTCCGAACTCGAACCAACCAACCCGATACTACATAATAGAACTGAACAAGACACAAAGACACAGAAATGGGGGAAACGGGGCTGAAATTCATAAAACGACTGGTCGGGTCGTTACAATAAGGATATAATAATAATAATAATAATAATAATAATAATATATATTTATCTCCTCTAAAGTTAGATACTATATCATTTGAACCTGATGTACAATTGTTAAGTGTCCTTTTATTAATTAAGTATTTCTGAAATTTGATAATATGTATTTATATTTTGTACATAAATAGCATAAAATGAGTGCTTATTGTTAAGGTTAAAAGGTCATTCAACTTTACATAACTACATAAGGGTTTGATCAATCGATTTCAAGTGAATATGCAAAGAATATCCTTTGAATATATCTTTTGAAAAATACTACTATTTTTTTGGTAACTATTTTCTTTTGTATTAATCACCAAAGATGAAGCTTTATAATTCGATAGTCAGGCAAAACTCAGCTGACTATCTCAAAAAGAAGTAAACATTAAGTACATATTAACTAATCTACTCCTCAAGAAGAAACTATTGTATATGGTTCTTAGCTCGAGCCACTACTCTAATATTACAAATATAAGCTATTTCTCTTGCCTACACAACACTGTTATGATATTTTTGCTCAAATATACGTGTGTTCCTTTCGATCCATAGAGCATATGAGGTTTCAGCATAGATCATCCTAAAAATGCTAGCCTTGTTTAACTTCCCTTTACTTTTCTTGATGATCCATTGAAGGTGTTGATCCCAGCAGGATGTTATCATTTGGTCTTCTTGAATCCATCTCATAATTTTCTTCCATAGCTCTACTGCATATGAACACTGCACAGAAAGGTTCTCTCTTGTTTCATTCTGGCCTTGGCACATAACACAGTGAAGGGTGACATTTAGTCCCCAGTTAGCTAGTCTTTCTTTGGTAGGCAACCTTCTATGTAACAGCAGCCACATATTGAATAATGCCTTTGGTCGAGCAGAATTCTGAAAATCTAGACATTTCCAGCTTATTCTTGGCAATTGTCCTAGCAACTGTAAGTATATTTGCCTGATACTACTAGTATTATGATCACTGGAGTTCTGAGCTTGCAGCATAGTATCTCTTGATCCAATTATTCTTCTCACCATCCAACTAGCTTGTTGGGACTGGCATATGTTGTAGCTATTGTTGTTTGATGTAGTAAGCATTAATCCATCTTATCCATAGTTTATCCTGTTTGTGAACCAAATCTCAGCATGTTTTAGCAATTGCAGCCTTGTTCCACAAAGATAGATTTATGAGATTTAATCCACCAGCTGACTTAGGAGTACACATCTTTTCCCATGCTACAAATGCCTTCTTAGTGATTGTTGATACCCAATTTTCCCTATGTATTTTATATACTCAAAATGTTCTCAAAATAGTATGTACATGCATATATAAGCATGCCCAAGAGTTTTGGTATCTTTCCCTTATTTTAAAGGTTTTAAAAATCAATTTGTTGTCTATTTTAATAGTACAAAATTCAATATTTATTTCCGGACTATCATTTTTTTGATGAATAATTTATTTTTATTTCATATTTACACCAAGATATAATTAATGTGATTTTTTGCACATTTTTATAAAATTTATTTGGTATTTTAAAGGCTAAATTGCTATAATTGCAATTATAGCCTATTTTCCGATTAACAGTATTTTGCAATTACAAAATTGCTCCCAGTACTTTTAATTAATATTTATATGATTATTTAATCAATTTAGTGCTTTTAACTCGTTTTGGAAATTATTTTAACTATTTTTAAAATAAAAAGGGAAGCAATGGCTGTTTAACATTTAGCCTTGTCCATTTCAATTATAACCCCTTTGCAATTTCAATTTTAACCACAATTGAGCCCAATCGCAACCAGCCCAAATTTTAAACCGACCCAATCCATAAAAACCGACCGGATTCCCCCTTTTAATCTCAGCCGTTGATCTAGAAGATCAACGGCTCAGATTGATTATTTCCTTTTTAATTCTCAGACGGCCCCTAACCCTAATTCATTCTCCTCCTTTAGCCGCCCTTGAACTCCCAAATTCTCTCAAGGCACCCCGGAACCCTAGCCTCCCCTACCTTGTTCCACCATGTTTTCACCGGCGTCCATGGCTTCTCAGCCCATGGACAGCCTATACCCACCTCCTATGGCTCCTGCATGCCTGTTGTTCGAAGGATCGAGGCCAGACCTCGAGGGTCTTCACCCAGGCCTTCACTGATTCGAAGATTCCGGCCATCTCCGGCCTTGCTCCGTTGGCTCTTGGTCTTTTGAGCCTGTTTATGACATTATCCGACTTATATCGGGTATTTTCGAAGCCTTTCTCATCTCTAGGGTTCATCTGGAACCCTAAATATCGAGGTTCTCTCCAATTATTTTAGATCTGTTACATGTTTGCACTGTTGCTTAAGTTTCTTAAACCTTTTTTTTCGATTTTCTTTCAAAAAGCACTTCTTTTCGATTAGGGTTTCTGGAAAGTCCTTAAAATGTTTCTGACTCTTCTTTTTCTCTTTTCTTGGTGTGAATCGATCCCTGCTATGTTCTTACTGGCTCTTTTCTGACTCGCATGCCTTTCGTGTGTTCTTATATTTGCCTTGTTATGAAATTTATTTTATTATGCTCCGTTGTATCTCATCCTGGTTTTTACCATGCTCTCTCATGTCTATCTTATGTGTTCCTCTACTGTATTTTCCTACTGAGTTTTGATCCTTTGTTTGCCTTTACCGGACTTCGCCTGGATTCTTTCTAGATGTGTTTCATCGACTGTTTCTTTAAGTTTACACTACCTGAACTCATTTAATTTTCAAGCTTTCTTGAAACTTGTTTCCTGTACTGGTTCCTATGTTCTACTTGCTATTGTGCTTGTATGCTTCTCATTAGACTCTGAAAAGGTCTCTGAGCTCATCTCGATAGTTTGCCTCTTCATCTCTGTATCAAGTTCGAGTTTAAAAACCCTAGGATTTGGGGGTTTTCTTTGGCTAAATTTGGTTTTATGTTTGGACAAGGGTTCTACACCTTGAACTCTCAGACTCACTTCGAGTTTATGAATTGAATTTGAACCTTTTTCTGCGTTTGTGATTTTGAAACCCTCTTGCTTGACATGTCTATGTGTTTTATACGAGAGCTTCCCTTTCAAAGGTCTTGCCAACTGTTAATTGATTCTGAATTCCTTTAATGCTGCTTATTTGATTGTTACTGATTTTTCCCTAAATTAAAGCTTTCCTTTTACCTCTTTTCTGACTCGAGCAAGGCTTTCAATGGGATTCTTTACTGGTTATTTTACTGATTCCCTTTCCTTGTTTTACAAATCAAGTACCACCATGTATTTACCCTTATTTTTCTACCTTGCACGAGGTATTTACTTGATTTCCTTCCTTAAATAACTTCTGCCCATTACCGTTTGAATTTGGACTCCTTAATTAAAGGAAGTCTATAGGCTGATTGATTTTAATTGGTACATAGTTCCTTAATTATTACTAAACTATGATTCTTGCCTTATTTGCTACACCTGTTTGCAATTATAAAAACCCTGCTCTTTCATTAACACACACACGATTTTAATCATCACAACTCTCTTCTAAAACTTACACTCTTGCTTCTTGATTGCAATTTGGCTTCCCTAAATCTATTGTTTCTTCCTACTTGCTCTTTTGAACTGGTATGTCCTACTTTTGATTCAAGCATCAAAATCCAATGTGTTTACTTACAAGNCGTTATACTATCAGTCCAAATATATCCCTAACGTTATACTATCGGTCCAAATATATCCCTGACATCATGAAAGTAGGTACAAACCTAACCCTTCCTCCGTTAACCTGCCTCCCCTACTGAACACATTTGATTGCTACCTCACCATTTCACCCTGTTTGCAGCTACCAAGTTCAATTACTTTGAAGTTCTATCATTATTTTGAAGACTTCACTGCCTATACTTCCTCTTGCTTTTCAAAATACCCGTTGCTTCTCCGGCCGACCCTGGAATTGTACGTACCTTTCACTTGACCTTACAATTTTGTGTTTTATTTTGCATTTCCTTGTGTTGCCGCTGAATTTGTAAGACCTATTTAGGGAAAATTTAGTAGCACTTTTATTTTAACATAAAACGTAAAGAGAGAAAAGATGGTAGCCTTCCAGAAATGTGGTTGAAGAGAAAGAAACAAAAAAAATTAACTCTCGTGTATAGGTTGTTTTTCTTTCTCACCATTGTCAATTTTGATACCTTAAACTAGTTTGCCTGTATCTTTGCTTAGTTTTTTATATAAAACAAAATGTATTTTCGTTCATATAAGCATGAATTTTGAATAGCAAAATCAGAATTTTCACGGTTCACATTGTTTCATATTATCTTTAGTTGTTAGCATTTCTTTTGATATAGTTTGTTCGTATATCTATGATCTGTGATTTTTCTTCAAATGAATGGGAAAGAAAGGTTGTGGGGAAGGGATGAAAATGGGAGTATAGTGGTGAGGTGGCAATGAAATGTTGTCATATGGAGGCAGTTAACGGAGGAAGGGTAGGTTTGTACAACTTTTATGATGTCAGGGATATATTTGGACCGATAGTATGACATTAGGGCTATATTTGGACTGATAGTATAACGGAGGGCAATATTAGACCTTTTTCAATAGTATAGGGGCATATTTGACCCTTTTCCGTTATTAGTTTAACAATTTTCTGAATCTTAAAAAGCTGCTGCACTTTCGACTTCTATTTTTCACATAATTTTCAGATTGTTCGCACTAAGTACTCGACTTCTTCCTACTTGCACTTTTAACTAAACTGCTCCTTCCCTAAAATTCAGCACTTTTTGTTAACCTTTTGTGCTCCTTATTTGTAATAGTTTTCTCGTATTTGCAATGCTTGCTTGTTTACTTGTTTGTTTGCATTCAAAGTCACAATTGTAGCATGGCCAGGAACCACACTAGTGGATCTTGAGGGGTGCCTAACACCTTCCCCTCGAGATAATTTCTAGCCCTTATCCAAACTCTGGTTCTTCATCTCAAATTCTTCCTTAAAGTGTCCTAATGCACTATAATCATTAGGTGGCGACTCTTCAAACCAAAAAATCCCAATTCTTGCAAGGGAATAGAGTTGTCCTCCCGAATGTCGTATACCCGATTCCGAACTCCGTTTTGGAAGAAAAAGGGGGCGTCGACAGCATGGCGACTCTGCTGGGGATTCATTAGGCTTTTACCACTTCATGTTATATGTGACTTTACTTTTTTCTTTACTGCTTTGTTTAATGCCTTTATTTGAAACTGACTTGTCTTTTTGTTTCCTTTTTTTTAACGCTTTCATTTACTGTTTCCTTCAATACCGTTGTAATTTTTGAGAAATTATTGTAATCATTATGAACGTGAAAATACATGACAATTTGTTTCATTCTTGTAATTGCATCTTCAACATCATATTCCACTCGTGCCAAACAAATACCATAGCAACGCTTGATGAGTTGTTGCGCTCTTCCAATATTATTACGCCCTAAATTTGGCAAAGGCATATTTGCGGTAAAACTAGTCGATCAGCAGTGCAGTCGACGGTTCCGTGCCTTTCCCTCTTGAGTTGTTCGCTCAAGGGTACCGGTCTAGCACCCCATAGAAACCTTATTCTATTTAACTGTACATGCATCACTGTCAAACCTAGTCGAGTCAGTTATGTTGTCCACATAATGACTCTTTAAGATACCCTTATCCAAATTCCACTAGGTTCCCCTGGGACCCAAACGGACAACACCATATTCTGTGCATTTATTTGGAGGAATAAATGCTGCTATGCTAATTATTGGTTTAAATAGTCGAGTTCGGTGGGGGTAAGGGTCTAACCATTTTGTTTTGCAGGAAATGAATGACGAAGTCCCCAACTTCGGTATGGTTAGCACGCCCTCACTCTTGCTGACCTGGTGGAGGAATCTCCCATCAAGTGACCAAATCAATGAATGGAAAGAGAGGGTCATCAAGGCTAGCGAAAAGTTGGAGGATCTGATCAACGAGAACATTCAACATGGGGAAGGTCCTTCTGGGACCAAATAGATAGGATTCTTTTCTTTTGCTTTAAATGTAATAAGGCCAATGGCCATTAGTGACATTTTTTTTTATTTCCTGCAATTTTACTGTCGTTTTGGGATCGTCTTATTTTTATCAATAAAATGAGGCATTTAGCATTATATGTTCTCCAAATTAACTTGTTGCTAGGCCTACCTCAGGCACAACGAGGCACCTAATTAGGACACGATTTATATATTCTTGCACTATGTGTTTAAATATTGCAACATTTTTTCTCAGAATCCATACTAACTTATTACCTTTTTGTTTTTACTTTTGTTTTATTCCCCTCCCCAAAGGGTTAGTTCGTGCACTCTGGCATCATCATCCTACTCCACAAGATCTAAGGACCCTCCACCCACCCCTCCTCTTAGGCCCTTCCATATAGGCTGCACACCTCAACAATTGGTCCATCAGAACCACCAAGGCCCGGAGAGCTTCGGGGTAGCAAGGCTGAACAAAGCATTATGCATTAACTTTTACTTTTCGCTAGTTGATTTCCCTTCAGTATTATCTTTAAATTTTGAAAAAAAGCTTCGATGTTCAAAACAATTTTGGAATTTATCAAAGCATTTCAGTTTCTTATATATGTCTCGCTCTTATTATTTTTCTCAGTCATTTATTTTACTTTTACACAACATTACTATTACTTATCTTGATGAACCGATGAATGTGACATGCGACGAGATAACGCAACAAACGGATATAGATTCAGAAGAGGATGAGATACCCGAAGAGGTCATTAAAGAGGTCGAAGACTTTGAGAATAGACCTAAGACTAATCTGGACGAAACCGAGGTCGTCAACCTGGGGGATACAGAGAATGTCAAGGAAACGCGCATCAGTGTTCACCTGTCACCATCAGAAAAGGAAGAGTACACGGAGTTCTTAAAAGAATATGATGACATATTTGCCTAGTCATATGATGATATGACCGGTCTCAGTACATCTATTGTAACTCACAAACTGCCAACAGATCCGACGTGTCCGCCGGTAAACCAGAAGCTCAGAAAGTTCAAGCCAGACATGAGTCTGAGAATCAAGGAAGAAGTCACCAAGCAAGTCAAAGCCAAGGTCCTCAGGGTAGTGGAGTACCCGACATGGTTAGCCAACATTGTGCCAGTACCAAAGAAGGACGGGAAGGTTAGAGCTGTGTCGACTACCGGGACCTCAATCAGGCCAGTCC
>NC_031997.1:39740832-39743835 GCF_001879085.1 Nicotiana attenuata | reverse complement strand
AAAGTACATCTTTCAGAAGCCCATGCCCATGGGCAAGCTAGCCAAATGGCAAATCCTGCTGAGTGAATTCGATATTGTCTACGTGACCCAGAAAGCGATCAAAGGACAAGCACTAGCCAATCATCTTGCCGAAAAGCCCGTGGGTGGAGAATACGAGCCTCTAAAGACGATTTTCCTGACGAGGGGGTCTCTTTCATAGGAGAAGACATTGCAGAATCCTATGATGGCTGGAGAATGTTCTTCGACGGAGCAACAAACTTTAAAGGAGTTGGCATAGGAGCAGTTCTAGTATCAGAAACAGGTCAGCATTATCCGATGTCCGCCAAACTCAGGTTCCCGTGCACCAACAACATGGCCGAGTACGAAGCCTGCATCTTGGGGCTCAAGCTGGCCATTGACATGAACGTTCAGGAGTTACTAGTGATCGGGGATTCCGACTTGCTCATACATCAGGTTCGGGAAGAATGGGCAACCAAGAACTCCAAGATACTCCCATATTTGCATCACGTACAAGAATTGAGGAAGAGGTTTACAAAGACAGAATTCCGGCATGTTCCCAGAGTACAGAATGAGTTCGCCGATGCATTGGCCACTCTATCATCCATGATTCAACATCCGGATAAGACTTCATTGATCCCATCCCAGTAAAAATCCAGGATCAACCCGCCTACTGTGCTCATGTCGAGGAAGAAGCAGATGGAAAACCATGGTTTCATGACATTAAGAAGTATCTGTCAATAGGAGAGTATCCAGAACTTGCAAACACTACTCAAAAGCGCACACTGCGGAGGTTATCCAATCACTTCTTTCACAGCGGAGGAATCCTGTACAGGAGGACTCCCGATTTGGGACTACTAAGATGTGTCGAAGCAAAGAAGCATCCAGGTTGTTGGAAGAAGTTCATGCAGGGACTTGTGGTCCGCATATGAATGGTTTTGTCTTAGCCAAGAAAATACTCCGAGCTGGTTATTTCTGGATGACTATGGAGACAGACTGCATCCAGTATGTTCGGAAATGTCATCGTTGCCAAATCCATGCAGACATGATAAAAGTGCCTCCTAACGAGCTCAATGCAACAAGCTCACCATGGCCGTTCGCCGCTTAGGGAATGGATGTCATCGGACCTATCGAGCCTGCCGCATCAGACGGGCACAGGTTCATTCTAGTGGCAATTGATTACTTCACCAAATGGGTTGAAGAAGCATCGTATAAGGCAGTGACCAAGAAGTTCGTGGCAGACTTTGTCCGCAATCGTATCATTTGCCGATTCGGCATCCCAGAGTCAATCATCACTGATAATGGTTCCAATCTCAACAGCGACCTGATGAAAGCAATGTGTGAAACCTTCAGGATCAAGCACAAGAATTCTACAGCCTACAGACCTCAGATGAATGGAGCTGTAAAAGCAGCCAATAAGAACATCAAGAAGATACTAAGGAAAATAATAGAAAAACACAAGCAGCGGCATGAGAAGCTATCATTTGCTCTATTGGGATACCGTACCACCGTCCGCACATCAACTGGGGCGACTCCTTATATGTTGGTTTACGGCACCGAGGCAGTCATCCCAGCCGAAGTAGAGATTCCTTGCCTGAGAATTATGCAGGAAGCAGAACTTGAAGATGCAGAATGGGTAAAGAGTCGCTATGAGCAATTAGCCCTTATAGACGGGAAAAGACTGAATGCAGTTTGCCATGGTCAGCTTTATCAGAATAGAATGACCAGAGCCATCAACAAGAGAGTCAGTCCAAGATAGTTCGCACCAGGGCAGTTAGTACCGAAGAAGATTTTTCCGCACCAAGACGAATCCAAAGGAAAGTTCTCTCCTAATTGGCGAGGTCCGTACATGGTTCACCGGGTTATAACCGGAGGAGCCCTCATACTCGCAGAAATGGATAGAGAAGTCTGGCCAAAGCCAATCAACTCAGATGCAGTCAAGCGCTACTATGTGTAATCTTTATGCTTTCCTATATGATATATTTGAACTACGCCTGACCTGATTCCCGTTTAAGAGGGGATACATAGGCAGCCCTATGGGTTCGGTCACAATTCAACAAAATTTTCATTTCCCCCGACATTAGAAACTGGGGCAGAATTTTGAGGAGGACCCTCAAAATTTCGAAGTTGATTTTCAGCCATTCGTCGCACACAGCCGTCGGAAGCACCAGCCCAATAAACTGGGGCAGAATTTTGAGGAGGAACCTCAAAATTCCGGAGCAAGAGAGGTTGCAATGTCTTGAACCGCGTCGCATTCGTCGGTTCATCTAAAAAGAAGACTATTATTTTCAATTATGTATTTACGTTACATTATTTTACTAAATCATGCATGACTATTATCCGAATTGTTGTGTTTAGCAACGCTACCCCAATGATACACAACGTCAAGCAGGACGAGCAAAGGCCACGGGATTACGAACTAACCTTCCCCCTTTTTACAAAACTCACGATTTTTCTTTGGATGCAGGCACTCAATTCGCAATGTCACTAGATATATTTATGCACTCATACTTTCTCAAGAATGCAACTTCTCAGAATCATCACCTATTTACAATTGCTATCCATACAAAACATCCCCAACAACCACAATGATGCAATCAGCTATCAGCTATCATCTACCAGCTAAGAGATTTCATTACTATTCGCCCTTTTAATTCCTGCATTTTTGCATATGGCTACTTTTCTGCCTTCCGAGACTAAGCATTGTCTCCATCTGCATTTTCTTGCATTGCATAAGGCTACTTTTCTGCCTTCCGAGACTAAGCATTGTCTACATCTGCATTTTCTTGCATTGCATAATGCTACCTTTCTGCCTTCCGAGACTAAGCATTGTCTCCGTATGCATTCCTGCATTTTGCATAAGGCTACTTTTCTGCCTTCCGAGACTAAGCATTGTCTCCATCTGCATTTTCTTGCATTGCATAAGGCTACCTTTCTGCCTTCTGAGACTAAGCATTGTCTCCATCCTGCATTTTCTTGCATTGCATAAGGCTACTTTTCTGCCTT
>NC_031997.1:39734339-39737643 GCF_001879085.1 Nicotiana attenuata | reverse complement strand
CCTTCCTTGTTTTACAAATCAAGTACCACCATGTATTTACCCTTATTTTTCTACCTTGCACGAGGTATTTACTTGATTTCCTTCCTTAAATAACTTCTGCCCATTACCGTTTGAATTTGGACTCCTTAATTAAAGGAAGTCTATAGGCTGATTGATTTTAATTGGTACATAGTTCCTTAATTATTACTAAACTATGATTCTTGCCTTATTTGCTACACCTGTTTGCAATTATAAAAACCCTGCTCTTTCATTAACACACACACGATTTTAATCATCACAACTCTCTTCTAAAACTTACACTCTTGCTTCTTGATTGCAATTTGGCTTCCCTAAATCTATTGTTTCTTCCTACTTGCTCTTTTGAACTGGTATGTCCTACTTTTGATTCAAGCATCAAAATCCAATGTGTTTACTTACAAGCTTTTATGTCCATGCCTAATTTACTGCTTTATAGAGTTCAGTTTTAAAATAATTACTTATGTTTGGCTATCTGTTACTGCAATGAATCCCTATCCCCGTTCCCCTTTATGTGCCTGGGTTGTAGTTTAAGACATGGCAACATACAAAGTTGTTGTCATGGATTAAGACTGGGTCCTTTGGATCCCAGCCTCTTTCAATCTCCCATACCCCCATTCCCTTATGTTTATAGAGTTTGAAAATCCGATCCTCGAAGTTGGTTTATCTCATATTATTAGACTTTGAGTCTGGATTAGGCTGATTAGATGTAGATGTAATCACTGATGTATTTTCATTTATTCTTTTGATTCACTTGGTCTGTCATAAGCTTTGTAATGAACCTTGTAATAACTACTAGGGTATAGTGAAAAGGGATGGGATAGAATGCATGCCAAAGGGGTAGATACCATGCCTATAGGGTGTATATTTTCTCAATTCTGCATTTTCACGTAGATACCATGCCTATAGGGTGTATATTGTCTCAACTCTGCATTTTTCACGTAGATACCATGCCTATAGGGTGTATATTTTCTCAATTCTGCACTTTCACGTAGATACCATGCCTATAGGGTGTATATTTTCTCAATTCTGCATTTTCACGTAGATACCATGACTATAGGGTGTATACTTTCTCAATTCTGCATTTTCACGTAGATACCATGCCTACAGGGTGTATATTCTCTCAATTCTGCATTTTCACATAGAAAACATGTCTATAGGGTTAATACTTTAAAATGTTGCATTCTTCACATAGATATCACGCTCATAGGTTTTCTGCACTTCGCAATATATACCATGTCAATAAATCACTGCTAAAATTCTGCACATCACATAGATAATATGCCTATAGGATTTTTCCTGCATTTTTGCACGTGCATCTGTCATTAGGCAAGTCCACTTATAGGGCCTAAAATAAACCAATCATATCAATGACCTGTCGACGCCCCCTTTTTCCCAAGAAATCGGGTTTACGACATTTTTGGAAAAAGACAACTCTATTCCCGTTTGGGAATTGGGTTTTGGAATTGAAGAGTCGCCGCCTAATGATTATAGTGCATTAGGACGCTTTAAGGAAGAGTTTGAGATGAAGAACCGGAGTTCGGGTAAAGGCTAGAAACTATCTCGAGGGGAAGGTGTTAGGCACCCCTCAAGATCCACTAGTGTGGTTCCCGGCCATGTTACAATTGTGACTTTAAGTGCAAACAACAAGTAAACAAATAGAGGTCTCAAATAGAAGGGGATTGACACATAATGTTGCAAGTGAATTGAAAATTTGGAGAAAAATAAAGAAAGCAGAAATTTTGAGGAAATGGTTTAAACAATTCTGAAAGTAAACATAAACAAGTAAAGGGAAAGGGGGTCCTAGGTTTATAAATAATATGGATCACCCCACACAACACCCGGTAACCGTTTATAAACGTGGTGTTATCGCGTGGTCATCATATCCATATCTACCCTTCCCACCCTATTAAGGTATTAAAGTGCGGAATGTCTCGTTACTTATTGCATGCTAGTACCCGTCCCAATCCTATCAGTCCCGAAGGCATTTGGACTAACTAGTCCTAATGGGAGAGGGGTTTGGGGCCTTTTGGAGAGTTTTCAAAGGACAAAATACTAAGGCGTCAATCAAAACACATAATGCAAGTAAAGGGGAAAGCAAATAAGCAAGTAGGGCTCACATAAGCCTCCTAAAATCAGATAAAGCCATATAGTTTAGCACGTCTTGCACATACTGGTTTAGTCTTAAATTAAATTGAAGCGATAAGCGGACTGGTTCAACACATATTTTTGGACAGGAAGTCTACATTAGGCTTACTCGAATGCAGTTGTCTAAGACTGATCCAGTTGATTAGTTAAACCTTTTTTGTCTATGTTTTGGGTAGAATTATTGATTTTAAAACACAAGCTGATTTTAAAAGAAAATTTCAGAGTAACAAAAAGTTTCAGAAAAGGGTACGTGGTTTAACAACTAAACTAGTTCCAGAATGCAGATCGGTTGGGAAATGTTTACCAGAGTTCATGTGAGTAGGTTTAGAAAGAAAAGCCATTTGTTTTATTAAAATCAACATTGTTTTGAATAAGTGAGACAATATTTTTGGTTTCGAAATCCCTATAGGCATGCTTTCTATACGTGATACCTTTTTAAATACTAATGGAAGCCTTGTAAACCAAGATATCTACATATGCCATTTTATTATTAAACCTATCTGTTTGCCTAATGATGCTATTATATGTAGAGATGCAAACCCCAATAGGCATGGTATCTACATGCGTAGTTGCAGAATTCAGAAGATAAATCCTATAGACATGCTTTCTACGTATGAAATTGCACAAATTAGAGACAAAATCCTCTAGGCATATTTTCTACCCTTTGTGCATAAAAGTAACCCCTCCCTTTTTCACCAAATCCCCATGAGTTTATACAATTCATTACAGACCAGTAGAACAAAACTGAAATTAAAAGTACATCAGAAGCTATCAGCTACATCCGAGCAGCCTAATTCAGACTTAGTGTCTAATAATATGAGATTGAGCCACTTCCGAGATCCAGATTTCCAAGGCCTTCTCTTATCTAGGGTGCTTCAGAGATCCAAGGGGTTTCAGGAACCCCAGGCAGTGCACCCCAGATGCTAATCAGAATGAGTTATAGTGCAGTGTGGAAGAGCCAACCCTCAAGTGTCCAAGTTCAGAGGGAGCTCAGGGGTCCCAAGGCAAGGCTCACAAGAGAGGAGCAGAACTTAAGTTCTAAGAATGAGTGCAAGTGCAATAGGGGGGGGGGGGGAGGAATTGTCAAGGTAGGCTGGTGGTCGATACCTAACCATGAGGTAGGCTGGCACACCCCTGACCA
>NC_031997.1:39730026-39734300 GCF_001879085.1 Nicotiana attenuata | reverse complement strand
CTGTTGGCCAAACATTGGAGAGTAAGGACCTATTGAAGGTCAAGCCATGGCCTGGGCGGTAATTAGAATACTGTCAGGCCAAAGCTTTAACTCAACACACATAATAAAGGAATGGGGATGGGAAATTGAAAGAGCTTAGGACCCAAAGGGTCCAGTTCATGTCCATGGACAATAACTTCAGCTATATTTCCATGTTTTTGAACCATAGCTCAAAACACATAAGGGGATATAGGAATGGGATTTATTACAAGAAATGGGCAGAACACATTACACAAAGATTAAATACTTCAGACATTAAAGTGAACATGGACATAAGAACTGGTAAGTAAACACATTGGGGTTGGGGCTAGAATTAAAACTAGGACATACCAGTTCCAGAAAGCAAAGAGAGCAGAAATCTTGTAACAGGCCACAATACAAATAGCAAGAGTATACTTATGAGTGTGAGTCTGAGTTCAAAAAAAAAAGACTCGAGTGTTGGTCGTGTGTGTGTTAAGAAAGGAGTAGGTATTTATAGTTTGAAATCAGGCAGGGAACAAAGGTAAGAAAATAATCATGTATCAATTAGAATCAATCAGTAGCAGAAAATCCTTTGATTGAGGAGTTCAAATTTGAACGGTAAAGGGAAGAAATTATTTAAGGAAGGAGATCAAGTAAACATATTGTGCGTAGCATACAAATAAGGGGTAAATACATAGGGGTTTGAAACACACGGTTAAGTAAATAAGGCAAAAACAAAGTAAATCAATTAGTACATAGTAAATCAGGGAATTAGGGATTCAAAATCACTAATGAACCAAATCAGAAATAAGGGAATCGAAAGGTTAAAGAGAGTTTTCAAATAAAACAAGGAAAGAATCAATCATGCTTACACAAGGAAGTCTGAAATCAGTCCCAAAAGTCTAGAGGGACAACCAGTGTATATAAAGAATGCACAACATCGGGCGTGTGAGGTTAAATCATGACAAAGAGAAACAATAATGCTAGCGAAACATGATAGTCGTATAGGCTAATCAGAAGCATGCTAAAGAGTCAAGTAAACAGGGTCTCATAGATTTTAGCAAAAAGTCAGAACCACATGGAGAAACAAAGTTGAAACAAAGATGAAACAACTTCAGGAACTCAGAGATTAGGGTTTTGAAACCAAGCAAGTTTAGAGATGAGAAGCATACAAAGCACGTAACAAGTGACCTCAAACTCGAATGAAACCCCCCAAATTCTAAGGTTTTTACCATTACTCGAGTCTAGAGACGAAAACAAGTAAGTCAGGCAAAAGAATACTAACGAAATAAGTTCAGAAAACTCAAAGGGACTGAGACCTTAAACATGTATTTCCCAGAAAACTTCATGAAAACATAATAAAAGAAAAATCGTGCAAAATACAGTAGGGGAAGTCATAAGAGCAAGATAGAAGAAAACACAGCAGAAGAAAACACATAAGAATCACAGTAGAGCATGTAAAATCAGAGAAACCCTAAATCGGAGAAGATGAAAGGTTTGAAAGCAAACTTTTGAAAGAAACTTTGAGAAATCGTTTGAAAACCTTAAAATAAACATAGATCTAGAACAGATCTAGAGGAATCAGGAGAACCTCGAAAGGCTAGGGTTTCAGGAGAACCGTAGAAGCGAGAAAGCCCGAAAAAGTCACGATCTAAGCTAGAGAATATCACAATCAGGCTCAAAAGACCAAGAGCCACCGGAGCAAAGCCGGAGATGGCCGGGATCTTCGAATCGATCAAGGTCTGAGCGAGGACCTTCGAGGTCTGGCCTCGAACCTTCAGGTATCAAGCACGTGAGAGCAGTAGGGTGTGAGAATAGGTCGTCCATGGTTAGAACAACCATAGATTCCGGTGGATTTGGGGTTGGAGGTGGCAGAGAGCGATTAGGGTTTCGAGAGAGCTCGAGATCGTTTGAGAGAAGAGAGGAGTTAGAGGCGGCACTTCTGAAAGAATGGGGTAGGGTTTAGGGGTCGTTTGGAATTAAAAAGGAAAGAAGAGATCTGGACCGTTGATCAAAATGATCAATGGCTCAGATTTTAAAAAGAAAACGGGCGGGTTTGGGCGATTGGATCAAGTAATCGGGTTTAAATTGATTTGGGGTTGGGATTGGGTTGAATTGGGGTGCAAATTGGGCTGTAATTGAAATAAAATTGAGGCCAGATTTTAAATAGCCACTTTTCCCCCGTTTTATTTTATAAAAATAGCAATGATGGTTTTTAAAAATAGATTTAAAAAATACTGAGTAAACAAATATTACATAAATACTAACTTAAAAATGCTGGAACTAATTTTGTAATTATGAAATGCTATTAATCACAAAACAGGCTATAATTGCAATTATATGCAGTTTAGCTTTAAAAATACCAGATAAATTTGTAAAAATATGCAAAAATTACCTTAATTATATTTTGGTGCAAATGTGAGAATAAAAATAAATTATTCGCCAAAATGATAGTTTTGGGAATAATTATTAGATTTTATTGTATTAAAATAGGCAATGAATTAGTTTAAAAAATCGTTAAAAATGCCAGAACTCTTGGGTGTGCTTATATATGCACATATATGCTATTTTTGAAGTATTTTGGTATAAAATTACTAGGGAAAAATTGGGTATCAACAGCTGCCCATCTTTACCCCGGAAGGATGGAAGAGTTGTTGCGTAAAGATATGATGGCCAATTTTGACCGGAAGCGGCGATTTGAAAAGAATTTGACCGAGCTCTGGTTTCCGAGCTGCCTATATATCCCTGGTTTTACAGGAATCAGGCCGTATGTAGTTCAGGAACCATTGACGGAACATGCCAATGGAGATTCGAATGAGACAGACACGATGTTTAGGTGGCAAGAGGTATTTGGAGTTTGATCGGCTGCGGGAACCGGAGCGGGATCGCTCCTGCTGAGGCGGCCGTTGCTGGCCGGTGTACTTGCAAGTGAGCAATACGGGCATATATCGTGCATAAACTTAAACGTGATGCAAGTTCCATTGGACCATGAATGTTGTCTTTGGACGGTTAGGATGACGTCCTCAGACCATGATGTCCTGGGCCATGAAGCCAAAATTAAAGGATTCGCAGGCTATGAAATGATGTTCTCGGGCTATGATAATGATGCCTCCGAACCATGATGCCTTTGAATAATGATGTGCAGGATATAAAGCGGGTCCTCGGGTCGTGGCATGGTGTTCTCGGGCTATGAAGATGATGCCTCCGAACGATGATGCCCTCGGACAGTTTGGCGGTGTTTCAGCCCATGGAATGCAAGATTTGGCGGTATTTCAGCCCATGAAATGCAAGATTTGGCGGTATTTCAGCCGGTGCAGAAAAATGTAAATGGCGATATTTCAGCCGACAGAAATTTAAATAAAACAGCGATGTTTCAACTGATGTAAAAAATGTAAATGGCGATATTTCAGCTGACAGAAGTTAAAAATAAGCAGGCGATGTTTCAGCCGATGTAGCAAAATGTAAATGGCGATATCTCAGCCGACAAAAAATTTAAATAAAGCAGCGACGTTTTAGTTGATGTAGAAACGTAAATGGCGTTATTTCAGCCGATGCCGAGAATTAAATAAAGTTTAGCGATACTTCGACCGATAAAGAAGGGTGATTATAAATGGCGACGTTTCAGCCAATAGGGATTTAAACAAAAATTGGCGGTGTTTTAGCCATGCAAGATTTGTATGAAGATGGCGGTATTTCAGCTGATGCAAATAGAGGTGGCGATATTTCAGCCATGCAGATGGAGACAACACTTAGTCTCGAAAGGCAGAAAGGTAGCCTTATGCAATGTAAGAAAATGCAGGATGGAGACAGTGCTTAGTCTCGAAAGGCAGAAAGGTAGCCTTATGCAGTGCAGATAATGCAGATGGAGACAGTGCTTAGTCTCGAAAGGCAGAAAGGTAGCCTTATGCAATGCGGATAATGCAGATGGAGACAGTGCTTAGTCTCGAAAGGCAGAAAGGTAGCCTTATGCAATGCAGATAGATGGAGACAGTGCTTAGTCTCGAAAGGCAGAAAGGTAGCCTTATGCAGTGCAGATAATGCAGATGGAGACAGTGCTTAGTCTCGAAAGGCAGAAAGGTAGCCTTATGCAATGCGGATAGATGGAGACAATGCTTAGTCTCGAAAGGCAGAAAGGTAGCCTTATGCAATGCGAGAATGTAACGAGTAGTAGTGAGCTTCTTAGCTGATAGCTGATATCGTGACTGCTGGGGAGGTTGTGTATGGATAGCAATTCTTAGTCTCGAAAGGCAGAAAAGTAGCCTTATGCAATGCAG
>NC_031997.1:39625861-39729926 GCF_001879085.1 Nicotiana attenuata | reverse complement strand
TTTTAGTACTATTACGTATTATTAAAGCCAATCTAGAATGTAACTTGCTTCATTTTAAACATAGTTTGTACAGATCATACAAACAACTAAATTGATAGAATAAAGTGGTAGACCTTTAAAATTTTATCTTAGCCCCTTTTAAAAAAGAATCTTAGCCCAATTAGATCTAATAAATGTGCAATAGATTATTAATATTTCATTTAAATATTCTACTTTCGCATATTAATTATTAAATAAAATAATAATATAAAATAAATAATCATGAAAGAAACTTTCACAAGAAAGGGCGACATGGTGATAGGGCTTCATCACAATATCAAAGCGATACTATTTATTTAATTACAATTTTTTTTCTTTATTAATCTAGCTAAATATGATCAATATTTTTTATTAAAAACTTGCACATTTTAATATTTATTTATAAATTAAATATATTATTTAATAACAATATTTATGTAATATTTTATATAATTTTGTACTCATTGAGATAGAGTGCACGCGTTACGCGCGTACCCTAAGACTAGTACGATAAAAAGAGCAAGAGATACCATTACTCTTTTCCTTAATAGTTCAATTTAGCCTCAACGCTGCTGCTTCTCTTTTCTCTTTTAAACTAAAACTTCCATCTTTCTTTTTGTACACATAGTTGATAGGAAAACATAGAAGATTAACTGGACAACAGTTGTCAAAATGGCATTGAGAGTTGAACTAGTGACTCTAATATTAGAATTCTAACCTCTTATCCATTGGTTTCCATAAAAACTCAAAATTAGATATTCTCATTGTGTTTCCACTTTCCAATACTAAACTGGCTAGCGCCGCTATACAGTACATGATTAAAAAGAGCTAATTAAATCTGATCAGACTTGGTTCTTTAATGCCTTGAATCTTCATCACAAGATTCCAGTGTGATTTTGATTAACTGATTTTCCAGACGAATGTACTTGTCGATTAAAACATGCGATACGGACATGCAATACGAATTGAGGCAATAATTAAATTTGTGTCAAATTAACCAATGAACGAGAGTGAAACTGATAGAGTAATAGAGAGAAGAAGAACTAAAGAAAACTTGGACAGAAATTTAAGAGATTCTCATTTCTTCTGAATGAAACAGTAATGAGGTGTACCTCATATATATATATATATATATATATATATATATATACACACGCACACACACATATCAGCTAACTACTTCTCTAACCGATTAAGCTAACTTCTAACATAAATAACCGACTCATTAGCTAACTAACTAACTATTACACATGAACTTGCTATGCTCTCAACACTCCCTCTCAAACTGATGCTTTGAATATATTCTCGACTCCAAGTTGATTCAACAAGACTTCATGTTGTGCTTTCCCAATGCTCTTTGTCAGTAAATCTGCTAGGTAACCCTTTGTTGAGAGATGATGAGTTGTAATTACTCCTTGGCTCAGTTTTTCTCTCACTAAGTAACAATCGATGTCTATGTGTTTGGTTCGTTCATGAAATATAGAATTTGCTGCTATTTGGATGGCAACTTTGCTGTCACAAAATAGACCAACAGGCTGGTGCAGTTCAATTCCAAGTTCCCTGAACAAACCTATTAGCCATGTAACTTCAGCCACACAGGATACCATGCTTCTGAATTCAGCTTCAGCTGAACTTCCAGCTACAGTTTCCTGTTTCTTTGACTTCCATGGCACTAAGGCCTCTCCAAATTTTACAAGATAGCCTGTGACAGATCTCCTAGTCTGCAGGCAGGAGCCCTAGTCAGAGTCACAGAAGGCCTGTAGATGTTTAGTCTCCGCTGATGGCATTAGGAGTCCCAGACCTGGTGATCCTTTCAGATACCTAACAATCCTTAGAGCAACTTCCATGTGTGATTGTTTTGGGGCATGCATATACTGGCTTAGAACTTGTACTCCAAATGAGATATCTGGCCTAGTTATGGTCAAGTACAAAAGTCTGCCTACAAGCCTTTGATATTCTCCAGCATCATTTAGTATAGTATCTTCATGACCTACACCTTTGTTAAATGTTCTGTCATACTCGATTGAAGTATGTTTTTGATTGCACTCCAAAGGAGTGCCAGCTCTCTTTGCTCCTCCTAAGACAAGTTGAGAGATCAACTCCAAAGAATACTTCCTTTGGCACATGCGTATTCCTCTTTTTGACTTGGCAAATTCAATACCTAAGAAGAATTTTAGTTCCTATAGGTTTTTCATCTTGAACTTCTTCTGAAGATCTTCCCTAGTTTTGACTAATAGATCATTGTTGATTCTTGTGATGATCAAGTCATCTACATATATTAGGATCACAATTATGTCACCTCCTAGCTTCTGTGTGAAAAGTTAGTAGACAAAGTGGCTTTGAACAAATCCTAGCTGCTGCAGAGCTTCAGTCAGCTTGAGATTCCACTATCTTGGTACTTGTTTTAGACCATACAGTGATTTTTGTAGTTGCAAACTTGTTTGGTCTCCCCCTGTCTAGCAAACCCATCTAGAATGGTCATCCAGACCTCTTATAACAGATCTTCTTACAAGAAGGCATTGTGAACATTCATTTGATAGATGAACCAATGTCTAGAAGTTGCCACAACTACTAATAATTTAACAGTAACCATTTTAGCTACTGGTGAAAAAGTTTCTTTGTAGTCCAACCCTGCTTGTTGACTATAACCCTTTGCTACCAATCGTGCCTTATATCTCTCCACTTCTCTTGATGATTTATATTTAACCTTGAACACCCATTTGCAACCAATGGGAGTTTTTCCCTTAGGAAGGTCCATAATGCTCCAGGTGTTGTTTTCTTCTAGTGTTGCAATCTCTAATTTCATGGCTTCAAAATCCACTTTGGATCTGCAGCTGCTTCTTTGTAACTAGAGGGCTCCACAATAGAGGAGTAGGAGTTTAAGGCATCTTTATAGGATGGAGTCAATTGCTCATAACAGACATAAGATGATAGAGGGTAGGCATAATTGGAATTTTTGGTAGTGACAAAATCCTGCAACCACAAAGGTTGTTTAATAGTTCTAGAGAATTTTCTAAGTGTTTCAAGTTGTTGTTGCTCAGGAATAGGTAATGAACTGATGACAGAGTCATCAGCTATTGTGCTATCTGGTGAGTTCACTGGGCATATAGAGTGATCCACAGCTGTGGAAGGAATTGGAGATGAAGGGCTTTCTGTGGCTAAGTCTTCTTGAGTAGGTGAAGGAATTATTATGTCGTGAGGTGTTGTGTTTTGCAAAGGTTTTGGTAGATCAGATGAAAGTTCTAGCACTGGAAACAAGGGTAGAGTAGAGGGTGTAAAGTGTTTGAAAGGAAACAAGTCTTCTCCGAAGACTAAATTTCTGTCGACAACGAATGATTTGACATGTAGGTCATAGAGTTTATACCCTTTTTGAGTAGAAGAGTACCCCGTTAAGGCAACAAGAATAGCTCTTGGTGAAATTTTATCAGAAACACTAGGATTTGATGCATAGGCAAGACAACAAAAGGTTCTTAAATGGCCAAGGTTAGAAGGATATGAATGCATCATTCCAAAGGATGATTTATTCTATAAGATAGTGTGACGACTCGGGTGATCATTTTAAGAATTTACACCCTGTTCCCCTATTAACTGCATTCCTCGTGTTTTTTTCTGCTATTGTGAGTTGTCGGGAGGATTCCTCTTGAGTTTTGGAGTGTTTTGGGACACTTAGTCCCTAAATGAGAGCTTAAGCTTTAGAATTTGGACCGTAGTCGGAGCAGTGTGAAGACGGCCTCGGAATGGAATTCCGTCGATTCCGTTAGCTACGTTGGGTGATTTCGGGCTTAGGCGCGTGTTCAGATTGTGTTTTGGAGGTCCATAGCTTAATTAGGCTTGAAATGCCGAAAGTCGAATTTTTGAAGTTTCCGGTTCGATAGTGAGATTTTGATATCAGGGTCGGAATGGAATTCCGGAAGTTGGAGTAGGTCCGTCGTGTCATTTGGGACGTGTGTGCAAAATTTCAGGTAATTGGGATGAGGTTTGATAGACTTTTTGATCAAAAGCGGAAATTGGAAGTTTTGGAATCCTTAGGCTTGAATCCGAGGGTGATTTGGTATTCCTGCGTTGTTTTGAGTGTTCCGAGGATTGGTACAAGTTTGAATAGTGGCATATGACTTGTTTGTATTTTTGGTTGTGGTCCCGGGGGCCTCAAGATGATTTCGGAAAGATGACGGAAGAAATTGGGAGATTTGGAAGCAGCTTCAGCAGCTGAAGTTCTGTCATAACCGCACCTGCGGTTTGGGGACCGTAGGTGCGTGATCGCAGAAAAGTGGGAATAGCCGCAGATGCGATTAGGCGCTTGGAGTTCAAAAATCACAGGTGCGAGAGCTGGAGCTCACCTGCGAGATCGCAGGTGCGGTAAAAGAAGCGCAGGTGCGGCCCAGTGCTTTAAGTGGAATTTCGCAGATGCGCACCTTGGACCGCAGGTGCGTGTCCGCAGGTGCGAGGTCAAGGCCGCAGGTGCGGAAACCTTGGGCCAGAACCTATATAAGGTTTCAGTCGCGATTTTTGCCTATTCTTTCACCATTTTTATCCGAGAATTGAGCTTTTTGGGAGGTTTTTAAGAGAGAATTCAAGGGAGCTTCGAGAAGGTAAGGTTTTTGGAACCCCAACTCGTTATTATGGTATTTTACTACTGATTTGGCAAGAAATTTATGGAAAATAAGGGTTAAATTTGGGGGTTTAGGGTTTGAAATTGGAGACTTGGAATTGAGGATTTGAGGGGTTATTTGTGGTCCGATTTTCGTGTATTTGATATGACGATTCTAGTTTTGCAAATTTTATCCGATTCCGAGATGTGGGCCCGGGGGACTTTTTGGGCGATTTTCCTAATCTCGCGTGTTAGCTTCGAATTAATTAGTTGAATTAGTTACTTGAAGTTATATTTACATTATGCAATTACTTTGAATAGATTTGGGCCATTTGGAGTCGGGTACTCGTGGCAAGAACGTGATATCGAGTTGATTGAGCTGGTTCGAGGTAAGTGGCTTGCCTAAACCATTGGTGCGGGGAAACTCCCCCTTAGGATTTGGTATTGTTGATATATGAAATGCCTTGTAACGTGAGGTGACGAGTGCGTACCTGTGCTAATTGTTGGAAATCCTATTTTCATTAAGTTAACTATAACTGTGTTTTCTTCCCTGTTTTATACTACTTGAAAATTTAAGCCTACTGTTAGCTTAGGGAAGTATGTTTAAGTGACTTAATTGCCTTTAACTTGCTCAAACTGCTTTATTTGAATTATGTGCAGCATGCTAGGTTAGAAATTGGATTGAGTTGAATATTCTTCGTGTTGCTGCTGTGGTGTTTACTTTGGGACTACGGGCGATATCACGGTAGATCCCCCTGGCCTGTTTATTTGGGACTACAGATTGGTATTCCGGTAGATCCCTCGCTGCACATTTATATTGGAACTACGGACTGCACCCGGTAGGTTCCCACAGTACTGGTATTTACATTTGGGACTATGGATTGGTATTTCGGTAGATCCCCTGCGCACTACGAGTTTGACTACGAGACGACACCCGTAGATCCACTGATATTTATAGTTGGGGACTACAGGACGGTATCCTGGTAGATCCCGGTTGCTACCTCTATGTGGAGTTACTATTCTTTGTGTGTATTTCTCTCCGTTGTTATTTGTTGTTATTCTTATTATCCTGTGTTACTTCATACTGTTCTATTCCTTATATATATATATATATATATATATATGTATATGACCGGTAGGGCCCTGACCTTCCTCGTCACTACTCGACCGAGGTTGGGCTTGGCACTTACTGGGTACCGCTGTGGTGTACTCATGCCCTTTCTTGCAAATGTTTTTCGTGTGCAGATCCAGGTTCTTCGACTCGGCCCTACTATCCTTGAGGCGAGGCGACTTTCGGTGACTTTGAGGTATATCTGTCGCGTCGGCAGACCGAGGAGCCTCTCTCTATCTCTTTCTGTTAGCTTTAGGTCTTCTGTACTCTCTGTTGACTAGTTATTCTGGAGTTAGAACTTTATGTAAACATTCTCAGCTTGTGATTTCATGAGATTCCGGATTTTGGGAGTTGTTTCAGTTTTGAGAACATGTATTGGTTTATGCCGAGCGGCATCCTAAACGTTTTATTTATGCTATTTCGCAGTTTTTGGTTAGTTTATCTTTCGTTTTCCTTTTTTTGCAAATTGTTAGGCTTACCTAGTCGTAGAGACTAGGTGCCATCACGACAGTTCACGGAGAGCGAACTCGGGTCGTGACAAGTTAGTATCAGAGCTCTAGGTTCATAGGAGTCATGAATCACAAGCCGGTTTATTAGAGTCTCGTGGATCGGTATGGAGATGTATGTGCTTATCTACGAGAGGCTATGTAACTGTTAAGAAAAATTCCACCTCATTTGAATTCCTTGTCGTGGGAGATTTTTGATATCGAAATTTTAAACTTCTGCCTTCTATTCTCTAACAGATGGTGATGACACGTACTAATAGACGTGACCAGACACCCGCGCCCCCTGCAAGAGCCGTCAGAGGTCGGGGCCGGGATAGAGGCGGAGGACGCGCACGCGGTGCAGCCAGAGCACCCGCGCGAGCTGCTACCGAGGAGCCACTGGCAGTTCCAGCTGGAGCCCAGGTGCCTGACATGCCTACTGCTACTACTACTCAAGCTCTCCAGGAGACTCTTGCGCAGTTTATGAGTATGTACACCACTCTAGCTCAGGCAGGGTTGCTTCCCCTTACTGCAGCCACATCCCAGGCCGAGGGAGGAGCACAAACTCCCGCCGCCCACACTCCTGAGCAACGAGTGCATGTTGAGTAGGTCTTAGAGATTATACCGGTACAGCCCGTAGCCCCAGCTCAGCCCGAGGAGAGGGCAGTAGCTTCAGAGGAGGAGCAGAAGAGGCTTGAGAGGTTCAAGAAGTATCAGCCTCCTATATTCAGTGGACTAGCATTAGATGATGCTCTGGGATTTCTAGAGGAGTGCTACGGTATCCTCCGTACAATGGGTATATCAGGATCGAGCGGGATTTCCTTCACTACCTTCCAGCTTCGAGGAGCCGCCTATCAGTGGTGGCATACTTATGAGTTAGATAGTTCAGATGAGGTAGCTTCCCTGACTTGGACTCAGTTTTCAGATATGTTCTTGAGAGAGTATGTTCCTCAGAGCCTCAGGGACGCATGGCGTGCAGAGTTTGAGCATTTGCGCCAGGGTACTATGTCTGTCTCGGAGTATGCGGTCCGTTTCACTAACTTGGCTAGGCATGCACCAGCTTTGGTTTTTCTACAGTTCGTGAGAGAGTTCGCCGGTTTATTGAGGGGCTCATTCCCAGCATCAGGTCTAGCATGGCTCGGGAGTTGGAGATGGATATTCATTTTCAGCAGGTGGTGAGCATTGCTAGGAGGATAGAGGGTATGCATGCTCGGGACAAAGAGGAGAGGGAGGCCAAGAGGTCTCGAGAGTGGGGCCATTATTCTAGTACCCGTGCTCCAGCTGCAGTTCTGTCACGCCCCAAATTCAAGGGACATGACCGGCGCCCGACCGGGTAGCCCCAGCCAAGCGAACCTGGATGCCTTTCCTAATCCACATGTTACCCATGTTTTCCTTACTCAATTATTCCAAGGATTTTCCAAATAATTAATTAAGAACACTTTTTAATTTACAAAACACATACATACTTACATAATAGTAGTGAAATCACCAACTCGTTACCAACCTATGAAAACACGGATTTACACAAGTTTCTAACCCACATCTACTGTCTACGGAGCCTCTAATAGTACAACAGGATAATATAGTATTTGCCGGTAACAAGGCTCCGGCTATACCTTACACAAATCAAAAATAAAACTCCGAAAACAAGCGGCTTGAGCCACGCAGGGCCCCGAGAGGAAAGGGGCTCACCAAAAAGCTGATGGAGGACGAAGGGGAGCTACGATCGGTGGACTGGAGTACCTGCTACGGATCCACCTACAATCATAACACGAATGTAGTGCCCCCGACAAAAGGGACGTCAGTACATTTGAATTGTACTGGTATGTATGAACAAACATTGCTCCTAGTAAACTCGAACCATAAGCAAGTAAGTAGCAGTAATAAGAGCGACAATCAAATCCACAAAGAGGGAACAATTAAGCCAACAGGTATACAATCTCTCCTCCACAAACAAGCATGTAATTGTAATGGAAACAACAATCAAATCCACAAAGAAAGAGCAATCAAACCAACAAGTTTACAATCTCTCCTGATTCCCCTTCCACATTTCCACATCAATAATTTCACAATTTGTTCATAGTTCATTTCAATAGCGATTTCGATCGCTTTCCAAACTTATTACCTCGGCCACCCTTATTACCTCGTCCACCCTTATCACCACAACCCACACCTTATTTCTTCGTGTTGCGGCGCGCAACCCGATCTCACCGAACAATAACAATTCACAAACAACACAACAACAACAACAATTCACAAAGAATAACAACAACAATCCTCAAGAAACAACAACAATGACCCTCAAGGAACAACAACAACAATTTACATGAACTTCCATAGCCATCAATACCATTTCCATGTATTCCACTACTCATATGCATTGATAGGTCACGACGATAATTTCCCACGACAAACCACATATGTTACTACCACGGTTATTCCGAGCACATCAATTCCCATTTCCTTCCATTACTTGTTTCACAGTTCTTACCACATAGAACATTCACAATCGCAAATTTGGTTTATTTCTGATTAATTGCATCAATATGGCGAAGGCACAACCACAATCACTCACCCATACCAATCACAGGAATTTCACAAACAAATCACGTAGAAATCACATACCAAGCACTCAAACACCCAAACAAAGCGATTTTACAAGTTCAAAGTTAGCCATACATACCTGGAGCCGAGTTTCCTTTTTAACTTTTATTTCCAATTCACCAAATGGTCTAGCAACGTCAATCTAGTGCACAAGTTAACGCGTATGACTTAGAAAAGAAGTTCACAATTTCTACTCAAACTTATTTAGGTTACCAACCCATCTTTGCACCATCTTTTACTCCCCAATTACTCTCACTAGGTTTTAGGTTATAGAATGACATGCATGTATTAGTTCAACCACTATTTTCAAAGACCAATGCATGAGACTCCCCCCCTAGCTTAAACCAGAAATTTAGTGAAAGGGTTAGGGATGTTACCTGCAAGAAAAGGGGGATGAAGATAAGCTTGAAATTCCCCGGCCCGGATGGTTTTGAAGAATCAAATTTTGGAGAAGATGACTTCCTCTCTCAAGACCCTCTCTTCCTCTCTCTTATTTTTTGCAGAAGATCGTTAAAAATGAGGGGCTGGGAGTGTTTTATTAAAAAGGGGGTCGGGTATAAAATTTAGAAAATAGAAGCCCGAGAAAGATCTGCGGTCGCATTCTGCGATCGCAGAACAGAAATGCGGTCCGCAGATTGGACCGCAAAATTGCCCCCAAAACTCTGATGAATCTGTTTGGGTCTGCGACAGGAATGCGGTCCGCATTCCTGTTATGCGGTCGCATTGTGCACCGCAGAACTGATCTTCACAAATCCCTGAGGAACTTATGCGACGATTATGCGGTCCGCATATTGGTTATGCGATCATATAATAGACCGCATCTTCAACATTAATTTTGACAGCTCTTCTGTTCCACTCTGCGGTAGAAATGCGGCCCACATATCAATTATACGGTCGCATCTTGGACCGCATCTTGACCTCAAGTTTAACCAAACCACAGCTTCACTATGCGATAGGAATGCGGTCCGCATACCAGATCTGCGACCGCATTCTTGACCGCATAATGGCATTTTTCTGGGAAATTGATTCTTTTGATTTTTTTCAAACTTAGATCAATACCAAGGGTCCGAACTGTGGCGAGCTTGCGAGCCGCGAAGAATTCTACGCATTCCTAACACATATTCGGAGTTGACACCACAAGATACTAGGTTTTGAGCCAAAAATTTTACGGTGCCTCACATCCTCCCCACTTAAAATCATTCGTCCCCGAATGAGGACCTATTTCAAGCTTTTTAATATTTCAAGGATCCGTTGGTTTTGTAAACATGTTATGCAGCTTCCTACACCTTTCACTATTTCCCAAATTTTTAGAAAAATTTTGCCAGAGTTTCCTTTGTAATTTGGACATCTCTACCTGACAGAGGGCCCCCGAAACACAATTCAAAACACCATAACAGAATTACAACCATCCATACAACTGTTATACAATTTCCTACCTTAACAATTGCACACATTTGTTCACTTGATACGTTTTGCTTATGAGCCAGTTATTTCAATGAGTTTCACATAATTTAGCCATTTCAACACATTACAAGCATACAAGTAATTCATTACCAACTTATACAACCATTACTTGATTACTTAACACAAGAGTCTTTATAAGGCTTTCATTTACCAAAGAACTGTTCACATGACTTGAAACAATCCCTACACCTATAAGTCTTGCACAACTAGAGGGACTTCACTAGCATTTAGGAAGGAATCAACTTGGACACAATGGTAGTTGTTTTAGAAATAGAAAGGTCACATAATTTCTTCTAGACTTGATCAAATAGATGGGGATATTTCTCTTTCATTTCTTTCTCCGCTTCCCATGTAGCTTCCTCAACTTGTTGACTTCGCCACAACACCTTAACTGAGGCAACTTCCTTATTTGTCAACTTACGGACTTGTCTATCAAGAATGGCAACCGGAACTTCTTCATACGACAGCTCTTCATTAACCTTGATAGTCTCGACTGGCACGATGGTGGATGGATCTCCAACCACTTTCTTCAACATGGACACATGGAACACCGGATGCACTAATGACATTTCGGGATGCAATTCCAACCTATAGGCCACCTGCCCTACCCTTTGAACGATCCGGTACGGCCCGATGTACCTAGGATTCAACTTACCTTTCTTCCCGAATCGCATGACTCCCTTCATATGAGATACCCTCAAGAACACCCAATCATCGACTTGAAATTCCAATTCTCTTCGACGAACGTCCGTATAGGATTTCTGGCGACTCTGAGCAGTTTTCATCCTTTCCTGAATGACTTTAACTTTCTTCACGGCCTGGTGCACAAGATCCGGTCCTATTAATTCTGCTTCACCCACTTCAAACCATCCGATCGGAGACCTACACCTTCTTCCGTACAATGCCTCAAATGGGGCCATTCGAATGCTAGCATGAAAGCTATTATTGTAAGCAAATTCTATAAGTGGCAAGTGATCATCCCAATTACCTTTGAAATCCAAGACACAAGCCCGCAACATATCTTCAAGCGTCTGAATAGTCCGCTCCGCTTGACCATCAGTCTGTGGATGGAAAGCTGTGCTGAGATTCACCTGAGTACCCAAACCTTGCTGAAATTTCTTCCAAAAATTAGCTGTGAACTGGGCCCCTCGATCCGAGATAATAGAAAGCGGAGTGCAATGAAGGCTTACTATCTCCTTGATATACAACTTAGCGTATTGTTCTCCTGTATCGGTGGACTTGACGGGCAAGAAGTGAGCTGATTTGGTGAGTCGATCCACTATTACCCAAATCGAGTCGAACTTGCGCTGAGTGCGAGGTAATCCTACCACGAAATCCATGTTGATTATCTCCCATTTCCACATTGGTATTTCCATAAGATGAGTTAGCCCACCGGGCCGCTGATGCTCAGCCTTCACTTGCTGACAATTCGGACATTTAGATACAAAGTCCGCCACACCCCTCTTCATGCCGTTCCACCAATAAATCTCCTTGAGGTCATGATACATTTTCGTAGAACCTGGATGCACGGAATACCTGGAATTATGAGCCTCCTCCATTACCCTCTCCCGAAGCTTATCCACATCCGGAACACACAGCCTACCTTGACACCGCAATACACCATTCTCGCCGCCGAGTGAAAATGCCGAAGTCTTGTTACTCAGAACTGCTTCCTTCATTTGAGCCAATGCTGGATCGATAAACTGCTTTTCCTTGACTTCCGCTACGAGTGACGATTCTGCTCCATTGTGTACCATAACATTCCCCTTGTCTGATGTCGAAATACAAACCCCTAGACTGGCCAATTGATAAACCTCCCAAGCCAAGGGCCTTTGATCCACTCCCAAATGAGCCAAACTACCCATAGATTTCCGACTGAGAGCGTCGGCCACCACGTTCGCCTTCCCTGGATGGTACAAAATATTCATATCATAATCCTTGAGTAATTCTAACCACCGTCGCTGCCTTAGGTTCAATTCCTTCTGCTTGAACAAATACTGGAGACTCTTGTGGTCTGAGAACACATCCACATGGACCCCATAAAGATAATGCCGCCATATTTTCAAAGCAAACACAACTGCCGCCAGCTCCAAATCATGTGTCGGATAATTCTTCTCGCGATTCTTGAGCTTCCTCGAGCATACGCTATAACTTTCCCATGTTTCATCAACACGCACCCCAAACCAATCCTGGAGGCATCGCAATAAACCACAAATCCTTCCGTCCTTCTGGCAAGGTCAATATTGGTGTCGGGTCAACCTTGACTTCAGTTCCTGAAAACTTTTCTCACAAGCGTCGGACCATTGGAACTTAACTGTTTTCTGCGTCAACTTAGTCAATGGGGAGGCGAGGGCAGAGAATCCCTCCACAAACCTCCGATAATACCCTGCCAAACCCAGGAAGCTACGAATCTCCGTCGGGGTCGTGGGTCTAGGCCAATCTTTTACTACTGCAATCTTCTGGGGGTCTACCTGAATCCCTTCACTAGAAACAACGTGACCCAAAAAGGCAACGGACTCCAACCAAAACTCACATTTTGAAAATTTAGCATACAACCGGTGCTGATGAAGAGTCTGCAGAACTGCCCTGAGGTGACCGACATGATCCTCCCGGCTCCGCGAATAAACAAGGATGTCGTCAATAAAAACAATCACGAAGGAGTCTAGAAATGGCTTGAAGACACGATTCATAAGGTCCATAAAGGCTGCCGGGGTGTTGGTTAGCCCAAAAGACATGACCAAGAATTCAAAGTGACCATAGCGAGTTCTGAAAGCGGTCTTGGGAATATCCTGCTCCCTAATCTTCAATTGGTGATACCCGGACCGTAGATCAATTTTGGAGAAGAACCTTGCACCTTGCAATTGGTCGAACAAATCATCTATTCGAGGTAGAGGATATTTATTCTTGATGGTGACTTTGTTGAGCTGCCGATAATCAATACACATCCGGAGCGACCCATCCTTCTTCTTGACAAAGAGAACCGGAGCACCCCACGGCGACACACTCGGCTGTATGAACCCCTTTTCTAATAAATCCTTCAGCTGCTCCTTTAACTCCCTTAACTCCGCTGGAGCCATTCTGTATGGTGGAATAGATATTGGCTGCGTATCTGGCAATACATCAATCCCGAAATCAATCTCCCTATCTGGCGGAATCCCTGGAAGCTCGTCCGGAAACACTTCGAGAAACTCATTCACGACTGGCACGGACTCGGGGGTAGACACTTCTGAAGTGGTGTCCGCCACCTGGACCAAATGATAGATACATCCCTTCTTAATCATCTTTGAAGCCTTAAGGTAGGAAATAAACCTACCCTTCGGCACCACATCATTCCCTTTCCACTCGATAACCGGCTCATTAGGGAACTCGAGTCTCATGACTCTCGTTCGGCAGTCAAGTTTAGCAAAGCACGAATAAAGCCAGTCCATCCCCATAATCACATCAAAATCCACCATTCCAAGCTCGATAAGATCGGCCGTGGTAACGCGACCACATACCGTGACAACACAATTCCTATAAACTCGCGCGGCTGTAATAGAATCACCAACCGGAGTCGATACAGAGAACGGCTCATGAAGCTGTTCGGGTTCTATCCCAAAGCTTGAAGCAATGAATGGGGTGACATAAGACAAAGAGGACCCCGGATCAATAAGAGCATAACAATCAATGGCCTGAACAGACAAGATACCTGTAACCACATCTGGAGAAGCCTCTGCATTCTGACGACCACTCAAAGCATAGAACCGGCTGGGTCCACCTCTACCACGAGCTCCACCCCTAACTGTACCACGTCCTGCTGGGGCTGGAGGACGCACAGATGATGTGGCGACTGAAGAACCGGACGACTGAGCAGATCCCCTACCCATGCCCTGACTGGGCACACGACAGTCTCGCTGAATATGACCTCTCACCCCGCATCTGAAACACACCGGGATATCCAAGTAGCAAGTCTCTGTATGAAATCTCCCACACTTGGGGCATGGAGCCCTCCCCTGCTGCTGTGATCTCCCTCCTGAACGACCGGACTGATGGGGTCTCCTACTGTCTGAGCCTGGTCTCATGCGGCTGTTCTGCTGATAACTGTGCAGAGATGATGGTGCGCTCGCTGAGGACTGAGCATATGACTGGGACGGCCCTGACGACCCTCTCCCCTGAGCTGATCTCCCTGAGTGACCTGCTGATCGGGCCCTGTTGCTATTCTCCCTTTCCGCCCGAATCTTCAACTTCCTAGCCTCTGTGGCCTGAGCGAATCCCACAATCTTTCCATAGTTCATATCCGAGTGTAAGGCCGCTGTAGCAGCCTCATTTACTACCAAGGGACTAAGGCCCTGAACAAATCGCCGAACTCTAGCTGCCATGGTCGACACTAACTGAGGAGCATACTTGGACAATCTCACGAACTCCATGTGGTACTCCCAAACACTCATACTGCCCTGCTTGAGGGTCTCAAACTCCGTGGCACGGGCTGCTATTGTCTCAGCAGGCAAGAACTGGTCCATGAACGCATCTACAAACTCATCCCATCTGGCCGGAGGTCCTCCCTCCCCACGGGAGTCCTCCCACATCTCGAACCATGAATACGCTGCTCCCCTCAACCTGTATGATGCCAATTCAACTCCCTCTGTCTCTGAAGCTTTCATCACTCGGAGGGTCTTATACATTTCATCAAGAAATTCCTGCGGATCGGCCTCTGGGTCTGTGCCTGAGAACTCTGGAGGGGCTAACCGCAAAAACTGGTTAACTCTGGAGCTGGTAGAATCTCCCTGTCCGCTAGAGGATGTAGGGGCATCCTGAGATCTCTGGGCCTGAGCGGCCACTAACTGGGTCAACATATGGATGGCTCCTCTAAGGTCCGCATCAGAAACCTCGGGACCAGGAGCTGGAACGGTGCCAGAATCAGGAATATCGGCGGGAGGGATGGTGGCACCCTCTGCCGCTGCAGGAACAGGAACACTCTGGTCTAGGACAGACGGGCCAGGTAGGTTCAAGGCCGGGGAGTCACTCTCACCCACGGCATCAGGTACATGATTCATAGCCTCCCTCGGGGTGGCATTGGCCCCAAGGCCGAGTCTAGCTCTCTTCTTAGGTGCCATTACTGAAAAAGTTCGGAACAACGCACGAGTTAGATATAGATACTTTCACATTTCACTTCACCGCACGATACAGAATAACAAGGAAGTGGGAAATTTCCTAAATGTCCATGCAGCCCCCCACTTATAGATGTGGTCGACTTCACACCGATAAGTAGGGCTCTACTAGACACGGCTCCGAGACATCCTAGGACTCCTTAAAACCTTAGGCTCTGATACCAAGTTTGTCACGCCCCAAATTCGAGGGACATGACCGGCGCCCGACCGGGTAGCCCCAGCCAAGCGAACCTGGATGCCTTTCCTAACCCACATGTTACCCCACGTTTTCCTTACTCAATTATTCCAAGGATTTGCCAAATAATTAATTAAGAACACTTTTTAATTTACAAAACACATACATACTTACATAATAGTAGTGAAATCACCAACTCGTTACCAACGTATGAAAACACGGATTTACACAAGTTTCTAACCCACATCTACTGTCTACGGAGCCTCTAATAGTACAACAGGATAATATAGTATTTGCCGGTAACAAGGCTCCGGCTATACCTTACACAAATCAAAAATAAAACTCCGAAAACAAGCGGCCTGAGCCACGCAGGGCCCCGAGAGGAAAGGGGCTCACCAAAAAGCTGATGGAGGACGAAGGGGAGCTACGATCGGTGGACTGGAGTACCTGCTACGGATCCACCTACAATCATAACACGAATGTAGCGCCCCCGGCAAAAGGACGTCAGTACATTTGAATTGTACTGGTATGTATAAACAAACTTTGCTCCAAGTAAACTCGAACCATAAGCAAGTATGTAGCAGTAATAAGAGCGACAATCAAATCCACAAGGAGGGAACAATTAAGCCAACAGGTATACAATCTCTCCTCCACAAACAAGCATGTAATTGTAATGGAAACAACAATCAAATCCACAAAGAAAGAGCAATCAAACCAACAAGTTTACAATCTCTCCTGATTCCCCTTCCACATTTCCACATCAATAATTTCACAATTTGTTCATAGTTCATTTCAATAGCGATTTCGATCGCTTTCCAACCTTATTACCTCGGCCACCCTTATTACCTCGGCCACCCTTATCACCACAACCCACGCCTTATTTCTTCGTGTTGCGGCGCGCAACCCGATCCCACCGAACAATCACAATTCACAAACAGCACAACAACAACAACAACTCACAAAGAATAACAACAACAATCCTCAAGAACAACAACAATGACCCTCAAGGAACAACAACAACAATTTACATGAACTTCCATAGCCATCAATACCATTTCCATGTATTCCACTACTCATATGCATGATAGGTCACGACGATAATTTCCCACGACAAACCACATATGTTACTACCACGGTTATTCCGAGCACATCAATTCCCATTTCCTTCCATTGCTTGTTTCACAGTTCTTACCACATAGCACATTCACAATCGCAAATTTGGTTTATTTCTGATTAATTGCATCAATATGGCGAAGGCACAACCACAATCACTCAACCATACCAATCACAGGATTTTCACAAACAAATTACGTAGAAATCACATACCAAGCACTCAAACACCCAAACAAGGCGATTTTACAAGTTCAAAGTTAGCCATACATACCTAGAGCCGAGTTCCCTTTTTAACTTTTATTTCCAATTCACCAAATGGTCTAGCAACATCAATCTAGTGCACAAGTTAACGCGTATGACTTAGAAAAGAAGTTCACAATTCCTACTCAAACTTATTTAGGTTACCAACCCATCTTTGCACCATCTTTTACTCCTACCCCAATTACTCTCACTAGGTTTTAGGTTATAGAATGACATGCATGTATGAGTTCAACCACTATTTTCAAAGACCAATGCATGAGACTCCCCCCACCCCCTTAGCTTAAACCAGAAATTTAGTGAAAAGGGTTAGGGATGTTACCTGCAAGAAAAGGGGGATGAAGATAAGCTTGAAATTCCCCGGCCCGGATGGTTTTGAAGAATCAAATTTTGGAGAAGATGACTTTCTCTCTCAAGACCCTCTCTTTCTCTCTCTTATTTTGTGCAGAAGATCGTTAAAAATGAGGGGCTGGGGAGTGTTTTATTAAAAAGGGGGTCGGGTATAAAATTTAGAAAATAGAAGCCCGAGCAAGATCTGCGGTCGCATTCTGCGATCGCAGAACCGAGATGCGGTCCGCAGATTGGACCGCAGAATTGCCCCCAAAACTCTGATGGATCTGTTTGGGTCTGCGACAGGAATGCGGTCCGCATTCCTGTTATGCGGTCACATTGTGCACCGCAGAACTGACCTTCACAAATCCCTGAGGAACTTATGCGACGATTATGCGGTCCGCATATTGGTTATGCAATCGCATAATAGACCGCATTTTCAACATTAATTTTGACTGCTCTTCTGTTCCACTCTGCAGTAGAAATGCGGCCCGCATATCAATTATGCGGTCGCATCTTGGACCGCATCTTGACCTCAAGTTTAACCAAACCACAGCTTCACTATGCGATAGGAATGCGGTCCGCATACCAGATCTGCGACTGCATTCTTGACCGCATAATGGCATTTTTCTGGGAAATTGATTTTTTTCAAACTTAGATCAATACCAAGGGTCCGAACCGCGGCGAGCTCTACGCATTCCTAACACATATTCGGAGTTGACACCACAAGATACTAGGTTTTGAGCCAAAAATTTTACGGGGCCTCACAGTATCACAGCTAGATATTTTCTCATATTCTTCACCACTTATTGCATTGTGAAGCAGATTTCTTGCCTTGTGATTTATTTGGACGGCTTCCAGTTGTTCCTTTGTGTATGAGTCTATATCATCAGGGTCAGCGAGTGGTGGAGTGCTGGCAGGCAGTGGGTAGTTTCCCTTCTTGATAACTCTCCATACCTTGACGCCGTATGCCTTGGTGAAGATTTCCATTCGGATTTTCCAGTGGGAGAAATGTTGTCCATTGAAGTAAGGTGGCCTTACTTGTGAAGTTCCTTTCTGAAAGAGAGCTCCTACGATAACCTGATCTGCCATGATCTTTTTCTCACAAGCTGTTAAGCAGAAAACAAAAGTGTGAGCCTTGCTCTGATACCAATTGAAAGTACAAGAGCGGGGGTGAATTGTCACTAATTGAAATTAACCGTCACTGAGTTGACTTAAAACTTTAGTAGTCGAGTAAATATGGTCAATCTTGCAGATATAACAGTTTGAGGTAATATGCAGAAAGTAAATGCAGAAATTAAAGACACCAGGAATTTTATGCTGGTTCGGATTCAATGTGAATCCTAATCTAGTCCCCTTGGGTTGCAAGGGATTTCTCTTCAAGCAAATAAGTTTTCTTTCAAGTACAGATGTGATGTATATCGCTCAGATTCTCTAGCACTCGTTTGATACAATGCCTCACCAGTTGTATGCCCTCTTTCTATCCCTGACTTATTACACAGCAGATCTATGTAGGCTACTATGCTTGTTTGTAGTAGAATGAAGAGAGTTATTTTGGTTCGATCAAAGTATGCTAAGGATGATGTTACACAGTACATTTATACAAAGATGAATGGTGAAGGCTCGGCAACCCAAGGGTTTTGATCCTTGGAAAGAATTGATTCTTTCCAAGAATAAGGAACTATCCGTTGCTTCTCTTGAGGTCTTTTCCTTCGGCAGACAATGGAATTAACAAGATTTCTCCTTGATTGTTGGACCTTCCAAACTTGACCACTGACCGGATCTTCTAGCCTTTATTATTCTCCCGTGATTTCACCAATCACAGATCACTTCGAATCTTCACTTCGTTATGGCTGATTTGATTTCCCAGATTCACGGAGTTAATCCTGATTTGCTGATGTAGATTTGTAGCTTTCCTTGTACACCGTGCGTTCTATAGGTGGCTTCCCTTGTGAGAGATTTCCTTCCTTGTTCGACACAGCCGTTTCACTAGTTCTTCTTTACTTCTTTGAACTCCTGCACATGTATATTAATTGCATCATTAAAATATGATCTAACAATCTTCCCCTTTTTGATGATGGCAAAATAATATACGTAGATGTAAGGAAGTAAACAACAATTGACTTCCCTGTTTGTTACTAGCCGACTTGGCTCCCCCTCAATATGTGTAGTCAACTGGACTTAGTCTCCCCCTCAATGTGTGCAGTCGACTTGTACTTGTATCCTGTATAGTTGACTTGTTCCTGTGCAATACATATAAAGTCTATGCATGTAGCATAGTCGACTTAACCTGTTCAAAGAATAAAGAGTACCATCTATGCATGTAGCATAGTCGACTTGAACCTGCACATATTATCATTACAGACCAAAGAGGCCTATGCATAGTCAACTTGAACCTGCACAGATTATCATAATAGTCCAAAGAGATATACATTCTCCCCCTTTTTGACATCAGCAAAGAGGGATTAGTAAGCAAAAAAAAACTATCCACACATGCAAGAAAACATCCAAGGGCACAACCCAAAACAAAGCCAAAACAAGTTTGAAACAAAAATTGTCTGTAAAACACATCCACACTAGAGACGCAGGAAGTAAGTAAGAGTGTTGCAGATCGCCTCCTTCAACTGTTCAAAGCTGGTGTTTGCAGCAACGCTCATTCCATCTAGCCTGACATGAACCTCCTTGAAGTCTTTAACCGCATTCTCCCTTACCCTTTGCACAACCACTCTGATTTTAGACACATTAGACCCAGTTTCCATTGAAATAGCATGAATAGCACCCACAGTCGACTGAGTAGCAGACAGGAGAGTCTTGATGTCTAAGAGTTGGGAGTCAATGGAGCTTAGCTTCTCACTTAGGTCAGAACTAATAAGAGGTGGCNTGAGATCTTTTCCTTCGGCAGACAATGGAATTAACAAGATTTATCCTTGATTGTTGGACCTTCCAAACTTGACCACTGACCGGATCTTCTAGCCTTTATTATTCTCCCGTGATTTCACCAATCACAGATCACTTCGAATCTTCACTTCGTTATGGCTGATTTGATTTCCCAGATTCACGGAGCTAATCCTGATTTGCTGATGTAGATTTGTAGCTTTCCTTGTACACCGTGCGTTCTATAGGTGGCTTCTCTTGTGAGAGATTTCCTTCCTTATTCGACACAGCCATTTCACTAGTTCTTCTTTACTTCTTTGAACTCCTGCACATGTATATTAATTGCATCATTAAAATATGATCTAACATCTTCTATGTGATATCGTGTGATTAGGGCAAGGATTATTGGTTGTTATGATTTTTAATAATGCCCGTTAGGTACTTATGTGTTTCTATTGAAATTACTCAGATGAGGGTCTTTGTGTGTTGATTTCATGCAGTCTCTGAAGCTGGCATGTGATATGGGGTAGAATTAGAATTCTAGGATTTCCTATGTGTACAGTCTTAATCTCAATGAAGACGAAGACTTCTGCGGTACCTCACAACTGATTCACGATCGTAGAATGATTGCCACTCTGAGGTATGTTTTGTGCCTGTAGTTTGATGATTTGGCTATGGATTATGGTAGTGAAAATGGTATGCAGACCACAAAATCCATCGCACATTGTTCTAGTAGCCAGGTCATTGGGGTTAACTCTGCGATGATTTCGCGAGCTGTAGATTCGTTCTGCGGCCTCTTGTGCAGTCTACATTATCGTTGTCCACTTCATAGTTCATTTTACGATGCATTTCACGCTCCGTAGATCTATTTTGCGACCTGATATGTGGTCCGTAGAATGTTTTGCCTTGCATCTCACTTATTCTAAATCATTGTTTCTATCATATAACTTGAATTTAACTGGTAGGAATGGCTCCGAAGAAAACACAACCATCCTCAGCAACCACAACTAGAGGAAAGAAATGCTGGAGTTACAGATCCAAAATCATGTTAGCCCCAACCTATAAACCCTTGCACGTTGGTTACATCATCTGAATCCCCCTCCTAGTCTAAAGAGGAGTGGGTACCACTTGACCTATTGCCACCATTCCATCCTCGCACTGAAATACAAAAGAAGAATTTCAAGGATAAACTCAGGTTTAGTGTCGCTGGATCATGGAATAAATACAGAGCCACATTGGAGAAAAGAAACATCCTCTAAGAGAAGTGCTGAGCTTGAATGGAACTAAGGATAACTACCCACATATACTGAATAACATCAAGAAATGGGAATGAGAGTTCTTTACTGAGCCTCGGTGGGAATAAACGAGGTAGTTGTATAGGAATTCTATGCTGCCTATGCTACCTCATTTTCTAAGTAGCAAGCATGGTGCGGTGCTTAGTTGTCTTCAATCATAATCCGAGGGGATGATGTATCTTGTAGCCCCACAACGATCAATAATTTATACTTTGAGGATTGGGATGGAGGCACAATATAATTTTATGCTAAGGTGGCACAAAAGGAAGATGAGCGTGGTTGGGTAACATCCGTCATAGCACATGGAACTCCATCTTGGATTGAGCTAGAAAAGAAAATTTAGAATAAAGATCTCACTGTTGAAGGGCGATACTGGCTAAGTTTGTTTGTACTTGCTTGTGGCCATCCAGAAATGAAACCGACATCAGTCTAGACAAGGCTATCTTAATTGCTTCAATCATGTAAGCATTCAGGGTTAATGTGGGTAAAATCATATTCCTTGAGATTTGTATCCAGGAAAATCAAGATCAAACTTTGCTCCCCTTTCCTTGCCTTATCACTGCCTTTTGTGATAAAGCGAGAGTTCCATCAATTCCTCGGTACGGCCGCAGTGTGGAGGCTACCCAAGACATTGATATTACTAGGTCTCAAACATCCTCCACTACTTCAGAGAGTATGCTCGCTGAGCAATCGGTCGTCCTCCCTCCGGCTTCAGCTACTCCGGCAACACCTTCCACCTCCACCTCTACACCTAGGTCAGAAACAACATCAACACCCGAGCCGACCACTACCTCACTATCTGCCATTTCAATGCATGGCCTACTAGCACAAAATACTAACACCAAATTGGACAAGTTTGTGAAAGATCTTCTAGTTCTCATCCGGAAAGCTCTAGCACCACTCCAAGCATCAGTGAGTGATCTTTAGAAGAAACATCAATCTTTTGAAGATCGACTCCAGAACTTTGAAGCTCGCCATGAGAAAGTTGAGCTAGGTGGAGATGGAGACATGCCTCGGCTAAAAAAAGATGTTGCTGAGCATAAGCTAGAGATGCACACAATACAATCCTTAGAGTTAGAGAGGTAAACGACCATCTGCCAGACAAGGGAAAACACGTTGCATCTACAGAAGACAGAGATAAAGAGGAGGCAGATATACAGAGGGCCATAGCACATTTACTTGAGGACATGGCTGCCACCACTGCCACAGAGCCAAGACCACATAAGGCAACCAACTCATATGTCTAGGTCCCGATTTCGCAGATAGAGGAGTCAACTACCCTAGTCCCGAACCCTACTATCCAGCCTGAGGTTCAGCCCATCGACCCTCTAGTTTCTGCTCCGGACCCTACGGCCACGTCAGACAATCCAATCCCTCAAGCACCTAGTGCGCTCCAGGAAGCCCCCAAACTTTGTTCTTGCTCTTTCAATGCGTTGGGGACAATGCATGCTTCTATGTTGAGGGTGGGCTATTGTCACGACCCCAAAGGCACTATATGCCGTGATGGTGCCTAACGTCGCCGTTAGGTAAGCCAACAGTGAACTATCAAATTAATTACTCATTTTATTTCTTTTGAAAGCATGAATCTTTAATTAATAAGGAAACTACATAAAAGATGATGGTGATATAATGCATAAATAAGACATGAAATTTAAATGGCTACAACGTTAGGTAAAACCATAAACATCTACTAGTAATTCTCAAAATCCGGTGTCACAAGTGCACTGGAAATCTAGCAGAATATACATAACCCCTATAACTACAGTCAGAAATAAAATAAATAGTAAATACAACAAGGAGGAGACTCAGGGTGCTGCAGATCAGAGCATGGGAAACATCTCACCACTAGGTCTTCGGATAACGGGATGCGTGCCTGAATGGCCACCAGATGTACCTGCCTCAGAACCTGAATAATTAGTGCAAAAGTGTAGCGTGAGTACAAAAATTAATGCGTACCCAGTAAGTACCTAGTCTAACATCGAGGAATTAGTGATAAGGGGTCAACATCGACACTTACTAGTGGTCATAAATAAAGTGCAAGAGTTATAAATAGGAATGAAATACAATAGTAACAATAGAATAAGAAACAATAAATAACGTGATTCTTTAACAAATATCAAATTGAAGTCCCCAATTATTACATGCCATTTTAACAAATAAGAACCATCAAGTAAGTATAAATTCTCTAGTCATGAAGGAAATATTAGGTATATTCGGACTCCTAGCGATATTATACATGAGTTATGACAAGGTCGTACGGACTGATCCACAATAATCGTGTACACCGTCGAGGGTTGTCCGACACGAATTTTAGATGCATCTCAATTACATTGCTGAGGTTGTTCGGCCCCATCCATAATGCTATTTCATAGCACTTGCTGAGGCGTACCGCCCGATCCACAAGAATAGAGAAATTCTCCAAAATACGGGACATATAGTTATAACACAGAGATAGGCACATAAAAGTGGCATGGTTTCTACTAACACTAAAGTATTCAGCCAAAAGTCCAAGGTAATGGAGTGCGGATCAATAAAATCTCTATCAATTTCAATTATAATTTAAGTAATTTAACCAACAAGTAGAGTTCATGTAGTACAAATATTATGTGGAAAGGTCCTAATTCATCCCGGACATACCATGAATTTAACTATGTAAAGACTCTCGTAATAATCAACGGCCCACAACAACCCTACCTGTATCCTTATATCTCTCCCCATTAAACCCTAGAGACAATTCCCGTCTCTGTCACCCTCAGACACTCCCAATCCTTCTTTCACCTAAGAAACCCTAGCCGCCTCATTCTGATCATTCTCTCATTTCGGCTAGAAAATGGAATCTCCTTGTGATTCACCTTCCTTATTTGTGTTACCGCGTTAGTATCTATGCAACAAAGGTTTTACTTAGTACTTGCCTAAACTTGGCAAGTACCATCTCTCAGAATCGGGCCCGTTCAACTTCAGTCTCTAAGATCTCGACAACATCTCGTCCATATACATGGAAAAGGGTTAATTTCTCACACAAACAAACTAATTTCCAAATATTAAACCCTAATTAGGGTTTGAATTTTGATTTCTCTCTTTACTGGCTCTATTATTGATTGGATGTGATATTTTCTTTCCTTATTTGTGCTTAATTGATTTTTTTCATGTTTGTTCATTTAATTTCTACTACTATATAAACCCCCCTTTCCCATTCCCCTCTAAGGCTTAATGATTATCACTGAACTACTGCTATTACTCTCTCACTCTCAGTCATTCTACTATTCTAAACTTGAGACCTTAGCCTGCTGAAACCCAACGCCACCAGAATTCGATTGTTGCTCTTTTTTGAGTGCGAGCACTGCCCGGGGTTCACTAGAAATACTTGGGAACTTTGACACATTTGGATTTTGGGGTTTTGCGGCTCTTTTGCTATTGACGATTAAGGTACAACTGGAAATTATTTTTCTTACTTACTTGTCCATTAATTTGTAATTGGTAAGTGCCTCTGCCCTTGTAGTTTCATTCTATATTCATGTGTGTTTATGCTCTGTATATCTATGTCAATGAAACCTTCGTGTATCACCATGCTACTATGTCATCTCTGTTTATAGACCTATTTTCTTGAAGTTATTCTCGTGGACCTATATTGTTTCTAGCATCTGAACTTGCCTAAATTCTGACCCAGATTCTGGCTTTCTTAAGCATGTCTAGCCTAATGTGTCTGTGTGTTTGCATGCTTATATCTGTTGCTTGTCCTGAGTTTATCTTCTGCCTCGTTCTGGATTCATGTGATAAACCAATTCATGTCCAGAATGTGTTCTAATTCTTGTTGCAACATTCATGTATAACTTAATTCTATCCTAGAGTTAATTCTTAATCATGTTGTTAGACAAACATGTTTTCCTGCTACTTAATGTGTGCTCCTTGATTTGGTCACTCATGTGCTCTTTAATATTTCCTAAGACTTCTAGGATGAGATTCAATATCTAGCCTCTTATTCAATATGTGATTAATACCTAGTGCCTGCATATCCTCTTGATATATTTTCACTTATCATGAGTTCTGGTATTATTTTTGAACCTTTGTACTATAATTTAACTAAGTGACATGTTTGCCAACTGTTGTAAACTATGCCCACTAGCATGTTGCTTGTTGTTTGTGACCACATGCTTATTAGGCTCTCCTGTTAAAAACTTTCATGTGAGAACTGCCATCCACTTGTTCTTGTCTATGACTTTGCTAGATTTTCAGGTTAATTTTCTAAAGTCCTTTAGGCTAGTTTTGGGCTATGCTTTGCTTTGAAACTCTATTTAAAGTAGTTTGCTAGCTTATGGTGTTCAATCCTGTCAATGTGAAACCTAGCATGAGCCCACCTTATGTATGCCTTGTGTACTTTCCAAAACTTCATGTGATCCTATCTATATGCCTTGGTTAAGACTGCTGTTAGTTACAGCTTTAAGAGTTAAGTGCGAAAAGCTATGTAATTAATTCCCTGAGTAGTTGTCACTTGCATGGTTAAGTCTGGCATCAGTTCGGTTAAGTAAGTCATGCATCTTGGTCCCGGTATTTGTCCATATATGTTGTTGGACCTGGATGCCGGATTCAGGCGTATTCTATTGTTCTGTTAAGCTTGGGATTTGAGGTCTGTTGGTTGTGTGAAGAGCGAGGCTGTTGAAGGCCCAATCAGTGCTGGGTTACTTTCGTTTGGGCGTGTTCTCGGGATTGTAGTTGCTCTTTGTGTAATATTTGTGCTTGTACTTATTATCTAGGCCTGTAATAGTTTGTAAGCAAACAATTGCAGAGTTAGTGAAATTGGGGGGACGAGTATATTCTATTTTTTCCATATAAAGGTAAAAAACATGCATATAGGGTCTACGTGCTTTGTTTGCTGTTTGTTTGACATGCTTCATTTTTATACACTAGTAGAAGTCATGCCTATAGGAATCAGACACCTCACTTAACTTGTCTAAATACTTGTACACTGTTCAAAGCATGTTGGTTTGAGTAATTGGTATACTCGTTTCCATGCCTACTATTGTGCGCTATTAGATAGCTTGTCTATAGGAATGAAACGCCAATAACTACTTGTTTAATTATCAGAGAGCATGCCTATAGGATACAATAATACATGCCTTCGCCAATGCTCATCTAGATATCATGACTATAGGGTTTTAATTAATTACCCAACTACTTTTGTTACTTTCATTATACTGCCCCACCAAGATTACATGCCTATAGGGATAAACGTGATAAAATAAAGTTCAAATACCAACTGTTAGAAATCCTGCCTAAGAGATACTATTACTCGCTTAAGAAGCATGTCTATAAATCAACCGCTGGTAATTCTGAACTCTCGAATTGTTTTGCTGCCTCGTTACACAAACAATATAGATATCATGCCTATAGTGTCTGTAATACCTTTAGTTTGCAAATTGGCCAATGTAATGCTGCAGTAGTGCCTGTTCGATACTTGAAATAAGAATCACATAGAAGCCATGCATATAGGACTTAATGACTCTAATGCGTCTTAATTCTGAAATTGTTGACTGCCTAATATAAAAATCTGCCCACGTGCATTTGCTACTTACGTATGGAGGCTAACTTCGGCCATTTATTGTCTTTATATGTAGTCCTCTATGTTTTGAATATGGGCCAAGTTTTATCATTTTGAGCACCCTAAGTAATGTCTAAAACCACCCAAATTATAGGTAAAAAGGCTCCTGGACCATAGGCATGGGACGGGTAGTGCACGCATAAGACACGATTTAGAATTGAATTAGAGCGCTTTAAGTAAACAACTTTAACATAATAATTGGGTAGCAGGAGATGATAGTCTGTACCCGCTGAATAATATGAGTAACCCTTACCCTAAGGGAGTTGTAAAGTATTATTTATGTTGCACAGGGTGATCTTTTTTGCTAAAAAACTTAGGACCCCCACCTTTATATGTTTATTGTTCACACTTCGTCTCTTAAATTTAAAATAATTAAGTTTTACCCTGTAACTTCTAAGGACTTGTACTGGTTATCTATATAGTTTAATTCTTGTACGAATTTCTTTTCACTTGTTTATTTCATAATAGAACCTTTAAATTCCTTGTCTTCACTTATTTATATGATCACATAGGATAATTATAATCCAATAATCCCAAGCGTAAACTTCGACCGAGACCCATAGTTGTGGACCTTGAAGAGTACCTACCACCTTCTTTTTGAGGTAATTTTAGCGCTTACCCGATTCTTGGTGACGTAGACTAGTTAAAATAGAGTTATTCGCAAATGTGTTCCCTAACATACCTCAAAGTTGTTATGTGGAGACTCTTCTCTTCTAATACCCATTTAAAAGAGTTGTCACATGTTGAAACCTGCTTTCGAGAGAAAAAAGGGTGCGGCAATTGTGATGCCTCTAGATTGGGATTGGGCAGTGTTCTAATGCAGCATGGGAAAGTGATTGCCTATGCTTCAAGGCAGTTGAAGAAACAGGAGCAAAATTATCTAACCCATGATCTAGAGCTAGCAACTAATATATTCGCCTTAAAGATATGGTGTCATTACGTGTATGGAGTTCATGTTGACATATTCACTGATCATCAGAGCTTACAATATATGTTTAAGCAAAAAGAGTTGAATTTGAGGCAATGAAGGTGGCTCGAATTGTTAAAAGATTACGATGTTGATATTTTGTACCACCCCAGGGTGGCCGATGCATTATGTTGAAATCCATGGGTAGCCTACGACACGTGGAAAAGCGTAAGTTGGAAATGACTAAAGAATTATACCGATTGGATAACTTAAGTGTACGGTTGCTCGATACCGGTAGCAGAGGAGTCATAGTTTGAAACGTTGCTGAATCCTTGCTATTAGCCGAAGTGAGAGCACAAAAATTTGACGATCCAGCCTTGGTAAAAATAAGAGAAAGCGTTCCCCTTCAAAAGGAGCAAGCGTTCGAGCTACCCGAGGATGAAGTCCTTAGATACCATGATCGCCTATGCGTGCCTGATATCGGGGGACTCCGAGAGCACATCATGGTTGAGATTCACCAATCACGGTATTCCGTTCATCCGGGGTCAACCAAGATGTACCATGATCTTCAACAACTATACTGGCGGAATGTCATGAAGAGGGACATTGCTGGGTACATAGCTCGATGTCCAAATTGCCAACAAGTTAAGGTTGAACACCAGAAACCGGGAGGGTTACGGCAAAACATGTAAATTCCAACCTGGAATGGGAAGTAGTCAATATGGATTTTGTTACCGGATTACAACGATTGCATCAACGATTTGATTCCATATGGGTTATCGTGGATTGTCTCGCCAAGTCAGCTCATTACCTACCCGTGAAGACTACTTTCTTAGCTGAAGAATACGCTAAGTTGTATAATAAGGAGATAGTTCAACTTCATGGGGTTCTATATTTCATCATATTAGACCGAGGTGCCCAGTTTACAGTTAACTTCTAGAGATCATTCCAAGAAAGGTTGGGCACAAGGATCAATCTTAGCACAACATTCCATCCACAAATAGATGGTCAGGACAAGTGTACCATTTAAAAGCTCAAGGATATGTTACAAGCCAGTATTTTAGACTTCAAGGGAAATTGGGAAGATCACCTACCACCCATCGAATTTGCTTCAAACAACAACTATCACGGTGGTATTCAAATGGCACCAGGCGAGGCCCTGGACGGAAGTGCAGATCTCCTATTAGCTGGTTCGAAGTGGGTGAAACAAAGTAATTGGGGCTAGAGCTGGTGCAACAAGCTGTAGAAAAGGTTAGGCTAATTCGAAAGTGATTGTTGGCCGCCCAAAGCAAGCAGAAATCTTATTCGAATGACCGGAAGTGATATTTGGAGTTTGCTACGGGAGGCTTGGTGTTGTTGAAGGTTTCATCGATGAAAGGCGTAATGAGATTTGGTAAAAGAGGCAAATTTAGCCCCTGGTATATCAGACCATATCGAATCATACAGAAGGTCGGTAAAGTGTCTTATAAGCTTGAGTTACCCCGGGAATTGGAAGTAGTGCATCGGGTATTCCACGTGTCTATGCTTCAAAAGTTCTTGAGTGATCTATCACGTGTTACCCCTATTGAAGATCTCCTTGTTACAGAAGACTTATCTTACAATGAAATTCCGGTGGCCATCTTAGATCACCAAGTCCGTAAGATGTGAACCAGACAAGTGGCTTCAGTTAAAGTACTTTGGGGGAATAAGAATAAGGAATAAATGACATGGGAAGCTGAAGAAGATATGAAATATAGGAACCCTCATCTATTCCACACTATAGGAGACAACAATAAGGCGATCCTGATGGGACGCGATTCAATATTCGAGGACGAATGTTCTGAATGAGGGATAATGTTACCCCCCCCCCCCAACACCTAAATAAAGCATGGTAAGTGTCACTTCTAGCTCGTCCAATCAGCTGGCGACACGTTGAGGCGAGAAGGTAGTCACACGTTTCAGGGAGCTTGCACAAATTGTCTCACTAGGTACTGCAACTGGGGTGGGGTGGCCCATTTTATATGTGGAAGAGGCGGAAGTCCGATGCTTGGTAAAAATATAAAAGAGCAGTAAGGCTCTTTCTCTTTCATCCGATAAGATATCATCAAAATAAGCCCTCTCAAAATACTCTTAATGTCCCTTTAGATTTTCCAAGCAAACTTAAGGCAAAGTCAAAGGTAAATCTGAATCTAGCAGGATTTAGCTTGAAGAAATATGGAATCGTTACTGTAACACCTATCGTCTGGTGACTTTAGTTCTGAGGAATCGCTAAAGGCAAAGTTAACTACCATAGAAGTAAAGTTAGCTCTTCAACAAGGTATGTAGTGCAACCTTCTTTCTTGGCATGAATTAGTGTAAGTCACCTCTTCTTTCTAAATGATTCCTGTACTATAGGGTCTTTTAAGTTCTAAGTTCTCCCAATGATGTTATCATGTTCTTTCGCGATTTTGGTGGTAGCATTTCTTTCAAAATTCGCATTTATTTCCAGTGGTATCCTATGGTCAGAGAGTATGATTTATTCTGAGTTTAAACTTGTTATCTCTTGAAGTTGGTACTGCATTATACTCATATTTATATAAGTATCTATTTACTTTATAAGTCACGCTATAGTCGGCCGGGTACGACATCTATTGTGCAACCACTGATCAATTGGGTACGCTGAAGCAAGATATGAAATATTACCGAGCCCTTGTATAACCGGGTAAGAGGATGTGTGATGTGAGGCTACCTAGTCCTATAGAGGCAGGCTACGCAGAGTTCTATTGAGGCCGAGTATGGTCGAGACCTCCTAAGGCCGAGTACGACAAAGTCCTCTATAAGGCCGGGTATGGAGTGAAATGTGATGATATGCCCCAAATAGTGGCTGAATGTACATGTGTGTATGTATGTATGGTAATTAACGTATGACCCCAAAGAGTGGTTTTATATTTTGTTTACAAATGCTTGCATACATTTCTTGACTCGTGGATATAGCGGTATTTGCCCCCGGTGGCTTGTGTTTGGTATTTAGGTTGAAATCAAGTACTCATATCTCTTATGCTATATCCTAATTTAATATGCTTTCTTAGTCTTTCATACTTAATACATTATCCATACTGACGCCCCTTTCTTTTGGACAATGTGATCATGGCCACAGGTACAGATAGACCTGGTGACGTTCCTCCCCAGTAGGGTGTGTTGTTCTAGCTAATTTTGTTGTTGCTCTCCACTCCTTTGGAGTTGCTATTTATAAGTCAATAGGTACTGAAGCAGATGTCACAAATGTTTTGGTTATGGTAGGCCTATGTCCTAACTAGGTCCTGTAATATGTATATCTCTTTTGACACTCTTAGAGGCTTGAAGACTAGAGCTAGTGTACGGTTGCATGTGAAGGTTGGGTATGACTATGTTGGTGGCTGTGATAATCATGTATAAATGGACCATGTTTTTTTTTAATTAATCAGTTGTACTCATTTTAAATTTTGATGATTAATACTTAGAGGTCTCAATGGCCCAGATTCTATGAATAAAAAGATGTAAGAGCACGTGTCGGATCGTATGGGCCTTCAGGCATCGTGTGCCAGTCGCACCTTCCACGGTTGGGGTGTGACAAGATCCTTCCAAACTAAGTGTGTATTCGAAGAATAAAAAATTCCACTAGGCAAATGTGGTGATACAATATTCATAATTCAAGAGAGGACAATAGCATTGCATGTCTCCCAATCCTCATGCAATGATGTAGGAAATGATTCCTTTTTACAAACACCGATAACAAACTCTAGCTTTCGTTTGGCTTAAAGCGCGATTCTCATCTTTCTCCTCCATAATTCGGAATTCTCAGATCCCTATAGCTGTACTGGAATTAGCACCGAGTTTGGAATGTCCGATGGATGTACAAACGAAGGATGAGTATGATCAATTTTTACCTCCTCCATTGTCGAAGTTGAAGAGTCCGACATTGTTCGATCAGAAGTGAAAATTTTCAATTGAGTGATTTTAGAGAGGGAAACTCGAAGAATCAACAGTCACAAGCACACAAATTGTGTGATTAATTCACCTTCGTAGCTCTGATACCATGTTGAGATGAAGCCATGAAAGCTTCTAGATCGAGCAATTGAGGATACATAAAAGAGAAGGAGAAGAGAGTTCTGGGAAAATTATTTCCATAACTTGATCATATGATCCATACATCACTATTTATACAGAGTAACTTCTAACTATCACATAACAAACATATAATTAACTACTAATAAATTTGTACAAGTAACTGACACCTAACTAACTATGCCACGTTATCATTCCTCTTAACACTTTCCCTCTTATCTTTGCCATTATATGGATTGAGCATACGTAACTATGATGGTGCACAACCAAAACTATATTTACTCTATTTTTATGCGGGGCTCACTACTGGAAGTTAGTTTTATTCTACTATTTATAGTATATGTAGTACAATTTTCAAGCGTGTTGATTTGGCACTACGCTAGGGCCTTATCATATGGATTTGATCTCTTAGTTGAATAATCTTGATTCGATTGTTCAATAAACTTTTTGGGACCCTTTATCATTATCCTTTTTTCTTTATTAGATATAGCTAGTACGCATGAATTAATGAAGAACGAGATAATAGCAGTAGTTAATTTTTTTATAATGTAATTTTTTTTACAATATTAATCAGTACAGTATAAGAATTAAAACCCTACTTTATGAGTTGAAGCTAGTAACTGGAATGCAGATACAGTGTAACAAAAAGGAAATTCCTAGCTGGGATGTATAATTTATGATGGCGATGGATGGATCAGCAAAAATTATGGTGAATGAAGTACGAACAAGACGAAAATGGCTAGGAATGAATTGAATAGGTCTAGATTCATTGGCACCGTTTGAGGATGTCCATGCTATAATAAGTCGTTTTCTTTTGGATTCATTCCTTCTTTTTTTGGTTTTTATTAAAGATAGTACTATGTTTACCCGTAAAATGGTACAGTTAAATTTGTTAGGTGGTTTATATACAAACGAACTGATTTGATCCAAAATGGTAAATAAATTAGATTCATAGTAAGACTTAGCGATTAGAATCGAAACAAATGACAAGCCTGGCTCTGGGAGCCATGCCTCCGAGGACAGAAATAAGACCGATGTAAGTAAAAGTTATTTTATTTAGCTTGAGAATTGAATGTAGTATAAGTTTTGCCAAGGATCCCGTGTCCTACAATGACTGTGGAGTCTACTATCTATAGCTATACCTAGGAAAACAAGATTGTAGGATCGAGCCCCTCTTAAATGACAATAAAGAGAGACATTGATGAATATGTAACGGCATGCCATGAATACAAAAATTCTCTGCAACGGCTGCCTAGTTAATGCCAGGAATGTTCTTTATTAAATGCTATCTGATGGAAAGCATTTGATTCCGCTCACGGTGATCATATTCCCTTCGGGGTCAGCCCAATTTCAATCACAGTTGTTGTTTCCGATACTAGGCACTACACTATTTACTTTCTACTTATCTTTAGATCCACGTGTCACGTTACCATTCGATCACTTAATGTAAACTAATTTTATCCTATACAGATAGTCCCCTTGCTTTCCGGTGGCATATCTTTATGTCACTGGGACGTTTGTGAAGATCCCTTTCTTGGCGCAAAATCTTCTGAAACCTTATGAATAGTCTCTGACACTGGATATGATGCACGTCTCCTCGCATTTAATACCCCGAACACGTGTTGTCCCACGATTTATCAATATTTTTGCTGGTTCTCGAGGTAATCATGACCACAATTTTTGCCGTCTATATCTTTACTTATACTCATCATTTTACCTCTTTCACTTCAAAATGTTTTATAAGTTCATTATCTTCTCTGCACTTAACCTTCTTCTGCTTTCATCTCTTTCCGATTTTCTTCAAAACCTCAACCACCTTCTTACTATTACGGCTTCTTTAACTGAGTTTTTTGAGAACTCTGATCTTCTCTTCGATGGAGGCCGGAAGAAATCGAAAAGAAGCAAAGATAAAGAGGTTGATGTCGATGTTGATCCTCCAACGGTAAGCACCGTCATACCCAAACACTTGAGCACCGTTAATGACTTCCAAGAGAAGTTCCCTTCTGTGCATCCTCGAACTAGGCTATTAACAGGTATCCTTCTATTTTAACTTCCAATATTCCTACTGTGAAGGAGGAATGCAATTGCCCAATCCTTAACATCATTACTCTTGACCTGGTAGAGCAGGTTACCATCACCAAGAAGGATTTTACGTATGTCTATAAACACCCCTTCACTTTGGGCCCGATTTCTTTGAGCGGGACTCGACCCCGTGATCTTGGAGTTATGCCACCGGTACCAGATCTGCTTGGCACAAGTAGGCCCTTCTATGTGGCGAATGGTGGCTTGTCTACGCCAACTATGCACGAAGATGGGGAAAACCCTAACCATGGCACATATGATGAACCTCTACTACCCCAAATGTTTTTTTGGGGAGTAATAAATTTCAGTAAACATGGCCACCACGCCTTCTTACTAGCGTGGATGATGATAACGACCGTGGCTGGATAGAGCGGTTTGTCGTCGTTGCTACTACGGACATCATCCCGGCCACAACTCTATCCTCTCCTGAATCATGTAGTCGTTCACGTAAGTTTGTGATTTTTTCATCTCTTTCACTCGTGAGAAGACTACTTCCTATCATTATTGACCTCTTTGTTTTTGTTGTTTCAGCTGTTCGGTGGACACCGCCAAGGGTTGAAGGCCTGGACCAATGGGTTCCGAAGATTCTGGATATTACTACGCTAGAAACCCACCAGTAGTAGGAGATGGCCCCTAAATAGGGATAGAAGGCCAAGAATCACGGTAAACTGAGTCCTTCTACTTTTCGCCTTTGTATGTACATAAGTAAACTTGCTAACCAAATCTTTTAGTTTGATTCAGAACTCCCGCAAGGCTATGTTACCTACCTCGATGTCGTGGTTTTAGCCGATCATGCGGAGGCTGCGAGATTGTTGCAAGATTCTCTTACTCGGAGTGGTTCCCTCGGGACTGCTTCCGGTGGGGGAAATTCCTCTCGGAGTCCCCAGCCAAAGAACAAGCGACCAAAAAGGCGGCACTCTTCCTCGACTAGGGATAAAATAATAAAGTAAAGAAGGCCACACCTGAGCTGACCTTGGCCGCAGTGGTCATTGAAGATGATGTGAAGCTAGCGATGAAGAGTCTTCTCTTCAATGGAGACAACGATCTTCATCAGCTCAAACAAATGCTCAACTAGGAGAGCTTTTAGAACTGAGTGATGAAGAGTCCCAAGCACTACGGTGTGAGATAGATCTGGTAGATAATGCCAACTCCCTTTTTCCAATCCCCATTGCTATTCCTGGTCCATGGAGTTTGGGATCTGGGCCTCTTCTTCCTTCGATTAATGAGCAACATATAATCAGCATTGCTCCTGTTGTAGGGGCTTCTCAACCCGTAACACCAATAACCTCACGCCCCTCTACACCAACTGCTCCTACGCCACCAGCATCTGCTGCATCTTCTTTGCCAACCATAGATGCCCGAGAAGAGGGTGCTTCTCCTCCCCTGTCCCTTGACCATGGGAATTTGGAGCACAATTACTCACCCCCTTCTCTAGATCCTTGAAGAAGGAGGAGTGTCACACTCTCGATTTTGAAGGGGTGCCATCTGCTGACCAGGCTGGTGGAGCTTGCCAACTACCTGAAGCCACCGGCTTCAGAGAAAGATATGAAGAAGATACACTCCCTTTCTGGGAAGTGCATGTTGAACAACTCCATGCACAATGCGGCAATGGTAACTTACTTGTTCTCTTACATCTTGTTCTTTGTTTATCTTTCATAACGGGTTTTCTGACGTTGATATACATTTTGTAGTCCGGATTCCTTGCATCCGAGGGCCTTCGGAGATTGATCCTTGATAAATAAGGACTTAGGTCTGAACAGGATCAGCTGTGCACCTCCCGGTATTGTAGGCAAAGGCGGCTGAAGCGGTCGAGCTTGAGGCTCGGTTGCAGCAGAGTGAGCAGGAAGTGATGTCCCAAAACCAAGAAGCCACTAAGCTATATTCCCAACTTCAAGATTCTAAGGATAAGTGGGGTTGAGCTTCAAGATGCTGCTCTTGCAGCTGCCCAGCGCGAGTCTACCTCTGTTCAGCAAGTAAATAATTTGGAGTCAGCCTTGAGCTCCAAAACTGAAGAGGCTGCTGCCGCCGGGTAGAAGCGGGCCCGGATGGAATAGAGGTTAAGAAGATCATGGAGAAAAACCGGCTTCACATATCTACAATCCGTGATCTTGATCTTAGCCTTGGCGCCACAAGATCCGAGCGGAATGGGTCCAGGCCGAGGTTCACAAGCTTAAGTCAAAACTTCAGTTCCAAGAAGATTCCCTTGTATTTGAAATGACATATGCTATGTATCATATGAGGATAAAAACCTTGGAAGAGGCCTAAGCGGGCATCGTTGATATTGATGATGAAATCGCCAAGGCCCGAGCACTGGAGTTAATTGCTCGAGAACGTCTCCCAGCTAAGCCTAACACAACTGATTCATCGAGTACCGATTCTGAGTATTCGGGAACCGAGGATAAACTTAAAGAGAATGATGATGAAGGCCCAGGTCCCGCACCAGTGGCTGATCCTCCCACTTCTCCCCCGGGGGGGGGGGGTGGTAGATGCCTCTCTCCCTCCCAAGTTCTGGTGGCAATAATGTTTAGATTTTTCCTTTTTTTTTCTTTTGTTGTTTTCCCTTTGTACTTTTATACTTATGTCGTTTGGCATGTTAATAAATAAAGAAGACTTTCGTTTAAGTATTCTGCAAAGTTTATTCTGTTTGCATCGAATTAGATAAGGCTTCGGGTGTATTTTTGTCTGGTAGCTTTGGCGTTTCGGGCATAAACTCTTCCGGAACCAACCCTTTACTATGAGGGTTTCATAAGAGAGGGCCTTCTAATGTTCATGGTGCTCTTGAAGAGGACGTATCATGTTCATTTCGGCACAAGCATTTGATGTTTTCTGCTAGCTTTCAAATGATAAAATAAAATCATCGTTTGGACAAGAAATAAAATATCAACAAAAGGACTTTATTTTATTCTTTCCATCTTTAAAAGTACATAAGCATTCGATTGCTGAAGAAAAGAAATTACCAAAAGATGTGGCTAACTCGTAGAACTTGTTTCTATGGGGCTGGACATGCAGTCCCTTGTCCCGATGAGACATTGTTGTTTTCGGGTCTAGTAGTCTTGGTTTTTGTGTCATCCTTGCTACCGTATCCAATACTATCCCCCCTAGTGTTCGAATGCGAAGTATGCGAATTGTAACATTAGAGGCCTTGTTTTCTTGGTTAAAACACTTGTGAATGGTTGAATAACCTTTGGTTCGATGGTAAGCTTTACTTCCCATTAGGAACTTGCCATCGAGCCAAAGAATAGTTAACCATCCTGTAGTGTTATAATATTTCAATTCCTTGTCGTTTAAAGGTCATAACTTTACAGATGATATTTCCTTTGTAGTACGTTTTCGGTTGCTGCCTTGTTAACAACCTTGCCAGAAAAAAACCGATTGGGACAAAAACTGGTCGAAGGAAAAGAAGTGCAGCACATACTTTCAGTATAGGTAGGATCCATCTACAGTAATACCTTTTGAGGCGAGCCACGTTCCAATTGCTGGGCAATTTGACTCCATCTTGATTTTCTAGCTCGTATGATCCTTTACCTATGACAACTGAAATATGGTAGGGTCCTTCCAACTTCGGACCCAGCTTCCTTGCGTTGATTTATCAAATGTTCTGAGTTACTTTCCTCAAAACCAAGTCTCCTACTTTAAAGTAGTAGAGATTGGCCCTCCAATTATAGTATCTTACCCTCCTTTGCTTCTTAGCCACTATCCTCACGTGTGCCAAGTACCTCCATTCAGTGAGCAGTTCGAGCTTTACCAACAATGCCTCATTATTTCCTTCTTCATCTGTTTGGGAGAACCGTAAGGTTGGTTCTCCTACTTCGACCGGGATCAGAGCTTTTGCGCCGTATACGAGAGAGAAAGGTGTCTCTCCCGTGCTTGATTTAGCCATCATACGGTACACCCATAGCATGCCCGATAACTCTTCGGGCCACTTGCCTTTAAACACTTCTAACCTTTTTTTGAGGTTTTGAATAATCAACCTATTGGTCGATTCCGCCTGCCCATTAGCACTCGGATGGTATGGTGAGGATGTAATCCTTTTGATTTTCAGGTGTTCAAGAAATTTTGTTACTTTAGAGCCTATGAATTGTGGTCCGTTATCACAGGCCATCTCCTACGATATTCCGAACTAGCAAATTATGTATTCCCATAGGAAGCCGATCACTTCGCGCTCACCGATCTTTTGGTAAGGACCTGCTTCAACCTATTTAGTGAAGTAATCGCTTAAAATTAAAAGGAAAATTTTACCTTTTCGGGACCCGGTAACAGCAGCCCAACTATATCCATCCTCCATTTCACGAATGGACATAGGGATAGTACTGAATGCAAGAGTTCCACCGTTTGGTACACCAATTGTGCACGGCGCTGACATTTGTTGAATTTCTAAGCGAACAACTTTGCGTCTTGTTCCATTCGGCGCGAGTAGTATCCTGCCCTAACCAGCTTTAGCACCAACAAATCTGCACATGAATGGTTCTTGCAATCCATCATGGACCTTTCTCATCACGTAGTCCGCTTCCGAGGCTCCTAAACTTTGGTCCAACGGGCCTTGGAATGACTGCCTATATAATTGTCCACCCAAGAGGCTGTAGCAAGCTGCTTTGGTGCGTAGTACCCGGGACGCCTTTGGATCTTCGGACAGCTTGCACCGAAGATAATCGATGAACTCATTCCTCTATTCCCAAACCAAGTTGGTTGTATTTAATTCACAATAGCCGTCCACATCTAGTACAAATGCATAAGTTGAACGACAGTACCAGAGTCAGATACTTTCATTTTTGTGGACGACCCCAAATTGGCCAATGCATCTGCTTCTACGTTCTCTTCTGTCGGGATATGCATGATTGACCACTATCTAAATCATGCAAGCAAACTTTTAACTTTAATCACGTACTGTTGCATGTGTTCCTCCTTCGTGTCAAAAATCCCGTACACTTGGTTTACTACCATTTGGAAATCACATTTGATTGCTCTGACCTCAGAGCATAGTCCCCGGGCCAGTTCGAGTCCTGCAACCAAAGCCTCACACTCGGCTTCATTGTTAGTTAACAAAATAGTTTTTATAGCCTGCCTCAGGGTTTCCCCCGAAAGCGTGATTAGGACCACCCCGAGCTGGGACTCTTTTATATTGGAAGCTCCAAAACTTGTGATTTGATCGTAGTCCTAAGCTTGTATTCAATATCGAGCTCACTAATTTTGACTTCCCATTTGGCAAACCGGCTGATAACTCAGGCTTGTGAAGCATATTCCGCAAAGTGAAGGTTGTTTCAACTGTTATTGACTGACACTAAAAATAAGGCCCATGCTTTCGAGAGGCGACTACGAGAGCTAAGGCCAGTTTTTCGTGGTGCGTATAACGAGTCTCCGATCCCAACAAAATTTTGCTAACATAACAGAGAGGAAATTGCGTACCTTCGTCCTCCCGGACTATAATAACACTTACCGCTACCTCCGAGACCGCTAAGTATATTAGCAAGTATTCACCTTCCCCTAGCTTTGATAGCAGTGAGGGCTCGATAAATAACGTTTCCGGTCTTTCAAGGCCTAGTGACATTCCTGGGTCCATTCGAAATTGTTCTTCTTCTTCAGAAGTGAGAAAAAGTGATGACATTTTTCTGAGGATGGAGAGATGAACCTGCTTAAAGCGGCCAATCTTTCGGTTACCCTCTGTATTTCTTTTACAATTGTTAGTTGGTCCGGGATGTCCTCGATGGCTTTGATCTTATTAGGATTTACCTCGATCCCCCTTTGTGAAAGCAAGAAACCTAAGAACATAGCGGAGCCAACCACGAACGAGCATTTTTTCGGGTTGAGCTTCATGTTGTGCTTCATCAAGATATCGAAGGTTTCTTGGAGGTGCTTTAAATGATCACATGTATTCAAAGACATGATCAAAATCTCATATATATACACTTCCATTGTTTTACCATATTGCTTTCCGAACATCTTGTTCACGAGCCTCTAATAAGTGGCTCCGACATTTTTAAGCCTAAAGGGGATCACATTATAATAATATGTGCCGAAGTTTGTTATGAACGAAGTTTATTCCTGATCCTACGGGTTCATCTTGATTTGATTGTACCTGGAATAAGAATTGAGGAAACACATTAATTTGTGCCCGGTCGTTGCGGGCATGCTTTATTCAAGTATTTATAATCTACGCACAACTTGTTATCAATATGCGGCCAAAATCGAAGAATCCAACTTTGGGGCTACTGTGCCACTTCACGCCCGGCCTCGAGGGGCTCGAAGTGGGATTTGAGGGCGGACCCCGAATAGCTCCTCTTGGGGGACACATCAAAGGTCGATCTCGGAGCGGCACGGGTCGGTGGTCGTCAAGGAAAGGCTGGAAATCCCCAAAAGCACACGAGGATGACTGACAGAGTCTACAAGAATAGTACACATCCGCGTTGAGCCATTATACAACTATACTAGTAGCTATTCTTCATCATTTATTAGACATGTACTATGTTGGGGTTCACCCCTCCTATATAAAGGGGACCCTGGTCATTTTGTAAGGGGATCCGCATTATTACACAACACATTGAATACAATACAACATTCTCTGCTCTCTTTGATAACACTATTGTTCTTCACATTTATTCCTTATTCATTCATTGTTCATTATTGTTCTTCATTTATTGCTCATCATTAACCGCAGAAGGCCATCTGTAAGGCCCTCATTATCATTGATCTTTATCGATCGTCCGAAGCTATTAACCAGACTAGACCTCGAGGCCCGACCTAACAACCCTTTTTGGTTTGCATTCCTTGTTTTCTTTATTTATACTTAGCATCCATTGCCTAACAACTAGTATTAAGATAAATCACGTATTTTTTGAACCACCAAATCAAATATAATTGTAGTTACCCTTTTCAAGGTAAACAGTTTGGCGCTCACCGTGGGGCTAAAAATAATAGTGATTGTTTTGTTGCTAGTTTTCTGAAAACAAAAGTTATCCTTCACACTTTTTCTTGTCCAAGAATCTTTGATTTCAGGTCAAAATGTCTAACTCAGCAAATGCACGTGAAAACAACGGCATTAGGCTCCAGGGAGAAAACGGCGCAGACGCCGGTGTACCACCACAAAACCTAGGGATAGCACCAGCACATACCGGTGTACCACCACAAAACCCAGGGATAGCACCAGCAGATGCCGGTGTACCACCGCAAAATCCAGGGGAGGCACCAACACAAATCGCCATCGACGTAAGCCCGCGGAACGCTGTGCATGTCATTGTCAGCTCTCCTACCAACGGAAGCGTGCGCGGTGAGGAAAGAGACGTTAGTCTTCAAGTCATTTTGAAATGTTACAAGCACAGCAGGTGGCTATTGCTCAACTACAAAGCCACAAAAAAACCCCAAGCACAGTAGCATCGGAAATGGCTCCTCGAGTCGAGCAGGTACCGGAAAGATCGAGCAACAACGGGTCAGCAGATGACCTCGCTATTATGAAGATGCTCGAGTAACTCACCAAAAGAATTGAATCAGGAGAAAAAAAAGATAGAAGATAACGATAAAAGTGTGGAGAGTTACAACTCGAGGGTCTATCAGATCCCGGGAGCGCCCTCGATTCTGAAGGGCGTGGATTCAAAGAAGTTCATACAGAAACCATTCCCACCAAGTGCGGCTCCGAAGCCCATCCCGAAGAAGTTCAGAATGCCCGACGTCCTGAAATATAACGGGACCACGAACCCCAACGAGCACATTACTGCCTACACTTGTGCCGTAAAGGGGAACGACTTGAAAGATGACGAGATTGAATCCGTCTTGCTGAAAAAATTTGGAGAAACACTGTCGAAGGGGCTATGATGTGGTATCATAACCTACCCCCAAATTCGATAGTTTCATTTGCCATGTTGGCAGATTCTTTTGTGAGGGCACACACTGGTGCCATCAAGGTCGTCACCAGGAAGTCCGATGTCTTCAAAATCAAACAGAGAGAGAAAGAGATGCTAAGGGAGTTCGCATCTCATTTTCAGATGGAACGAATGGAATTACAACCAGTCTCCGACGACTGGGCTGTACAGGCCTTCACTTAAGGCTTGAACGAACGAAGCTCGGTAGCTTTAAGGCAGTTAAAACAAAATTTGATCGAGTATCCCGCCGTGACCTGGGTGGATGTGCACAACAATTATCAGTCGAAAATCAAGGTCGAAGACGACAAATTTGGAGCCCCTTCGGGCTCACTATATCCTAATAGGCTCTTAACAAAAGAGCAAAGATTTACAGAATGGGAGCCAAGATCAAACAAAGAAAGATACCAGCCATACGTAGAAGATCGAAGAAACGCTCCCAGGCGTAACATGCCTCGAGGCGATCGAAGGATGGATCGAGGTTAAAATTCCCGGGGACTCGTGGGTAAAGCCGGGTTCGATAGGCACACTGGGCCGGTAGAGGGACCGAGGCTATCTGAGTACAACTTCAACGTCGATGTCTCGGGCATCGTATAGCCATAGGGAAAATTAAAGATGCCAGACGGCCAAAACCCGTATTGTCAGTTACTTCACAAAGAAACCCCAACTTGATGTGTAAGTATCACGGCACTCACGGTCATAGGACCGAGGATTGCAGGCAGCTTAGGGAGGAGGTAGCCCGTTTGTTCCACGAAGGGCATCTTCGTGAATTTCTCAGTGACCGGGCTAAGAACCACTTCTGAGAAAGAGAGGCAGACAGGAAAAATGAACCAGAAGAACCACAACACATCATCCACATGATCGTTGAAGGGGTCGATGCCCCACAGGAACCCGTTTTCAAACGGACAAAGATATCCATCACTAGGGAAAGGCGAACTCAGAGTTACGTACCAGAGGATGCTCTCACGTTCAGCGAAGAGGACATTGAGACCTTGTCTCAGCCTCATAATGACGCACTGGTAATTTCTTTTCTTTTGAATAAAATTCATATTAAACATGTGCTCAGGGATCCAAGTAGCTCGACCAACATAATCAAGTCGAGGGTGGTGGAGCATCTCGGACTACTCGACCAGATCGTACCCACCTCTCGAGTCCTTAATGGATTCAACATGGCGAGCAAAACAACAAAAGGGGAAATCATCCTCCCAGTTAACGTAGCTGGTATGATCCAAGATAACAAGTTTCATGTCATCAAAGGTGACATGAGATACAATGCCTTACTTGGAAGGCCGTGGATACACAGTATGAGGGCAGTACCCTCGACCCTCCATCAAATGATGAAATTTCCAACCAAGGATGGAGTAAAGGCAGTATACGGGGAGCAGCATGCAACAAGAGAGATTTTCGCGGTGCACAACATGTCACCGTCATCGACGCCCTCTACATCAGAGAGGCCAAAAGACAAGTGAAAAATCAGCTAACAACTACAACCTACATTTTCGGCTACATCCAAACGAGTGAGTAAAGGACCGTGCCACGTCCTCAGAACAAGTAGTTGGAATTTAATCAAAGCTCGAACACCATCGTTAAGGTACAACCCTCTCCCTTTTTATTTACGTTTTACACTAACTTACTGCAGGTGTTCGATCGAGAGGAATCGAAGCGCCCTCCAGCTCGAAGACCTTGGGTTTTAAAGTATGCGTTGCACTCTTTTTCCCTTAGACCGAATTTTTTCCTGAACGGGTTTTACCGGTGAGGTTTTTAACGAGGCAACATTCATATGCTACCTAAGGAGAACTCATCAAGTGTTCAAGGCGTCTCTTCAATCAACCTCAAATACCGGGAGGCATCACCCCAGGAGATGACCTCTTATAAGAAACCGAACTACGCCTAGGAGGACCTCGATAGGGGTATATTGTATTGGGCCAAACTGTCAAATGAACCGTGTCCATATAGAACAATCGAGCCTCCAAAGGCACAAATCATGTACCCATACATCAAATAACTGAGGAAGCCTCTTTGCTTGTCAAAACACTCGAAGAAATTCTACACTTTCATGCAAAACGACTTAAGGGCCGAAAAAACTCGAACACTCGGGGACTGTCGTCAACAGACAGCTCGTCGAAGCCATCAAAAACTCAAATTTGTAAGACCTCAATAAGGCAATTTCGAGCTCGTAAGACCTCAGTGTGGCCGCATGGAATCTGTAAGACCTCAACCAGGCATACTCAAATTTATAAGACCTTAAAAAGGCAACCCCAACATGAAGGCCAAGGCTATATATCGAACTTGTAAGACCCCTAAAAAGGAATACCCTCGATATAGACGCCAAGGTCACCGCACACGGGGACTAAAGGCTACGACCAAACAAAAGGCTATAGCCGAATTAACGTGGCTCGGAGACGTCCGACTGCCGCTATAAAACAAAAGGCCTCCAAATACTTCAAAAAGAATCGGTTAATCAGGCTACCCCCGGCGTAAACAAAAGAGCTTCGATCATATCAGCTCCAAACAATGACAAGGCTTCGAGACAATCAGCCTTCAGCAAAAGGCTTCGAAAAATCAGCCTTCAAGAGAACCTCCCGAGGTGCTCGATTATCGTCGCATATCGATTCGTAATCGAGGTTCTTATTTGAGCCGTCGAAGAGTGGGACAAACACAAAACATGCCAAGGCATAATGAAAACTTCAGCCGAAAAGGGGAAAACTATAGCCATGTTAGAGGTCGCATCGACCCAATATAAAAAGCGCCTAAGGGCCAATGCATAAGAGCCTAAGGGCCAGCCTAAAGAGCCTAAGGGCCAATACGTAAGAGCCTAAGGGCCAGTATGTCGAAAACCTAAGGGTCAATGAGCCTAAGTCCAAACTTGATTCGAGGACCGAGCCCTGAATTGTTAACCATCATCAATTGTTCATCAAGCATAACCTAAGGGTTCCTATCTTAAAAGTCCAACATATCGTACTAATTATCAACAGGCATTGACGCTCAAAAGATAAACAAAGACACAAACAAGTGGAAATTCGTACGAAGGGAAAACCAAAGGTTTCCTTTGTTATAATGAATGATGGTATAAAGGTACATTTACACCACTCCCGCAGGGAGCCCTATACAAAGAACAAAAAAGGAAAACCTATTCTACCCTTGGGAACTTAGCCTTTCCCCCCTCGGGGACTATGTCATCATCGGCCCCATTGGGACTAGCTCCCTCACCGACCCCTCCTCATCGTCTTCGTCATCAGAAAAGAGGAACTTGGCATCAAACTCATCCGCCCTGGCTTGCTCTATCTCCTCCAAGAGATCGAAGCCCTTACCATGAATCTCCTCGAGAGTTTCCTTCCGGGATTTGCACCGGGCATATTCATTGCTTCTCCTCTCTCGATCGAAAACCCCCTTAACTTCGCACGAGCCTTGGCGGCATCTTTTAGATAAATGGCCACCTTCTTATCAGCCTTTGATCGAACTTCCTCGGCTTCGGCTCGAGCATCCACGACTTCGGCCTTCAGCTTCAAAAGATCTATTTCAAGCTTAGCAATTTTGCTCTTCTGGATTGAATCACCTTCTCGAGCATTACGAAGCTGTATCTCGAGGGTAGAGGCCTTAGCCAAAGCATTCCTTTTGGCTGCGACATGGACATCTATCTGTGCCTTCAAATCATTGCATTCAGAATCGATCTGGTTGGCTTTGCCTCGAAGGCACTCCATCGTCTCTGTCTTTTTCTGCAACTGGGATACCGAAACATAAGTTTTCGAAAAATGGAAGAGAAAGCCTATATTCCCTCAAAATAGAAGTTACCTATTTCTCAAGGTTGTCCTCATAATCTCGGCTTCGGTCCAACTCCGATCGGAGATGTATCAGCTCTCTTGTCTTCTTGTCACAAAGAAGCCTGAGAGATCTCTCCCCATTTAAAGCTCTACGCAATTTAGCCTCACAGCAGATAAGCCCAGACCTGAGCTTATCGAAGTCCTATGAGAAAGAAAAGTTCAGTTAAAGATGAGAAAATATGAAGACTGGAAAAGTTATAATAAAACTCACCATAGAGCAGAGCCGTTGGGCTTCCTCGAAGGTCTTTACATCTACCGGCTCGGTATCATTGGCCCCAGTAGAGCAACCCGAGCCGCCTGTCTGGGCGGGGACACGATAAAGTCCGTTTCCCTCGGGGTACTTCCCGTCGCCCGAGAACCAGCTGCCAAATTAGGAATTGAAGGACCTTCGCCCTTCCTCTCTTGTGAAATCTCTCCCTCGAGATTAGGGGCTTCGGGCCCAACAGGTTCAGCAATCTCAGTAAGCCTCCTGATTCGAGCCGCCGCTACAGAATCACCCTTTTCGGATACGCTAATATCCTCGGAGCTACCGATATAGATGAAATATTTGTTAGAGGCAACGCCCTCCTCAGGCCCCCGAGCCGATCCCGCTTTGCTATAAGAATCCTCGTCCTTCTAGGATCTTTTCGTCTTCTTATCTTTCCTTGATTCAGAAATCGAGGGTCCTTCCTCCTCCTCGTAGGGGGACAGTCTCACCTCAGAAAACTCACAGATGCCTGCATATAAAGGAATTAGCACACATAAAGGAAGGTACCCTTCAAGAGAAGGACTACATTGCACATACCATGGTGCTTAGCCTCCCATTTGCTCTTCGACAAATCTCGCCATTTACGCTCGTCATGAGTTGAAGAGGCCGCCAGTTTATGGGCCCAGTCCACAAGATCGGGGACCTCATTTGGCATCCATGGGGTTGTAGCGGAAAACAAAAGAAAACGTCCTTACAAAACTTGGCCCCACCAAGAACAAAAGTGGTGAAGTTTAGTATATCACTTACGCTTGAAATTCCATTTTTCTTGAAATGGCAGGAACTCCGCAGAAATAATGTCGACAGTCCTCACTCGAACAAATCGACTCATCCACCCTCGATCATTGTCCTTTTCATCATTCATGATAAAGGGCTTGGTGGATCGATGTCGTAGCGTAATTAGACCTCAATAATGCAAAGGCCGATATAACCTGATGAAGTGGCTGAGAGTGAACTCGAGTTCAGCTTTCTCAGCAAAAAATCTCATCATCAGCTCAATCTGCTAGAAAGACGGATGAATCCGAGCCAAAGTAACCTGACATCTTTGACAGAATTCGAGCATGAGTCGATCGGGGAAACCCAATGTAAAAGGGTACGTGTACACGGTCAGAAACCCCTCTACGTGGGTCGTAACGTCCTCTTCTCTGGAGGGGATCTGTAGCCTCACCTCTCCTCCCCATCCACAGTCTCTCCTCACGGCCTCAAGATGCCCTCCTCTATTGAGCAAATGAACCTCGATGCATTTTCTCGATGACCCAGAACATCGAAAGGTCTCTCTATCGCAAAATCTCTCATCGTGAAGAAACAGTTCAAAGTCGGCTCGCCAAACGCCGGCGGTGTGCCACCGGCCGGGCGAGAGGCAGAGGTGGGACTTCCTTCTTTCTGATGAGCGGATTTGAGCATGGTAGCTATGGTTTGTTCAGGACAAGAAAGGGGAGATGGAAATTCAGGTGAAAACTTTGATCTGGAATAGCTCTAGGACTGGCGCAAAAAGGGAAACTCTATAGAGAAAGATAGTTACACATAGAGGCAAAGCTTTCAATAAAAGGAAAGCAGATATATATAAGAAGAGCGGCGACTATTCATTAACTTTGATAGCCAGTCAGCTCTGGCAGAGCACTTAAGACCTTCTGGGAAAATGTACCGACGGGGCCACTTCGATCAATTAACAGTCATATCGCAGGAGTGATGCCATCGCACGATGTTCGAGAGATTGAGGAGTTAAATCAAATCCTTACCAACCCGATTGAGGGAAGGCGCACGTCCAAAACCGGAATAGCCCGACCCCAAGGGTCTCTGTCATTCCGAGACCAAGCTCTAAGGAGTTAAGTTCGTGATCGAGGAACACAAAGGCAAAACTTTGAAGATATAAGAAAAGTCCTTTGCATTCCAAGAATATATTTACAAAGAACATCTACAAGATGCATTTACAAAAATGTATTTACAAAACTCCCACGAGGAGCCCACATACAAAAGAAAAAGTAAAAATAGCAAGGGTGGCCTAGTCTTCATCTTCACTACTCCCCGAGCTACCCGAAGAGCCCTCGTCCGAAGTAGTCAGAGCTGCCAACTCCTCTTCCAGGGCCTTCACTTCTTCGATCTCGGCAGAGAGGTCGAAGCCCTTGGCGTGTGCTTCTTCGAAGGCCTACCTTCGAGCTTCTAATCGAGCCTGTGCAAGGGCACGAGCCAGTTTGAGTTCGGCCTCGATAGATATCTCCCTAGCCTGAGCATTTGCAGCAGCCGCATCTTTTCGGTACGAGGACATAAGCTCTTCGGCTTTGGACTTGGCCGTGAATAGTGCAGTAATCGACTCGGCATGAAGCACCTGGAATTTGTGAGCTTCCTCCTTAGCACCTTGAAGAAGACCCTGGGTCGAGACCAGCTCCCCTCGGAGGGTATCCCTTTCCAAAGCCGTGCTATCCTTTCACCGCTTCAGCTCAAGTATCTCGGCATCTTTTGCCGCAATCTCTTCCCGAAGCTACTCCGCTAAGGCATACTTTCGCTCGATCTGAAAATACCGAGCCAAGATGATAAAACACTAATTTATGGAGACAACAAACAAACTCATGAATACCCAACTACCTGCTTAGTGAAATTAGCCCATTCTTGGGACGCTTTCTCCGAGCCCGCTCGGAGGCTATTCAGTTCCCCCTCCCTTTGGGCGTATAGAGTTTTTAGTTCTTTCAACTCCGTGGCAAGTTTCTCGAACTCCTCCTCACTATAAGTTAGTTTAGCACTCAACTTGGAGAAGTCCTGGTCATACATCATCGTGACCTGCAGCACAAAGGAAAAAAATTAGAAAAAACAAAGATCAAACTCAAGGCACTAGGGTTATGTCATTAATTACCTGTTTTTGGAGTTTCGCATTCTCTTCGAGAATGACTGGAGCATCGAGGTCAGCGTCCTCTTTGACGCTAGCAAAAAAATCCCAAATGTTCCAAATGCATCATCCTCCCCCCGGGATACCCCCGCATCGGCAGCCTCCCTGTTCTGGGCATCCCGTATTTGCCCAGGGGAGAATGATGGGCCCTATTGAAGACCGCCTACAACATCAACCTCTATCAAAGTTTCTTCTTGCCCTCGAAGGGCCTCAGTGCAGGATGTATCCTGTTCAGTGGTTGGCTCGGGGACTGCATCCGAACCCTCCTCGAGGGGCTCCTCAATATGAGGTAGGGCCACATCGGCCTCCTCTGACTCGACAGCTTTCTCTCCGACAACCTCTGAAGCATCAGCGCTTTGTTTTGACCTGTGTACCAGCGGGTAGCTATCGTTATCTTCCCCTTCAGCATGGAGACTCTCAGCAGCTGCCGAGGTTAGGACCGTTACGTCGGTCCTGGGGTTTCGAGCCTTAGCTCTCCTTGGTTTCGAGGACTCCACCGGCGTCTCCTTCTTTCTCTTTCGATCCTTGGCGGATTTTTGTATCTCCTCTTCGCCAGAGGGAGGCGACCTCGTTAGAACGTCTTCCCCGAGACCTGCACAAGAGGAAAATGTCGAAAGCACCGCAAAAAATCCATGCATAAGGAATTTAGGAGTGAGCAGTAAGGACGTACCATGGTTTTTAGCCTCCCATCGAGCTTTGGCCAAGTCGCGCCAAACACGTTTGTCGTATGGGGAGGTGGAGTCTAAAAGTCTGACCCAGCCCGGGAGGTCCTCGACCACGCCGTGGAACCACACGGTGGCTACGCGACCAGAGGAGAACCAATTCTAGGAGGAAAAAGAATGGAATTAGTTTGAAAGAAGAAAAGAAGACAGTCGTATGGCAAAGCATGCTCGGTATAATGACACTTACGATTCATATTCCATTCCTCGGGGAATGGCATCTTCTCAGCAGGGATGAGGTCCGAGGTCCTAACTTGAACGAAGCGACTCATCCATCCTCGGTCTTTATCTTCGTCAATATTAGCAAAAAATGCCTTAGCAGACCGATGCCGCAGCTTGATTAAGCCTCCTCGATAGAGGCGAGGACTGTACAATCTGATCAGGTGATCGAGGGTGAAAGACATCCCCTCGATCATGTTCGAGAAATGTCTTATCAAATAGATGATTCTCCAAAAAGAAGGGTAAATTTGACCCAGTGTCACTCGATATTCACGGCAAAAATCGAGGATCACCGGGTCTATTGACGGAGAAGAAGAATCTATAGTGCCTAAAGTAAAAGGATACGTATACACGCTGAGGAAGCCATGTTTATATGTAGTTATGTCTTCCAGAGTAGGGATCTCAGCATGCACCTCCCTTCGCCAATGGCAGTCTATTTTCACCTTCTCTATGTTAGTTATTAAACTAACATACCGAGACATGGGCTCGCATCGGCCCAGTGACGAAGAGGGTTTGTCGATTTTGAAATCGAATGATGTATCGAAGGACCCAGGGACGCACTCCTCGACGCTGGGAGGCACTACTTTTTTGCTCTTAGATGAGCGTGATGAAGAGGAGGCTTCCCCCTTTCGGGGTACCGTCTTAGAGGTTTTGGCCATGGTAATGACGAAGTTCCAAAGCAAGGTGGTGAAGAAGTAAGTGTAGGAGAAGAGTGAACACAGGAAAACTGTTAACACAAATTTTGAAGATTTGAAGATGTTGCAAATGTTTGAAAAAGAGGGAATTGGACTATTTATAAGTAAGTTGGAGGAGTTGAAAGGGCGACCAATAGCGGTTCGTGGGTTTTTCGAGAACTGTGATAACAAGACCTCTGTACAACTTTTTTTGCCGCGCCATTTAATGATATCACGTGGCTGACGTTATGATAGGATATCGGAGAGGTAAGAACTCAAGATCGTTTCTTATTATTTCATTCTAAGAAACGTGGGGACTATCTCTATGCGGCCAAAATTGGAGAATCCAACTTTGAGGCTACTGTGCCACTTCACGCCCGGCCTCGAGGGGCTCGAAGTGGGATTTGAGGGCGGACCCCGCATGGATCCTCTCGGGGGACACATCGAAGGTCGATCTCATAGCGGCACGGGTCAGTGGTCGTCAAGGGAAGGCGGGAAATCCCCAAAAGCACACGATGATGACTGACAAAGTCTGCAAGAATAGTACACATCCGCACTGAGATGTTATACAACTGTACTAGTAGCTATTCTTCGTCATTTATTAGACATGTACTATGTTGGGGTTCACCCCTCCTATATAAAGGGGACCCTGATCATTTTGTAAGGGGATCCGCATTATTACACAACACATTGAATACAATACAACATTCTCTGCTCTCTTTGCTAACACTATTGTTCTTCACATTTATTGCTTATTCTTTCATTGTTCATTATTGTTCTTCATTTATTGCTCATCATTAACCACAAAAGGCCATCTGTAAGGCCCTCATTATCATTGCTCTTCATCGATCATTCGTAGCAATTAACCCGACTAGACCTCGAGGCCTTGCTCCAGCTAGCTCGAGGCCCGGCCTAATGACCCTTTTTGGTTTGCATTCCTCGTTTTCTTTATTCATACTTAACATCCATTGCCCAACAACTAGTATTAAGATAAATCACGTATTTTTAGAACCACCAAATCAAATATAATTGTAGTTACCATTTTAAAGGTAAGCATTATCCGTTTTTTAAACCACAACTAAATTAGCTAACCATTCAGGATACTTTACCTCCCGAATTGAACTAATATCAAGTAATCAAGTTACCTCTTCCTTAACAAACTTGTTCCTGACCTCGGCTATCGAGCGTTTCTATTGCCTTACCGGAGGTGCGCTCGGGTCCAAGCATAACTTAAGCACGACCACCTCTAGTGGAATACCTGTCATATCCGAGTGCGACCATGCAAAACAATCAACGTTAACTTTAAGGAAATTAATAAATCTTGACCTGAGTTGGGGATTGAGTCATATTTCCAAGTTGTCACGACACAAAATCCAAGTAGTCGTGATGGAACCTAACCCAACTCGCTAGGTAAGCCAATTAACAACTATCAAATTTAATGAGATTTATTGAGACAAATAAATTATAAACTAACTGGAGCTTTATACATTTCCCAAGGAATTGTAGTACAAATCATGAGCTTCTAAGATTTAGAATTTACAAAGCTGGTATGAAATAAAGTAAATCATCTGTTTGGAATATACATGAACATATTAAAATAATAAAGCTACCAAGGTCAAGAGGCAGCTATGACCGGAACGCAGGTACATCTTCAAATCCAGCTCTCGATGTACACAACAATATCAACATCCAACATCTGCACACAAGGTGCAGAAGTGTAGTATGAGTACAACCGATCCCATGTACTCAATAAGTAACAAACCTAACCTTAGCTTGAAAGTAGTGACGAGCTGGAACAAAGGTCGGAGTCCAACACATTTCACCAACAACAGTTCATAACAACATAATAAAAGTGATAAAAGAAGTAACTCAGAGATATAATGCTCAGCTCATTCACAGTTCTAGAAAATAGGCATGCTTTTCAAGTAAATCAGTGAAAACCCAAATCTTTTACCAAAATTACCAAAATATGAGTAAGTTTGTAAAACTGTGATTTTCCCAAAACTTTAAACAGGTAAATGTTTCATTTTCAAATGGCATGAGGAAAACACATCTCTATGCCTACAAGTCAATGTGTATGTGAAATCATGAATGACGTAATACCGTACAATATGAGGAAATGCAACTCTATGCCTGTATGTCAAGTGTGCATGTCGAATGCAATGCAACTTAGTGATAAAATCATATGCGTACTCTCAGGGTATCAATTCACTCAGTCCTCCCAATCACTCAGTCCTCACAATCACTCAGTCCTCACCATCACTCAACCCTCACAGTCACTCGACACTCGCGCTCGGCACTCGCACTCGCACTCAGCACTATACGGGGCAGATCCAACCCAAAAATCAATAGCAACTGCGCTCACTGTGGGTGTGCAGACTCCGGAGGGGCAGATGCAGCCCAAGCGCTATAATAAGCCAATCATGACATGGATCAATAAACCCAGATATGGCGTGCAGCCCGACCCCATCAATATCACTCACAATCCGTCCCTGAGGCCCCAACTCAGACATCAATCTCTCTAGTCTCTCGGGCTCACAATGTCATGAAACTCAGCCTAAAAATGATTATATGATGTATCAATAAATAGACACGGTGCATGCCCACACGCCCCTCACCTAGCATGTGTGCCACCTCAATACCAACACATAACATGTATATTTAGGGGTTTATACCCTCAGCACCAATTTTAGAAGTGTTACTTACCTCGAACAAGCCAAATCCAATACCGAGCAAGCCACACAATACTCTAGAAATGCCATCCCGCACGTACCGACCTCCGAATGACTTAAAACTAGCAAAAAGCAACTCAAGAATATCAAATAATGCCAAAGGAAACAAACCCAATCGATAAAGGTCGAGTCTTTCATCAAAAGCCCAAAGTCAACCAAAAATTCAAACCCGAGCTCGCACCACGGAACCCAACAAAACTCACAAAATCCGACAACACATTCAATTACGAGTCCTACCATGCTAGTTCAACTCAATCCGACTTTGAATTGATGTTCAAAACTCAAAAATTCACTTTATGAAACTTTAGACAAAAACCCTCAATTTTCTCTTTAAAATTCAGAATCAGACTATAAAAAACGAAGATAGATTCATGAAATACAACCAAAACCGAGTAGAGAATACTTACACCAATCCATACGGTGAAAATCTCTTCAAAAATCGTCTCAATCCGAGCTCCATAGCTCCAAATATGCAAAAATGGCCGAAACCCCCCAAAATAGAGTACTTATAATCACTGGACAGAAATACCCTAAGCGATCGCAGGACATTCTTCATGACCACGAAGAACAAACTCAGCAGCCTCCAAAAATACCCTACGCGTTCGCGAAACATCACATGCGTACGCGATGACCACATGCACCTGCATTACGCGATCGTGACAAGATCAATCGAACGCGAAGAAGAAGATCCCCACCTAGCTTCTCAACTCAACTCTACGCAAATGCGGGTTGACCAATGTGAATGCGTTTCTCAAGCCCCACATGCCCAGCGAACGTGACTCAAAACTTGCGAACACGAAGAGATAAAACAGCCCAGTTCCAAATCCTCATACACGTGAATGCGGTTCACTGCAGACATCTGCAAAAACCAGCAATCCAAAAATGAGAGGAAATGGTCCGAAAGCGATTCGAAACTCACCCGAGCCCCTCGGGACCCCGTCCAAATATACCAATAAGTCCCATAACATAACACGGACCTACTCGAGGCCTCAAATCACGCGTAACAACCTCGAAACGACAAATCACACCTCAAAACGAACATAATGAACTTTGAATATTTCAACTTCAAAAAGTCGTGTCGAAACATATCAGATCAACCCGAAATGAGCTCAAATTTTGCACACAAGTTCAAAATAACATAAAGAAGCTACTCTAGTTCCTGGAACCACAATCCGAACCCGATTTCATCAAAGTCAACTCCCAGTCAAACTTATGAACTTTCCAAACCTTCAAATTTCCAACTTTCGCCAATTAGTGTTGAAACCTTCTAGAAATATCCAAATGCAAATTTGGGCATACGCCCGAGTCCAAAATCACCATCCGGACCTAACGAAACCATAATAACTCCAATCCGATGTTAAATACTAAAAAGTCAAACTTAGTCAACTCTTCTAACTTAAAGCTTCAATCATGATATTCATTCTTCCAAATCGATTCTGAATAACCTGAAAACCAAAACCGACCATTCATACAAGTCATAATACACGATACAGAGCTACTCATGCCCTCCAACTACTGTGCAAAGTGTAAATTGCTCAAAACATATGGTCGGGTCGCTACATTCTCCTCCACTTAAAATACGTCCGTCCTCGAAGTTCATCCTCGAACGTGCCTAGAGTCGTTCTGAAGCCATCAAACCGCCGTGTAACCTTACCATGCTCATACCCGAGGGTGATCCCATGTCACCCTAATCCATATAAGCCTAACAACATAACATAACTAAAGATTTTTACTTTAGTCTTAGCCTATAACCTTAGAATACAACTTACAACACCCGAAATTTCCTACAAGACCTGAATTTCGCATCTACACACTATAAAAGTATGAACAAGCTGCACCAAGCCATAAAAATAACCCAAGACACAATCACATGATACACCACATAACTCAAATACTCATAACAATAACTTCCGACCGCAATAGTTGCTCGATAACCAACCTGAAACCGATAACAAACCTCATATCAACCAAAATCTTGTTCTGAACCTTTGTACACTGCCAATAAAGAAAGAAACACGTGGAAAATCATAACCACTTATCAAATCAACAAGTCATGGAGCCCTCTCTCGTCCAATCAGAATCAACGCCAAATCCTAAGCTGACTTTCGATATTATTCCTCCATACATACTGTAATCAATCCGATAGTATCTATTCTAGGTCCAGTGACCTTACCTCATCAAGCACAACTATTCTATTGACATGCCACCCAATACTACCTAGAATCACAAAATGTGCAATCCGTGCACCAATAAGAAACAACTCAAATGTACCAAAAAATGGAAAATGACCCAAATGAGAGAACCATCCCGCAAGCTTAACAAGTACCACCACAACAGAATGCAAAGAACCTATCACACCGTAGAACCAAAACATACGAATCTAACACAAAGGATCATATCCTATCATATCCCAGCTGCAATATGTGACCCATCCAAACACCGATCCATATGAAATACCTCGAGTCCCTAATGCTCCAAATCAACAACCATAAGCAATTCGACGCCAAGTACACAAGTGTATGATCATAACCATGGAGAAGAAAACAGCACAATATACCACAACCCGAAAAGACCATAACCAAGGCGCAATCACCCATTTGACACCTCAAATCACCAAATCACACGAACTCCTCTATAAGGCCCAAACCGAACCGCACCATATGTGCACATAACCCATAAATCACAACTCCTCGTAGCATAGAAGAGGAACACATAGAACATATCGGAACATGAACAAGCTCACTCTAACCAAATGATTCACACCTCAACACTAACCGTGCTAAGTTAACAAATTTGACCCGGTGTAGAACACACATCCTCATTAGGCCTACCAATGAGCCTCCAAATCAACCCTGGTCATCTACAAATAGATAATTAACCCTCCGAAAGTCCACAATGAGATAACCATAATGCATACTATCATCTGGCTAGCTTTGGCCACGTCTCCACGGTCCACAACCACGAAACAATCTGTTTCTAAGAACTCCCAATCTCCAAATTTAAAGAACACATGAATCACCATAGTTGATCCCAACTCCAACACTCAAATGTCTAACACATCTCTCATACAGGATCGCCCCACGAGGAATGCTTCTATAATTCTTCCGTGCCACATAGAAAAAATCTGAATACCAACAGTAGATCAACCATGCGAGTATCGCAATACCAACAAAGCATTCGTAAGTCAAAACACAGTGCATCTTCTGAAATGCTCACCTTTCTCAGGCAACACTAAGTAGTAATATCTTTCATCTAGTCATCTGAAATCGCCCATGTTGACTGAGAATTTATGACCTTCCCTTCAAAACTAAACCGTGACCTTGCACATGCAAATCTCAATCCCATATAACACACTGCATCTATCATGTCATCATATGAAAAGTACAAGAATCTCATAATCAACTCTGAGTCACAAGAAGAATACATACCCGGTCAGTCGAAAACACTCCATTTGGTCCAATCCAAGAGAAAATCACAATACACAACGTGCTCCTCACGTCGATAAGAAATATCCATCTCAAACTATAGTAAAAACCATCGAGAACTCTTCGAAACCCATTTGTACATAACCAAGCCATCAGAACTGAATATCTCTAACTTAACCAAGCCACGCAGGTAGCCAAACCCAAGATTATTGTCACAAAACACCTATAGAAACTCACCACATCATGAGTACCCAAAGAACCCATCGTATCCATTATCGTGCTAATCCAACCCACTACAAAGTTGTCATATTTCTCTGAATTCCTTCTAAATTACCCTCGAGGTGATACTTCTCCTTTCCAAAATACCACAATACTTAACCAAAACTCACCCCACGAGATCCTAGAATAAAATCACACCGCCCTAAGGCCCATAAGCCGCTGTAGTCCCCCTTAAGCACCCCAAAAGTACCACAAGCAGGATACCCCCACTCTAAAGAGACCTTCTGTGAGCCTAAAGTCGTTTCCTTCACCTTCCTGATACCGAAATGTATAATCCATAATAATATAGAAATACCGCAAGTATCGACACCATCCAATGTAAATCTCAGGTTCTAGCCATATACAAATCAAGAAAATTCTCAATTGCTACATTTAAATCTAGAACCCATTAGAACCTTCTCGAGAGTCATCTACTCTACTCACATCTCAATTGCACCGCCTACACGGGCCGTACGACCTGTGCGCATTAGCACGACAATACCCAAAGAAGTAAGCCCGCCTTAATGCAACAAAGCAATCTCCAAGCGCACTACATCCTTCACGAATAACAACTCACTCATTCCATGATTCCCATATACCCACAAAGTGTAATACATCATTCATCCAGAAATTTCCTTGCTTAAGTCATCCTCAAAATCAGCCTCTGTAAATCATAACCAATCTACAAGTATGCCTCAGTCCGAAACAAATACAACACATAATCGTGCAATCAACTCGTCAATAGCAGACTCCCCCACTTGGCTCAAAGCCATGGAATAAAACATATGATAACTCAGATTAACCATACCCCATTACTGCTATAATCCTACCGTGAGTTTCGACTAAATCCCTCCTAAGCTCAGGTAATGCCAACCACATAATACCCAAATCATCTGCTAAGCTTGTGGTCATCCTCATGACAGTCGGGTCAACTATTACAACCGATCCAAACTCAAATCGCACAAATATAACCCACTGGTATAAAAGAATGCCTCCGCACAACATCATAACATCCATAGATTACCCCGCAGGTGATAACCCACCTACTTAACCTCAAACTTATATCTCTATGTACCCTTTCACAGGCACAACTACTATGTAATCACCTAATCTTCCTGTGTCTGAACTCATCAACAAGCCCTGAGAATCTAATTCGCTCCACAATTACACAACACGAAAGATCCTTCAATACACTTATCACTCGAGATTATACATCACATCAAGGCAGAAATCAAGCACTGAATAGTCCTTTTTACATCTCAAGCAAGCTATTCCGTCACATTCAAACCATCCGAACACATCCCGTAGTCACATCATACTCATCATATAACCATCTAACCACTCATCGAGCCACAAATTCCACTCATAAGGGCATTACCGGACATAGAAGTCCAAGAGCATATACTCACACAACTGAAACTACAGAGCCTATGATGTGGTCTAAACTTGGCCTCAAGTCCTCCAGACCGGCCCACCACCAAAACACAAAAAAACAAAACTCGTACCTCATCCATGGAATTCCACAAGCCGTCAATGTACAGCTGATACAGAGCGGTCACATACACATACGCGTGAGTAGAAAGAATTCAAAGAGATACTCTTCAAGCTGAAACAATGTCACACAATAATCAAAGAAAGATGGAAAGTTTATCCTAAATGCCCTGTAGCCTCTCGAAGATAGGTATGTACGTCATCATACCAATCCGCAAGAATCTACTAGACACTTGCTCATGACTCGTAGAACGTATGAACCTAGAGATCTGATACCAACTCGTCACAACCCAAAATCTAACTAGCCGTGATGGCACCTAACCTAACCCGCTAGGTAAGCCAATTAACAACTATCTAATTTAGTGAGATTTGCTGAGACAAATAAATTATAAACTAACTGGACCTTTATATATTTCCCAAGGACTGGTAGTATAAATTAGGAGCTTCTAAGATTTAGAATTTAAAAGCTGGAATGAAATAAAGTACATCATCTGTTTGGAATATACATGAACTGATTAAAATTCTATAGTTACCAAGGTTAAGAGGAAGCTATGACCAGAACGCAGGTACATCTTCAAATACAGCTCCCGCCGTACACATCAACATGAACATCAGACATCTGCACGTAAGGTGCAGAAGTATAGTATGAGTACAACCGACCACATTTACTCAATAAGTAACAAACCTAACCTTAGGTTGAAAGTAATGACGAGCTGGAACAAAGTTCGAAGTCCAACAACAATAGCCAAAACCAAATCATAACAACATAATAAAAGTGATAAAAGAAGTAACTCAGAGATATAATGCTCAGCTCGTTCACAGTTCCAAAAAATAGGCAAGCTTTTCAAGTATATCAGTGAAAACCCAAATCTTTTACAAATGGCATGAGGAAAATACATCTCATGCCTACATGTCAATGTGCATGTAAAGTCATTAATGATGCAATACCGTACAACATGAGAAAAATGCATCTCTATGCCTGTATGTCAAGTGTGCATGTCAAATGCAATGCAACTCAGTGATAAAACCATAAAGATACTCTCAAAGTATCAATTCACTCAGTCCTCCCAGTCACTCAGTCCTCACAGTCACTCAGTCCTCGCCGTCACTCAGCCCTCACAGTCACTCAGCACTCGCACTCAACACTGTATGTCGATACCCAATTTTTCCCTCATATATTTTAAAATGCATATATACTTTCAAAAATAGTGCATGAGTATCAACCAATATTTTTCCATAATTTTTCTGTATTTTTAAAAGGATTTTAATTAATTTGTTCTAGTATTTTATTATCCAAATAATTACTACACTACTGGAAATAAGGCCTATGGCAACGAAATTTTATGCAACGTTAACAGAACCGTTGCCATACAGTATGTATCGCAACGGTCTTAACCGTCGCCAAAAGGTCCGGAGGATTTCGATACACTATACTAATCAAACCGTTGCCATTGTGCAGGAACCGTTGCCATTGTGCAGGAACCGTTGCCATATATAGTACTATAGCAACGGTTGTCACAAACGTTGCAATAGTTGTATCTATTGGCACAATATTGGGGAAAAATTACCTATGGGGACGGTTATGGTTTCCTCCTAATTTTACCTCTTCTATTTCGCCAAACCCGCCAATATATATTTTCATTATTATTTTTTACTCTTATTTCTTATTAAAAAATAAAAAAGAATGTAAAACCACATAATTAACCATATCATCAGACTCTAAACCTTTCTTCCTGCTTCTCCACTTTCGTCATCCCAAATTTCATCTCCAACTTTCACTCCCAATCTCTCTCTCTCTCTCACATCCAAATTTCCAACATAAAATAGTGCAATTAGGGTTCTTAGCCATGGGTGAGATGTAGCTTTCTTGGTGTAGAGGAGTAAATTAAATACCCAATAGATTCATAAAATAGCAGAATCGTGAGGTCCTAACTTCAAAATCGTGGGTTCCCAACATAAATAATGCTTAGGGTTCTTATGTTGTGATTCAAATTTCATTTTCTGCCATCTATGTAAGTTGCCCTATTTAAGTCTAGTTTCAGATTTTCAATTTTCTTTGTGATTTTTTTTTGCATGCCCACAAATTGGTGGTCTTACTTTTTGATTTCAATTTTAAATGCATTTTTTTAAGAGAGTCTTTGGTTTATTCAGTAGCTATATTTAGAAGCAAGTTTTTTTGTTGGCAGATTCTCTGGAAAAGATTGATTCCTTGAGCGTGTTCATACAATTAGTTTCTCAGTTAGCATCAATTGCGAGAAATTATTGTCGCTAAAGGCACACTGTGAAAAATCGCTACCCGAAGAAGTTGTAAGTTCTTGTTTTCTAATTTAGCTATTTTTGGTTTTTTTAATCATTTCTCTGTTCTTTAATATTTTGGGTTATTTATTATTTGAACCAAAATTGTTAGATTTTTTACCGTTAGGGTGTTTCTAGCATACTATAAGATTTATCAATTAGCCATGATTCATTAACATGTATTATTTATGTTATTGCACTCGTTCCGTTTCATACTCTCACTGTTACTTGGTCTTTGTTGCAAATTGCAATCTTTGTTATGCTATAATAAACCAAAAAAAATTCAAATAAGCAATTAATAGGTGGGTATGTTATAAGCTCTCTGTTTCTTGCTCTTTAACAACATATTGCGTGATTGTTGTTTTTTATTTTTTGTATTTTTCCTTTTCCTTTGAGGTTATAATGAATGTCTGTATGGATACTTTCGAACAATATACCGACGTTATGTTCTTCTTTGATCATGTCTATAACTTAATTAAGTTTATGGTACTATTAATTTTTACATAATTTATATCATTGAACTTGAAGTTAATTTGCTGCTGTAGCTTAATCAGAGCATTGTTAGTTTTTTAAGTTAGTTTCAAGTCTAATCTTCAAACCGTTCTTTCATTTGTTGTATATAAATACCATACTTATATCATATACATTCTCTGGTATACCATTTGAGTTTTTTAGTTTCTAAAACTGTTAATGTTCTGTTGAGTTCTTCCACTGTTGTGTTTCCTTTCTTTGTGATTTTTCACTTGTTTGATAATGTCGTGTTCATATTAGGAATATCATTGCCCTTCACGACTACTGTTAGCTGCTGCCCTACTGTCGAACCTAGAGATCTGTTTTGCTTCTGTCCAGTTGGTACAAACGCTGTAGCATTAGGACTTAGTTTCGTTTTGCTTAGCATAGTTGATGGAGTACTGCAAATCTGCTCAAAAACAGTTATTGCTCCTTCCTTTGTGTTATCACCCCGTCGTGTTGACGAACAAGTTTCTTGAGAGTTTCATTCCTGGGAATCACCTACATAATCTTCACCTTCTTCATACTCTACTGCTTGGTCAGCCCATAACTTTCGCGTAGAGCTAATTGCCTCATGAAGCTTGTTTAAAATCTGGACTGATTCGTCACTTAGATCTGCTTCACTCATCACGTCAGCCCCTTTCTTTTTTGTTGCCGACGATATCATGGATAAAGTTTGTTGGTTGTTTGAAACTTGTAACATGTTGCCAGATCGATCAAACAATTCATTGGAAGGGATATCATGTTGTGATTTATTCAAGCCAACCCCTGCCATGCAATTATTTCCTTTAAACTCTTGAAGAGACAGTCCCTTTGTTGGATCTGACAAAACCCCAGGCAGAAATTGCAATGGTATCAAGCCATCCACAATATCAGCTCCTAATGCACTTGGTTTGATATAGTTCCTGGTGTTTTTGCACTCATCCGCAATTACCACAATCTTTCCGTTCTCTTTTTTTGAACTCATTAATGTAGCTCGATCTGAAGGCTTTATTCCAAATGTTTCAATCATTTCGAGTGTTACTGAATTACAACACTCCCCTCTATTCATATCCACTCCTTGCTTGCAATTAGAGTTTGGTACCTTTCTTGCACGCTTGGAGATCTCCTATTTCTAAGCGATCTGTGCACGACTGCTTGCTGCTGATTCTGTTGAATATATCCAGCGTTTGAAATCTGCTGTTGCTTCATCACTTTTGGAGTTGTATTCTACCTTGGAGAGCTGTTATCTCCATTTTTTGAAGCTGTATCACCACACTCCAGTTCGAACTTCTTACCATTATGATTCTCTCCATCTGTTTGTTCAATGGTTAACGCATCAAAGGAATTAGTACAAACGATGTTTTCTGCTGCTAATTTCAGTTTTGGTTGATCTATTGTATCCCTTTTGCTAGGTGATACCACCAACCATTCTTTAGACCCTTTCTCCTGGCCACCAACCTTTCCTATATCTTCGCGCTTACTAATGATCTTTTGTAAATTTTGCTCATTATTCCTGATATCAGGCAAACCAACAAACCCTTTAATAATTGCACATTCATTCTAGGCCTGCATTGGTTTGCTACCATTAGCTTCACACCTCCCAGTTCCTGCTGTAGTTGCACCATTTGTGCTTGACAGAAGTATCATCTTCCCAACCTGTGCTTTACCTTCATGTTCTTGCCCCTCATTTTGCACAGTTGTACCTTTTAAAATTGTTTGTTTATCAAGTGTAGCATCAGTTGTGTTATCCAAAACACTCACACCAGCAAAACCTTGCCCCTGCACATGCTTTGTAGTAGCAATCTGCCCAACAGATTTTTCATTTTCAAATGCATCAGTAGATGTACCACCTGTTGGTTTTACAGCTTTATGAGGTGCAGCTGTACTAGCTTGAAATCCAGCCCTATTAAAGTTGTGTAAAGCTGATCCCACAGAGGTGTGCCTCCCAGGCAACACTGTTGCACAATCTGCTGCCCCTGCATCTATCTTATCTTGCTTCACATCACCAGGTACCTTACTTATTTTTGCTCGATCAACAGCTGCCTGTAATGCACCAGCAGTAGCTAAGTACATTCTTGCAAAAACAGTAGAGGCAGGGACATCTCGTGAAGGTTTAGGTGGCCCCTTATCTAACTTTAAAGCATCTTCTATAGGAACAGCTGGGGCTGTAGTATTTGGTGCTGTTGTATCTTCAATAACACCAGCAGCATTACTCCTAACTACATCACAATTTGAAACAACTGCAGCAGCAGTACTCAGAACCCCTTCACGAATCAAAACCATTGTATCATTAGTGTCTTTTCCAAGAACTGGTCCATTGTAACTTTTAGTCATAGCTGCTGTAGTAGTCTGCTTATTTACATCACCACTTTGATGAGCAACAATGGAATTATGTCCATTATTTCTACTATATATAAATGGTGAACGGTGTATGAACACCGCAATCAACCGTTATACAAAAGGTTATCTGTGTTGTATGTTAAACTTGGCCTTATTCTATTGGTGCTTTGACCTACAAACACGTGTATGTAATTCTCTTTTAGCAGCCCTTTCACATGCTTTTACCGTGACTCCTGTTTAACTTTTTTATCTATGGGGACAACTAGCTAGGACTTCCTCCATGCCCATTCTTCCTTCTTCTTCCTTCTTCAGTATCTATTCCTCATCCTCTCTCTTTATAGTTCTAGATTCTCACTCAATAAATTACCTTTTTCTGATTTCTAAAGGACATTGGAGTCTTTGATTTTATAGTGATTCACCGTTAGATGTTGGCAAATGAATACAATTCTACACTCTACGGCTTCTGCTGCACAAGCAGTACTGGAACAAGTGCAGCAAGTGTCACAACATTCTACATCTTCTGAAGCACAAGTAGTATTGGAACAAGTGCCGCAAACGTAGCAACATTCTGCCACTCATGAAGTAATTGAACAATTAGAAAAACGAGGCAAGAATATATAGATTTCAATCATAAATTAAATTAGCATTAGTGATTTGGTAATTATCTCTTGTTCGTGTAACTATTGCAGGCTCTTCCACTATAAAACGAAAAAGTGGAAGGACACAGATGCCGCGTGGGAGTGAGCGCAAGTTGGTTGTTCTAAGTGATTTGAACCAACCCATTGGTCCTACTGACGAAATTGTAAAAGAGTTGGGAAGTTTCCTCGGTACATTGGCAAGAGGATATGTGGACATATATCAAGGTTTGAAGTTTTCATTGTTTCAATTGTTAGTTGATAATATTTTATATTTTTGCTCTAACTCAAGTACACCAAACTGTAGACAAAACATGACATTCATGATGATGGAAGAGAGTGGGTTTTTCAATCAATTCAAAATGCTTGGAGAAGGTATAAGTGTTGGTTGAAGAAAAAATTCTATGACGCCTATGCCAATGACGAACTTCGAATGGAAAAAAAGCCTTCATATGTTTCAGAATTTGAGTTTAAGTACCTTCTTGAATACTGGAAGTCTGATAAAGCTCAGGTAAGTTATAGACACAGTAAACTTGATTTCGGACAAAGAGAATGAGTAATTCTTTTGAAGTTCATTCCTCGCCTTGTCTTCGTGTCCAACACTTTTTAGATTATCAAAATGCATAAGGCAGAAATGTATTAGATGTTTAACATAAAAGCTTACTTGTTGCAGCAAACTTCGAAAACTAATACTGAGAATCGAAAAAAGTTAAAGAATCCACACACTGCTGGCAAAAAAAGTTTTGCCACAATCCGCGAGGTTCGGTATTTTCTCTTATTTTTCATTAATATGAACTTTTTAACCTTACTTGGTAAAATTCTTATGCTGACTTTCACGTAACTAGAAAAAAAAAGAAGGAAACTTTTGAGGAACCATCAAGTAAGGACATGTTTGTGGCTACGAGATCAAGAAAACCCGGTCGAGTATACAAGGAATCATATGAAGATACAATGCGCAAAATTGTACAAAGATTTCTACTTTAAAGCTTGTCGAGATTATCTTTTTAGTCCTAATTGTTAACTCAGTTTTATTTACTTGTATTTTCTTCTCTTAAATTTTATTTGTAGGCTGAAATGGAGCAAATAAAACTCAAGAAAGTGAAGATGATAGCCAATCAATTGACGCATTTGCAACAGTCATGGGACCTAAACATCCAGGTCGCGTAAGATTGTATGGTCGTGGGGTTACAAAGACTATCTTGAAACAAAAATCTGAAAATTCTGGACCCTCTTCAAAGACTACTGATGAGATAATGGAGCAAAAAATGAAGGAAATGGAAGAGAGAATGCAACAAAGGATGCAGAAAAACTTCAAGGAACAACAGGAAACTTGGCGGCAACAAATTACACTTAATGTTGTTGCACAACTTCAGCATATTAACCCAGATTTACGAATTGATCCTAATATGCTAGCAGCAGTACTAATCAAGGTGTGTACTTAATTATTGCAAAATATTGCATCTCTTCTTCTTCTTCTTTTCTCTTTCTTCATCATCTTCTTCTTCTTCTTCTTCCAATATGTAGATGCAGCAAGTTTACAACGAGAGTTACGGTATTCTCTTCGTTAATAAATTGTTGAAGTCATTCTCTTTCTTCATCATCATCTTCTTCTTCTTCCAATATGTAGATGCAGCAAGTTTACAACGAGAGTGACATGTAGAATCAGAAATTTGGCATGTGAATTCATTTGCTAGAATTGGTCATTTAGATCTTAGTCTAACTGTGCTAGTCTACTATGCATAACAGAGCGAGAATACAATATAATTAGTGACCTGAGTCCTATTGCACTCTAGGGCTACTAGTTGACTTCCTATTTTCAAAAACCTTAGAGCTAGTATGCTCTCGTGTTAAAAATTATTGATAACAAATTCATCTGCTGTAGTTCTCTATTTCTTTTGTCATGTTTGCTGTCTTGTAGCCCTTTTGTTCATAAGAACCTTACTTGTGATTAGAGGCTAGAGAGTATATATGCAGGAAGAGTATGGGACAACAATAGAGGCCATGAGCTACATGGTTGATAGGTAATATGTTCCTGTAACTCGTCCCTGTATTTATTGAATGAGTTTTCACGAAGCAGTAATGCTCTTTCAATCTGTCAAGTTTCAGTCCGTTCTGTTATGTGAGTAAAATCTAGGCTGTCAAAGGAGGAATCATGATCTCACTTGGTAATCGACAAAGTTTGTATACACTTGCTAATAAATTGATTGTCAAGTGTATATGCGAAGCTAGGTTAATCCTTCATACAGTCTGTTACAAGAAGTTATCCAAAAATAAATAGCGTGGCAATGTTTTAGGGGCCTCGGAAAATCTGCTCGTGAAGGGAAACATGATGCCTATGTTGTTGCTGTATGTATTCAGTTGAATTCATCTGTCTTTTGTTGTACTTCTCCTAACATGTTTTGTACATAGACTGAAAGTAGTAAACGTAAAATTAGGATTTGAGCTTTATTGTATTGCAGATGGTGCTTGAGAGATACTTTTCAGAGTCACTAATTTGCTAGTCTACTGATGAACTTTCAATATCTCTCCTAACACTAAATTAAGCATTCTTACTTCCCTTGCTTCATTAGTAACTATATATTTGGTTAAACAACTATATATACAGTAAAAATGCTAGAATTCTTGGAGTAAATGCAGTACTCATAATAATGTCAAAAAAATTTGTGTGTCTGGTATTCTTAAATCCTTTAAAAGACTTGACCTTTCATTTGTATTTGAATTGTTAACTAGCATTTAAAGAGATAATGATTTTATTTATCCTCTTTTATAGGTGGAGAAAATGAATAAAGGGAAGATCAAAGGAATGAAGATCATGCTTAACTTTTGTACTTGGCTCTTAACTTTTGGATTGTAAAACTTATGTACTTGGCTCTTAACTTTTGGATTATTAAACTTATGTACATGGGTTCTAATATTTTGCTTTTACGGATATTACAACTTGGATTGTAAATACTTATGATTAGTTTTATTTTGTGATTTATATAAATTATTGTGTATTATAATTTAATGTAAATATTTATTTTCTATCAGGGAGTATATTATTGGTTCAATTAAAACGTTACAATAGCTTACCTCAACCGTTGCTATAGGTAACAAAAACGGTATCAATTAACCATGTAAACTGTTGCAATATGACAATAAACCGTTGCAATAGATAAAAAATCGTTGCATTAGAACCTTTTAGATTGTTGTTACTGTAAACAAACGGTAGCAATATCTATTAAACTGTTGCAAAAGCGGTAAAAGATCATCGTAATATCCTAACTTAACCGTTGCAACAGAATAAATAACCGTTACACAAATATATATTGCAACGCCTTTGAACCGTTCTGGTTGATTGAAAATACTCGTCGCAGTAGAATGATAAATAACCGTTGCGATAGACTGCTCTAGGCAACGGTTTTCGAAACCGTTGCAGTTACGCGACCTAGTTAGACGGGCGCAAAAACGTTGCAATAGACCTATGGCAACGGTTATCTTATGTACCGCAACGGTTTTCTCTGCGTTGCCATAGGTTTATTTTCCAGTAGTGCTAATTGCACTACGAACGATTTTATGATAATTTTATTGCTTAATTTTATCATTTATATTTATACTAAGCCTTAATTATTTCATGAATAGCCATATGTACATGTTAGGGTTATAATTGCAATGACTTTGCAATAATAACCCATGTGTGTATAATTACCTTATTTCACAAGAAAATAACCTTTTATATTTTTATAATACTAAGTAATTATCTTAAATCATTTTCATGCCCAAATGGTATTTTTTATCATTTATAAATTATTTTATTAAGTTAATTGGGTATTTAAAATATAGCCTCTTTCAATTAATTTTTCGGACCTAAATACCCAGCCCAACACCTAAAATGCCTAACACAATTACCCAGCCCAACTACTAACCCAATGCCCTGATCCAATAACCCACCCAACCCAGATTCGATCCTGGCCGTTGATCTCAGAAGATCAATGGTCCAGGACAATCTTTCCTTTTTAATTACCCTAACCTCATAAACCCTACCCCATTCTTCCAAACCCGCCGTCCTTAAAACCCCTTCCCTCCTCTTTTCTCTCTCACCCCCTTCTAACCCTAGCCCGCCGTCACTATTACCCCTCTCGATTCATGGGTTCTTTCTTCAATTTCAGGCCTTATTCGGCCTCATATCTCTACTGGTTGTTCGATTTTCATGTTACTTGATGGGATCTCAAGGGATTCGAACCAGATTTAGTTCAAAATCTCTCATCTTTTCGATTAATCCGCCTATATTCAACCCTATGTCTGTGAGTACTGTCACTTTCGTGTTTTCATGACTTCAAATCTCTGGTTCGAACCAGATTTTCCACCTTTGTTCTTTTTTTAATATAAACTCAGTTATAACTGGTTGGATCCGTTAGATCTCTTTAGATCTGAAGGGTTTTGAGTTCGTTTGGTATTTTTCCCTTAAGATTTTTCCGTTTTTGCTATTATTATCAACCAATTTCATTTTTTTCTAAAAGTCAGGGTTTCGATTTTTCTAAGAGATTTCTACAAAATGTTTTAAACGTTTAGGCATTTTTCAACTCTGGTTTTCTTCTTTGCTTTTATCGACTGATCTTACTGGAGTTTCATCTCTATGGCTTTACACCTTAGGGTTTTCAATTATCTGACTATTGGTTATAATGTTTTGCTCGCTTACCTAGCTCTGTCAATTAACGTATTAATTTACTTATTTTCCTAATTAGGGTTTGAAATTGTGCTTCCCTTTAAAACTGATATTTCCTTATAGGATTTTTACCCATTCTTTCCTTATGTGTGATTAATAATTGGTACTACCTCCCTTAATTCCTCTACTGGTCTGATTTATGTGTTTTGATTGATCTTTAGACTTACTACTTACCTTATTTAAACCTCAATCTTGTCTTTTGATTCACTCCGTGTGAGATTTTCCTTAATTTAAGGGATACTTACTTAATTCTGCTTATTAATTGATTCATGTTAGCCCTAATTGACTAACTGATCTCTTTGCCTTATTTGTGTGCAATTGATTTCCTACCTTATTTGTGTGCTCTATTGTATGCTATTGTAAGCACGTAATTTTTTCCCTACATGAAATACTCCTACAGAATCCCAAGGATATAGATTTTTTCTAATTATTTACCATTTTATAGGATTTTGTAGGATTTTTATTAATTGTTTGCATTTTTGTGCACGTTTAATTTTTATTTAAATCATGAAAAAATATCAAAAATATCATGTATTGCATTTAGGATTTGTTTTTACATTTTTAGAATTAATCATAATCATTTGCTTTATAAAAATTTGAAAATCACAAAAATAGCTCATTTTTACATTTTTGTCTTTTAATTTTGGTTTATTGATTTTTCACTTTTAATATAGAATTAAGTGTTGTTTATAATTTTATAATTAGCTAATTAGTTTAATTTCACACTTTTGGATAATTTAGGATTTTTAATTTGTAGGATTTTAATTAAAGGAAAAGGGAAAAATTAGAAAATAAAAAAAAGAAAACTAGAAAAAGAGTTTAATTTGAATTTGGGCAAAATCCTATACCCAAAATCTGTTCAACCCAAGCCCAATCTCCCTACCCAAATACCCATTACACTTTACCCTACCACCTACGTATAAAAAGACTATAGAAACCAAAAAATCAGACGAGAGAGCAGCGGCGCATCTCCCCTCTATTTTTTCCTCCATCATCTCCAACCTATTTCTAAAGTTCTCAAATATGGAAATTTCGCAAGCTAAAAAGTGATTCCAAGCTATTTCAGTTTCCATTCATCTCACTGATTTTTTCTGGAAAATTCAAAGACTTAATGAGCTGTGAAATACACTCTGACTGTTTGATTTGCTGGATCGCTGTAGCTGAGTTCTGATTTGCTGTTGATTTCAGCCTCCATTTGGCCTTCTTTCTTTTGAAAAATTAATCCTCATGCAGCTAGGGATTTCATTGTCGCAGAGGAAAATCATGCCTATTCAATAAAGTGTGAGTGCCTTGTAATTTTCTTAACAGCAATTTGATGATAACTGGTTCTGTATGAGTTAATTTGCTTTTCGCACTTGAATTGATTTTTGTTATGCATCTATCTCTGAGTGATACATGCGACTAGTTATGCTTTTAAGAGCCTGCTGTAGTTGGGAGGAGACCATTTAACAAATTTGTGTGATTGTTCTTTGTATGTTCTGTTTTCCTTCTTCCATTTTTTATGGAACATTCTTATTAATGAGTGCTTGGAGTGTTATGTTCACAGAATAGTTTATGTACAATAACGAAGTGGCCCTAAGAAGATTTTACTATAATTCAATGTACACATTCTTTTTCATCTTATATGATACTGAAAATGGATTTGTGGTTGGACATCTTCATTTTGATTAACCTTAATCGAATTGTTTGGATAGACGTTAGATTTGTCTTCTTTTTCAAATCAAATTATATCTCATATTAGGTTTGGTGCATCAGCAAATCTTTGTTGCAATTGATCATTTTGAAATGAAAGTATATCCTGCTAATGTCCCTTTATGTTATTGATTTGAAGGTTTTCCGAAATCATATCGCAACTTCACGCCCAAGTTTTTTTGTAGTGGATTTCTTTAATTAGAACCTCCGCCATTTTCATCGAATAGCCCATGGCCCTCACTCAACTAATTTTAGTTCTTTAGAAATCGAGGCGTGCCATTTAGCAAATTTTCCGTGGCCCTCGCAAAGCTAAAACGCGTAGTTGCTTTAGGCGCGTTATTTTAATAATTTACCTTCCTAAACTCGGGTGCGCATTTCATGTGACCCAAATCCAAATCTTAATGACGTTAGAATAAAATGTGTTTCGGATTGCGGGTGCATTTCATGTGACGCGGTCCAAAGACATGTTTTAGACGACGTTAAATCTTCTTTAAAATGAATAAAAGCGGTTATAAAGTTAAAATTTTACCATAGGCTAAAACATGTATTAAAATCAGATAATATGGCAATTATAATAGTTTAAGCGACCGTGCTAGAACCACGGAATCCGAGGGTGCCTAACACCTTCCCTCGGGTTAACATAATTCCTTATTCAGAATTTCTGGTTCGCAGACTTCACAAGGAAAGTCGAAATTTTCCTCGATTTGGGATTCAAAATAAACCAGTGACTTGGGACACCAAATAAACTATCCCAAGTGGCGACTCTGATAAATAAATAATCCTATTTCGAATAATGTCACTTAAAGTGGAAAAAGTCCCTTCTACTACCTTCAGGTGGTGTGTAAAAAAGGAGGTGTGACAGCTATAAAAGCCTTTCATTGTTCTAACACACAAACACACTCAGAAAGATAGAGAAACACACACAAACTCTTATTCACACACACTCTCCATTGTAGTTCTTTTGTTACTTGTGTTTGTTGCACTGTCTAGTCGGTTGAAAGCCAAGACTAGGCTATTGGATTCAACTTGCCCTCACCTTCCTATTTGCTATCTCCTAACTGGTATGCCCCTACATCTATTACCATAATCTCTTCTATGTGCTATGTGTCTCAGTATACTTCTGCTTTGATACTTGCCTCTTAGCCATCTCAACTATTATGCTTCAGCTTTTATTCTCTATGCCTTATATGATTAGTTCACTCTTAACCTCAACATGTGCATGTTTATTATATGTTTCTTGTTTATTTTAACCAGTATGCTTTAGTCTTGTTACCTCTTTGTCTCATGTGGCTGTGTGGTTAGTGTCCCAACATGCTCCTATTCTGCCCTATGTTTCTCTTTACTAGCCTGACGTAGGTCATGTCCTGTTCTATGTGATAGCATGTTCCTATTTGATCCATGACACTTATTTACCCATTTCTCAATTAGCATGCCCCAATTCCTGTCCTGTTTAATATGCTGATAGTCTGCCTTAGCATGTTCTGATCAACTCATGGTTTCTGTATACTTCTTTCAAGAATAATATGCTTTAGATTATCATCATCTTTTCTGTATGGCTGTCTAATTCGCCAGTTGACTTCAGCATGTTTCTATCTGTTAAATCATGTATAGATGATTCTATTTGGTAATAGTTAATAGACTAAATTAGTTCTTGCAATGTGAAACCTTGATTGTGACTCTATTCTGTCTATGAATCTAGTATTCCTGTTTTGCTTAACTACTGGTAACTAAGTTTCAATCAATCTGTTGAAACATGGTCCTGTTTTGTTTGCAACCTGTTTTTTTTATTTCACTTCTGAAAATAAACTGTTTTTCATAAAAATATCCCCTACCCTTGTGTACTGTTTTCCAACTCTTACTCTTAGTTGTCTAGGGTCCTGCCACCCCAGTGTGAGCACTGCTTAGGGTCCATGAGACTCCTATGAACTCTGACACATTGGGGCTGGTTTTACCAATCCTTTGTGAATCTTGTTGAACATCCGATCATGGTGTAACCATTGCCCAGGGTCCCGGAGGCCCTTGGGAACTTTGACACACCAGGAACCAGCTTTATGCGCTATGGACGGGCTACCATTACGCTCAGAGGTGCTATGTTTGAAGACTTGGTTCTAGGCTGATGTTGGTCCTATGAAGGCTCCCTATAGTATAGTGATTTTCATTTTGTAATTCATTCATATTGGTCTGTAATAATAATCTTTGTAAAAACAGATATTGGAGTTATTAGTAAAGTTGGGAGGGATTATTATATATCTTTGTTGGGATCGGGTAGAAATCGTGCCTATAGGGTTGTGATTATTCATATACATTAGAAATCATGCCTATAGGGTTGCTGTGATGATTGTTTACTTATATGCATTAGAAACCATGCCTATATGACTTATCTCATTCTTTAAAATCCTGAATTTTCATGCTTTGCATCACTAGAAATCCTGTTTCTAAGGCGTTTCTCAATTCTGTATCAAAGTTCATGTTCATGCGTATAAGTCTCAATGTGCATTAGAAACCATGCCTATAGGATCTTTTTGGGAATTATTAACTAAGGATAACATTCTGCTCACTTAGATATCCTGTCCATAGAAAATCATGTTTAAAAATTAGTTTTGACGATTTAGATATCATGCCTATAGGGAACGTGTATAAAATCAGTTTTCTATGTCATGAAATAACGCTTGTGATCAGTTTCGGCACTTAGAAAGCATGCCTGTAGGGTGTAAAGGATAAAATCTGCGTGAAATCCGCCTGTTAAATCACTGGTTTATAAAATTATGGTTTAATTAATGTTTAGATACCATGTCTATAGGATTTTACCAATTATCACTTAGGCAAGCCTGTAGGACAATTAAGTCCTGGGTTTAAAATTGTGATTTCCTTGTTGCTTGAAACATGCTCAGATTCAGTAAGAGATAAAATGAGTAGGCAAGCTGATAAGTATTCTCTGCCTCGCCTTAATAGAACTACTGCATATTCTGTTTGTACTCATTTAGATATCCTGCCCATAGGACTCCTAAAACTATAAAAACTGCTCGTTCGAGTGGCGTGCATTTGTTTTGTCTATTTGTGGAGGTAAATATGAGCCCCTTTAATTGCTCTTTATATGACAGTCCTAACTGTTTTTTGTTTGTCGCTTAGATTTTCTCCTTTTAAGCACCATAGGTGAGTCTAGAACCACCTTAAATAGAAGTCCTAAACACCTCCAGGGCCATAGATAAGGGACGGGTAGTGCATGCATTGGGCACGTATTGGATGTTATTAGAACACTTAGCAATAAACAAAGGGGAAGGGTAATTGGGTAGTAAAAGGAAATGATGACCTGTGCGGTAATGCTATGTGTAGCACTCCAACTTGGGGACGATTACCAAGTATTGCACAGAAGTGATCCTATAGGCTAAAAAGCCTAGGACCCTTTTTACTCCTTGTTTTAAAAGTAATATCTGTTTGTTTGTCTGCTTATAAGACTAATTCGCTTAAATCGAGTTTAGCCAGGACCCACCGTTGTGGACCTCGAGGGTGCCTAACACCTTCCCCTCAAGGTAATTTTGAGCCCTTAACCAAATCTCTAGCGATGTAAACTAGTTTGTGAGTTATTTGCTTTAGGTGCCCTAACGCACCTTAATCTGTTAGGTGGCGACTCTTCAAATCTCATACCCAATTCCCAAAAGGAAAAGGAGTTGTCCCAAAATGTCGAAACCCGGACTCCGCGAGGAAAAAGGGGGCGCGACACTGTACAAGGCAGATCCAGCCCAAAAATTAATAGCAACTACGCTCACTGTGGGTGTGCAGACTCCGAAGTGGTAGATCTAGCCCAAGCGCTATAATAAGACCATCACGACATGAACTAATAAAGACTATTGCAGCATGCACCCCAATCCCATCATGAATAATTAATACCTACTGCGGCGTGCAGCTCGATCCCATCAATATCACTCACAGTCCGGCCCTCAGGCCCCAACTCAGTCATCAATCTCTCTAGTTTCTCGGGCTTACAATGTCATGAAACTCAATCTAAAAATGATGATATGATGTATCAATAAATAACAACAGAGACTAAGATATGATATGCAAATGAATGAGTATGACTGAGTATGTAATTGCATTGTAAGCAAATAACTCAACAACATAAATGACCTCAGTGGGTCCCAATATGATAAGCATATAGCCTAGACATGGTTTCTAGCATGGATCACAGCTCAATCACTCTAACACGTAGAAATGTCATGAATAGGAACAAGTTTAAGTCACTATAGAGTACCACAAAATCAATTGAGTCATAATTCACATGGTGCGTGCTCACACGCCCCTCACCTGGCATGTGTGTCACCTCAATACCAACACATAACACGTATATTTAGGGGTTCATACCCTGAGCACAAATTTTAGAAGTGTTACTTACCTCGAACAAGCCATATCCAATACCGAGCAAGCCACACAATACTCTAGAAATGCCATCTCGCACGTACCGACCTCCGAACGACTTAAAACTAGCCAAAAGCAACTCAAGAATATCAAATAATGCAAAGGAAATAAACCCAATCGATAAAGGTCAATTCTTTAATCAAAAGCCAAAGTCAACCAAAAAGTCAAACCCGGACCCGCACCTCGGAACCCAACAAAACTCACAAAATCCGACAACTCATTCAATTATGAGTTCTACCATGCTAGTTTCACTCAAATCCGACTTTGAATATATGTTCAAAGCTCGAATATTTAATCTATGAAACATTAAACAAAACCCCTCAATTTTCTCTTTAAAATTCATAATCAAATACCAAAAACGAAGATATATTCACGAAATACAACCAAACCAAGTAGGGAATACTTACCCCAATCCGTACGACGAAAATCTCTTCAAAAATCATCTCAATCCAAGCTCCGCATCTCTAAATATGCAAAAATGGTTGAAACCCCCGAAAATAGAGTACTTATAATCACTGGACAAAAATACCCTATGCGATTGCGGGACATTCTTCGCGATCACGAAGAACAAACTCAGCAGCCTCCAAAAATACCCTATACATTCGCGAAACATCACATGTGAATGTGATGATCATGTGCACCTACACTACGCGATCACGAAAAGATAAATGCGAACGCGAAGAAGAAGATCCCCAGCCCCAGCTTCACAACTCAACTCTACGCGAACGCGGGCTGATCAATGCGAACACGTTTCTCAAGCCCCACAAGAACCGTGAACGTGACTCAAAACTCATGAACACGAGAGATAAAACAACCTAGTTCCAAATCCTTATTTGCGATCGCGATGGCTCCCACGTGAACACGATTCACTGCAGACATCAGCAAAAACCAGCAATCCAAAAATGAGAGAAAATGGTCTGAAAGCAATCCGAAACTCACCCGAGCCCCTCAGGACCCTGTCAAAATATACCAAAAACTCCCATAACATTACACGGACCTACTCGAGGCATAAAATCATGCATAAAAACATCAAAATAATGAATCGCGCCTCAAATCGAACATAATGAACTTTGAATCTTTCAACTTCCAAAACTCGTGCCGAAACATATCAAATCAACCCGGAATGAGCTCAAATTTTGCACACAAGTCCCAAATGACATAAAGAAGCTACTCTAGTTCCCGGAACCACAATCCAAACCCGACTTCATCAAATTTATCTCCTGATAAAACTTATGAACTTTCCAAACCTTCAAATTTCCAACTTTCGCCAATAGCGCCAAAATCTTCTAGAAATATCCAAATGAAAATCCGGGCATACGCTTGAGTCCAAAATAACCATCCAAACCTAACGGAACCATCAAAACTCCAATCCGAGGTCTAATACTACATAGTCAAACTTGGTCAACGCTTCCAACTTAAAGCTTTAATCCTGAAATTCATTCTTCCAAATCTATTTCGAATAACCTAAAAACCAAAACCGATGATTCACACAAGTCATAGTATATCATACGGAGCTACTCATGCCCTCAAACTACTAAGCAAAGTGCAAATTACTCAAACTGACTGGTCAGGTCGTTACACAAGTGGAATTTCCTCTCCAAGAATTCCTCGAACAAAGCCAGTTGCCCGAGTTCTTATGTTGTGGATTTGGCCGCGTCTGTCTATTTTGGTACCTAAAAGTATCTTGGTACCTAGTGGGATTCCGACGACTCCTCGCCCTTATCATTTTCACTTGGAATAAGAGCAGGCGCCATTTCCTATAATTGCTATTTGCTGGGTTCCTTCCCTTTACTGCTGGAAATCGACACTACATTCATTTTTCTTGCTGCCGGTTGATCTCCACTTATCTATTTGATTCCTTCTGGGGTCAGGAATTTCAGCAGCTAGTGATATGTTGATGATACAACCTTCATCTCATGTAACCATGATCTACCGAGAATTATGTTGTAGCCTATGTAACCGTCCACCACATAAAATAAGGTGGTCTTCGTGACCCCTATGGAGTTTTTGGGTAGCATGATCTCTCTTCGGGTTGTCACACTTACCAAGTTGAACCCAGCGAGGAACGTTGTTGCTAGAATGATACTTCCAATTAATTCGGCTTGTTCCATCACTCTCTATTGAATGATGTTGGCTGAGCTTCCTGAATCAACCAATACATGTTTAATCTTGAAACCTAGAACATTAAGTGAAAATACCAGGGTGTCGTTATACGGCAAAAGAAGTTTGTCGGCATCTTTCTCCGTGAAGGTGATGTCGTCTTCGGTGACTTTTGATGAGTGGTGATTTTACCACTCATTCTAATCTTTTTTCTTTAGTTTTTATGTCCTTTAATTATAATATGAGGGCATTTGTGGTGTGTATTGTTAGATTTTTAGGTAAATGATTCCACGAAGAGAGTTGAATCCAATTGAAGTGGAATTGAGAAAAAAAGGGTTTAACTATGCAAAACTCTCCAGTAATTTCGCATCTGCAGAAGACTGGTCGCAGAAGCGACTTGCATCCATGAGGAAATGGTCCGCATCTGCGGAATTGAGCCACCTTGCCTGGGATCGCATCTGCGTGACAAGAACCGCTTCTGTAGTTGTGCATCTGTGCTTGAGAGTCCGCATCTGCGGAGCCAGAATTTCCCTTCAATCTCCGCATCTGTGATAAGAGATCTACATCAGCGGAGACGCACCTGCGAGGATTCTTCCGCACGTGCGGTCAACGGGCTTCAGACCTGGGCTAGAATGACATTTCACATTTTCTTAACTCCAAACCCACAAATACACTACCTAGCCTATTGGAAACAGATCTTTGGACATCTTTGGGCAGTCTTGTACCTGTTTTGAGAGAACACAAGTTTTGGAGCTAGGGTTCTTGCACACACACTTTGGTCTTGATGATTTGAAGCTGTTGGTTGTGAGCACGTGATTTTTGCCACGTTTAAACAACTCCTAGAAAATTCCTTAGAATTAGGATTTTTCTTTATTATTTGAATTTTTAGGAATTAATTCCATGATTCTGTGTCTTGTTGCATTTTTGTGTGCACTTTACTTGATATAGTTCCAAAAATACAAAACAGTATGCATTTTAATATTACAAAATAAGGAAAATAACAAAAATGGTTCTTGGCTTTTTCACTTTCAATTTTAGAATTTGCCTTAAGTTTTCCTTTAAATTAGAAATTAGTTAATTTTGAAATTTTAATTAGTATAATTTTAGAGTCAATTTGGGCCTTTTTATTTTACAAAATCGGAAAATAATTAAAAAAAAAGGTAAGTAAAAGAAAAGAAAACAAATAAAAGAATTAAAAGAAAAGCCTAGTAATAATAAANTAAACACCCAATTTTTGGGCCATTTTCAGCCCAATCTCACCTAGAACCGGACCAAACGCCCAGCCCAAATCACACTCCTACCCGTTCCAAATGCCCCATCCCTCAAACCATCGAAACGACGTAGTATGGGGGTGTTACTACGTCATTTCATGGCAAATCAATCTGAGCCCTCCATCCCTTATAATCTAACAGCCCTGAGTTAATCTTGGCTTTTAAATAAAAATGTCCATCTCATCAGAAAACCCTAGAGAGAAAGTTCCATCGTCTCAGAACACTCCCAATATCACACTGCACCTCCGTCGCCATCCCCCGCCGCCGCCGGCCGGAAATCGTCTCCGCCGGCGGCAAGTCCCCAATGACCACCAAATTATACCAAAATACTCCCCTCCACCTCCTTATCCCGAATCCACAATTGGTTTCTTTCAAATCCCTACCAAAACCCTCAAATCAGTGAAACCCTAGCCGCCGCCGCCCACGGCGGCGCCTCCACCCTTTCCCCACCAAATCAACACCCTAAACCCGTCTCACCCTCCTCTACCTAAACCCCAAACTAGTTCTCCCCAAATCTAACTGCAATTCTCCAAATTTTGGATATAGGGTTTTGGAAAAACTGGTGGAATTTTCGAATACTACCAAGTGTCGATTTGAGTTCCTACATAACATTATATGTTTTTCTTACCAAGAACAAACATATAATATTATTTGGGGACTCGATTCGAGTTCAATCGACTAGAAGATTAAATCTGTAAGTTTTTCTTCCTAGTTTGATTCCATCCTCATGAGTTTTCGATTTTTCTTTCTAGTTTAATCTTTGTTTTTGTTCATGGTTCATTCTGTTCTTGTAACTGTTTTGATTTTTTTAGTTTAATTTTGTTTTGATTTTGGTTAATCCTGTTTTAGTGATTTTTGATGTTAGTTTAATTTTTGTTTTGAATCGGTTTTGATATGTGTTTTTGTTTGAATTCAGTGTTCGTCGCTATTAGTATAGTTTTTAATTCTTGTTTCTTTTAGTCAATCCTGTTTAGGCAGTGTTTGATTTTAATTTTTTATTATTTCAGTGTTTGATTTAATCAGTAATTCCTTATTGTTGCTGTTAGTTAGCTTTTAATTAGTTTTAGTCTGTTTGGATATAGCTGAATTAGATTTGTTGGTTTAACTATAGTCAAATTTTAACTAGGGTAAAAGAGGGTTGGGGTTTAGTTTGACTTAGGCTATGTAATTTAGGGGTAAGGAAAATGGTAGTATAGGCATTCCTAAATAGAAAACAATGCTGTAGTTGAAACTAGAACCTCCTAGAATCTTCTAGAGGAGGGTTTTAATTAGATTCTCAGTAACTTAGGGAAGTAACTTGGGCAACAAGCCAAAATCTTGGGGACTAAACTGTTAAAATTTGAAAATAAAAGAGGGACTTAGGTGTAAATAAAAATCTGAAGATTGCCCTAAGTTTTGCCTATAAAAAGGCATGCCCATTGCCTTGTTAAAGAAGTTTTTGGCATCTAAAAATTCCCCCCAAAAGTTTCTACAAGTTTTGAAGATCTGAAAATTTAAATTTCAAATTCAAAAAAAAACAAAAACTGAAATCTGAGAGTGTGAGAGTTCCCTTTAGGTCTTAAATCTTCTGAAAAAACAAAAACAACACAAAAAACTCGAAAGAAAAAACTATTCCATTGAAGTTCCTTACAATAGTTTCGAATTCTAGCTCTTAATTCGAATTTCTAGCTTATCTAAGATCCAAAATGGCTTGAACTTCCTGGTTTGTTCAGTAATTGAGATTTAAAAGTTTCTGGAGTCATTTTCGAGTTGAATCTGGTCTATTCGAGTTGGTTATTTTGGCTGTTTATTGGTTGTGTTAATTGCTGGGTTTCGTTTGATATCAATCCTGGGATTTGAGATCAATTTTGAGCTACTGTTACCTGCTGTTTGCTGCTACTGATTTCTCCTTCTTTATTGTTGTAACTTCCAGGTACACTTCCTGAATCCGATGAAATATAGATATCAAGTTGAAATATGAAATGAAGTTTGCTGCATGATTTTTATTGTAGATTTTGCTGTTTAATGTTTTATATTTCGAGTATTTTCCTTGATTTGGTTAATGTCCCCATTGTAAATAAATCTGAACTGTATTGGACTGTGGAACTATTGGAGATTGTTCATCTAATATTAGCCTAATATAGCATAGTTTAATCTCTTGTGTTAGTTTGATTTTTAAAAAATTGGAGAATGTTATGAACTTGAAACTGATTGTGAGATCATAGATATTCATTTGTAACTAACAATTGGGCATTCGAACTATTATGAGAAGTTAGCAGAAACGATAGTCATAGTGTAGTTAATTCAGATTTAACTATCATATCTATTTGAAAGCAAAATTCAGAATAAGCTGTTGGTTTGAAATTGAATCTAAAATGGACTGATCGCTCGTATTAGTGTAAGATTAAACATACTTTGCAGTTTAAATAGTTCAGTTGTTCATCTACAGTGTGATTCACGCATAAAACCCTTAGAATGCTTTAACTGAACTTGATTTGGCTTTTGAGATTTCATATTCAGTATGCTTAGTTAACTACATACAAATGAGTTGCATATGCATGTGATAATTGGATTCAAGGTTAGCATGTTTAAGTTCGAATGAATTCAAAACCCTTGATTTGTTCACAAAATCACTAAGCCCAGTTTGTAAATTAAAATCAGTAGTTTGGAACAAAAAAAAATCAGTCTTGGATGTGGGCCAAAATCTGGTAGTCCCTTACTTAATGGGATTTGGGCCTAAAATTTGTTTGCCCAAGGGCCCAGCGCAAGACAGCTTCTCATAAAGCTGACAGTATTTTCATCTTCCTGGGCTAATCTTTAAGGCCCAAAAGTGCTGAAGGCTGGAATTTATGTTAAGATTGTAGGATTAAATTTGTAACATAGGTCTTGGGCCTTCCTAGTTAAGTAGCACCCTTGAATTAAGAGGTTTTCCTTTTGTTCAAGTGTGGACTTGAACTTGAGGCACAATTTCCTTGATTACTTTTAATAATGACAATTCACAATACTAACTAATTAAGATACTTTTTAGAGACAACACTTGATAGAAAATCGTAGTTCATTTAGGTTGGCCTTTAAAATAAAAATGAGGTGCGCCGCGCCAAATAAAATTCATAAATCGCGCAGCCCTCTTTAAATACTTATATTAAAATGCTTATAATTCGGGACGTGCCATTTAGCGAATTTTCATGGCCTCCCGCAAAGTTAATAACACGTTAGTCGCTTTAGGCGCGTTCTTTAATAAATTTACCTTCCTAAATTCGGGTGTGCATTTCATACAACCCAAATCCAAATCCCAAAACGTTGAATAAAATATGTCGGATCCGGGTGCATTTCATTTGGCGTGATCCAAAAACATGTTTTAAACGACGTTCAATTTCCTTAAAATTAATTAAAAGCGGTAAATAATTTTAAAATTGCACTATAGGATGACATGTATTAAAATCAGATGATTAGCCAATTATAATAGTTTAAGCGACCGTGCTAGAACCACGGGATCCGGGGGTGCCTAACACCTTCCCTCGGGTCAACAGAATTCTTTATTCAGAATTTCTGGTTCGCAGACTCCATTCGGGAAGTCGAAATTTCCTCGATTTGGGATTCAAGATAAACCGGTGACTTGGGACACCAAAAGCCAAACCTATCCCAAGTGGCGACTCTAAATAAATAAATAATCCCATTTCGAATAATGTCACTTTAAATGGAAAAGCTCCCTTATACATTATCCTTCGGGGTAGGTGTGTAAAAAAGGAGGTGTGACAGTGGTTGAGAATTTCTTACCCGTTTATGTTCATTTCTTCATTTCCTTGCTTTGTATGGTATATCTAAGTGTGTAGTATTTATTCCAACACTTGAATCTTTTTTATGGAAATATTCATGTTTCAAGTGTGGATTAAATATCTTATTGTGCTTATGTATTGAATGATTTTTTTATCTTTTATGAAGTGAGTTATTGTTTCTTTAATTATTCTTATTCTTTAATGTTTCCAAAGGGATTAGCTAACCCTAGGACTCGCCCATTAACTTTAAATTAATTTTGGGAAAGACAATTTGGGGTTGGGAAAGATTAATTAACAAGAGCTTGAGGCTTTTAACCCTTATTTTATAGATTCTACCTAGGGATAGGATTAAACTACTTGTAGCCATAATTGAGTGTGCTTAATATCTTAATTGTTTTAGGGATAATTCAATTAGGAAGTCTTGTTAGTCTTCGGAAGAAGCTAATATGGAATTATTACGCAAGGCTAATTAATTAACATAAACTCGCTCATATTTGTAAAATCGTAAAATACATTGGATCGTTACTTGAGTGTAATTCCCTGTGTATCTATACTTGTAGCCATTGATCAATTTACTTGCTTTTTAGGTTAGGTTACATTTCTGCATTTAGATATAAATATTCTCAAAAACAATTCTAAGTGTTTGGCATTGCATTACAAGTGATAATTCTCTTACATTCCTAATTGCCTACATATTGTTCTCTGTGGGATTCGACCTCGACTCATAGTTGGGTAAATTATATTGCATGTGACTGTGTCCATTTACTTTTTAGTAGTGGATTTGGACATCATCAAAATTGGCACCGCTGCCGGGGAACAATTTGGTGTAAATTAGGTTGTTTGAGAAATAAGCGTAAGTGCTTTGGTCCAAACTTGTGAATATTTGTGTAACTAATTTTTCTTACCTTGGTCTATTTTTCTTGTTTATTTCTTGTTTATTTTCTTAGTTTAGAAAAATGGCATCATATAATGAAAACTGATCGGATGGTAGTTGTTCATTCTTTGATGACCCTTGTCCTTATTGTGGAGGACCACACTCCTGGAAAAATTATTTAAATTCTCCTAGGGGCGGATTGTGCGCACAATCTCAAACACATGAGTGGAGTATTTGTGATAAGTGTGGTCGTCAAAATGGTCATTGGGAGTATTGTGCTTATTTGTCCTTCCCTTCCCCAAGACCCCGCTATGCTAATTATACTTTTGTGATGATATTTATAAGGATATGGAGGTGGAAGAAGTTGAGCATGGTCAAAATGGAGAGTTCAAGCTCATGTTAGAATGCTTACTTGAAGGAGGAAACAAAGAGCAAAGTGTCTTGGAGGAGCTTTTGGAAAATAGTCTCCAAAATGATTTGGCTCTTGAAAGGTTGCACTCACAAATGGGAGAAATGCTTGAAGCTTTAGAGATCCAAAAATCCTCGGAAGTTAATGATAGCCAAGAATCTTCTTTGGAGGTTGAAGCCAAAAATCCTTCCTTGGCATTTGATCCAAACCAAGAAGAACTCTCAAATGCTCAAAATGAGAAGATGATGCTCATGTTGGAGGCCATAGTTAAAAATTAGGAAAAGCACAACTTTGCACTCGAGGACTTGAAGCAAGTCTTGACTCAAAATGATGAGGATACCCGCACTTTGGAAAATCAAATGAAAATATTGGTTGAGGCTCACTATGCCCACCAACTTGAGAGTGTGGAAAGAGATCAAGAAGAGTCCGATTGCGAGGAAGAAAGTGAGCTTCATTTTGAGGAATCAAGAATTGAACATCCGCCAACCGACTCCATGAGTGTTAGTGATGCCAAGAAAAATATGGAATTAGATTCAATCGGTGTAAATGAAAATATGGTTGAGATTGACTCTAGTTCGGGTGAAAAAAAGGATGTCAAAATCCGAGAAGAATTGCAATTTGGATGTTTGATGTCACATCCCAAGCATTTTTCAACATTAGAATTGTGTGGTGATATGGGAATTGAACAACACGAGTCAATGAGGGATTACGAGGAGGAAACGCAAAGGCCATACATCTTACAATTTGAGGGAACAAGAAGGCAAAATGACATTCCTCACATGAAAGCCAAGAAGTGCAAAATGAAGAACTTAATGCTTGGCTTGATCATCAACTTACCACCCCCCATCGCTCGTGGTCACAAGCTTTATTCCAAGTTGGCTTCCCAATTCATATCATCAAAGTGGCGAGAAAAGTAGTAAAGTGATTTTCGTCGTACCAAGACGTTAAATGTGGCGGTAGATGGGAGGGAACCCATCGTTTTCAAAATTTTTAGTCGTTTTCGACATTTTCTTTTTAGAATAGCTTAGTATATTATTTTTGACTAATCTGTCAAGTTTCAGATTTTTTGGAGTTGAATTGAGGAGTTTAAGGTTTTGGAATGCACAAAACAGTGGCTGCAAAAATCTGGGCACCGGTCATCTGGTGTAACCGCATATGCGGACCTTTTCTCGCAGATGCGGCCACACAGAAGCGGGTAAAAGGTGCAGATGCGCAGTTTCTGCATGTGCGACTAAATTCTCGCAGAAGCGGCTGCGTAGAAGCACTTCATTAACCGCAAGTGCGGAAAATCGGGCAAGTTTAATGAATTAAGCCCTCATTTCATCAGGTATTCTCTGACCTTTTGCCCCAAAACCCAAACTCCCCCATCTCTCACATACTCAAATCCTCCATTGCTCCTGATTTCTGCTGCTCTCACACAAGACAACACAGGTATCTCTCATCTACTCCTCTCTTCCACTTCTCTTTTCTTTTTCTTCTTCTTCTTCATCTCATCTATTCTATAGTTCCGTTTTCAAATTTTAATTTTTTATTTTTTTTATTTCTTTTTGTTTTCTTCTTAATCACTGTTAGTTTAAAGAGTGAGGGAAAATGGTTGAGAGTGTCTTTGTGTGTGCTGCTACTAATGAAACAAATTGTTGGGAAGTCTGAGTACCATATTGAATTGAAAAAGCATATCATCATCTCTGCTTGTCATGTGTTTGACAAATTGTCTAAAAGAAAATTGCTAGCTAAGTACCACAAAATTAGGTTTAATAGAATCATAAGTTCATGTAGTACAATAATTTAGAAGTCCTGAGTATAAATTAGGTGCAAAAAATCATATTAGAAGTGAAAAGAGTCAAAAATTTCTAGGCGTTTGAACCCTTGGATGAACACCGCAGAAGCGAAAAAAGTGTCGCACATGTGGCCTCGCACCTGCGTTGAAAGATTCGCAGGTGAGGTTTTTTGGCAAACTAGACAAAACCGTAGAAGCGGATGAAAACCCGTAGAACCGGGACCACACCTGCGATGGTTCGTCCGTAGGTGCGAAAACTGGGCAGAATTCCCACTTCTAGTAGCATTGCATCTGGGGCTTCCCGGGCCCGTTCGACTCGATTCTTTGGCCTAATTGCTTTGTTTTGAATCTAACACGATTCTACTGGCTGACTAATGTTGTTTTGATTTTTTGAAGGTACTTTGAGCTAATATGGACCCGAATATGAACGAAAATGTGTCGTTTGATCATGAAATTGAGGAGGAAGCTGTGGTTGAACAATTTGACCAGTCACGCTTCATGTCGGCTGATTGTTACGGCCGGTATTGTGACAACCTCATCACCAAAAAGATAGTGCTTGAAAAAGGGATAGCCGAGGATAAATTGGCCGAGCTGCTCCCAGAATTCTATGGCCGTCTACGAACCTCCGGATGGTCATGCTTCATTCCTACTCCGTGCAAAGCGAATGAGGAGTGGGTTCGCGAATTTTACGCGAATCTTAAGCATACAAACTTTGCCGACCCACAACTCACCATAAGGGGTAAGACGGTGAGGTTTAGGACTTGCATATTAATGACGTACTCGGGATTCCTAACCATCCACTCGAGCCAGTGCTAGAAAAAGATCATTGCAACAACGCAGAATGGTTTGTGTCTAAACTCTATCCTGCAAGCATGAGAGCAAAATAGGCCAACAAGAGAAGGGGTTTGAAGTCGATCGACGTCACAGCTGAAGCTAAAATATCGCTCTACTTCCTGAGCAATAGGGTATCACCCTGTGGAAATGTCTCGGATATATCATACACTAGAGCCTTGATCATTGCATGCCTTCTTGACGGCATTCCCGTGAATATCAGCCATTATATCCTGTGGGAGTTGAGATAGTATTTCCTAGACGACAACGCAGAGTTGACGTTTCCTCCACTGATCATAGAGTTGTGTAGGCGGGCAGAGGTTGAGGTGCGCAGAACCGATCATTAGTTGCTGGCCGACAAACCCTTCCATCCATTGAGAGTAACAGGGGAGGGTAGTGTAGTAAAGAGCAAGAAGAGGAAAGTCACCACTACTGTTGCCAGACCATAGTCATCCTCACAGACAGTTGTGCCTGAGGGACCATTTGGGATGCTAAACTCCCAACTTGGTGCCATTCGTGACTTAGTGTCACAGCTCATCAGTGGGCCCTCATCCTCCCAGCCTGGGCCCGAGTACTTCACCAGGGAATACATAAAGACCTACTTAGTTACTTAGAAAAAGAAGGTAGAGTCTCAAGAGAAAATAGCAGCATCTGTTGGCATACTCGAGACAACCTATGGCAACTTGGCCAAGGCACGTGCATCTCTTCAGTTAGACTTCCAAAAGGAGAAGGTGAAGAACAAGAAGAAGGGCAAGTTTATGATCAAGATGTGGAGAGGCATCAAGGCTATCTTCAAATGGGGGCAGCTGAACAGGAAGATACTTGTTGAGGATGACGATGATAGCGAAGAGTATTCTTTCATGTCAAATGTTACTGGTGATGATGCTGATGATACCGATGATGATGAGGCTACGAGTTCTTCACGGTAGTTATTGGCCTTCCTCTCGCAGTCTGCTAGTCTGATGCAGACCTCAGGAGACCCTCAAACTACATGTATTTTTATTTTGATATTGTGCAGTAAGGACACTGCAATATTGTTAGTTAGGGGTGGCTTTAGGGAGTACACTTTTGTTGATATATTGATACTTGACTTGTGCCCTTGCTGGGGTTATTCTGTTGTATGGATATTGTGTGCCCTTGCCGGGCTTGTTTTGTTATTGCTTATCATGTGCTCTTGCCGAGCATAGTTTTGAGTAGTTATATATGTGCAGATTAGTCACTTTTGTTGTTCTATTTTATTTTTCTTTCTTCCTTTATTTATTCTTTAGTAGTTTTTAGTTTATGTTATTTTTGCTCCTTTAGTATTAGTTGCTTTTGATAGTTATTTCCTTTAGTTTTTTTTTCATTATTTAATTTTTGTTTCTTTAGTAGTATTTCCTTGGATTTTCTTTGTGCTACAATTCTTTCCCGGGAAGATTTATGTGTTGAACTAGGTGAATTTTCCCAATGATGGATGATGTGACGATTTTCTTAAGGGAATTAGTCTTGTTTTGTTATGTGGAGACTTTTGGATTATTTGGTACTAATAGAATTAGCCTCTTGTATGCGAAAAGTGAATTAAGAAGACCCCTCCGAATTTTGATTTTAAATCGAAAAAGCAAGTTGCACTGGGAAGAAAATTTTTTATGATAACTTTTTGGCTCTTTTGGTGACTCTTTGTCCACTAGTTAGCATGATATTGCTCTAGATACTCTTATTAAGAAGTGAAATTGATCCATCTTGATTAGTTCATGTGCCATGAGTGTTAGTTTTTGTTATAAATAATTCTTGTGTTTACTTCTATCATCTAGAACTTGCCCGGTTGGTCTTTCAATGATAATGTTAGTTATGTTTGGTTGGAGGTGCTTCAGCTTGGATCATCGCATATGGAGACTTGAGATGGATCTGTTGGCATCCGTAGACATTGAAGTCCTGCTCCTCCTCCCTCTTTACTGTTCATTTCCTTCGAAACAGTTGTATTTATTTCAGACTTTGTTTGTAGAACTTCTAGTTATTCGTATACTCATGACTTCGGATCATTGGGAGTAGATTGTATTACTATACGTATGTTGGTATTGTATTAGATTGAGCTCCTATTCCTCGTCATTTTCCATCATATGTTTAAACTGTTAAAATTTAGCTATTTAACTAACTCACGTTGGCTTGCCTAGAAAGTTGATATTAGGCTCCATCACGACCCCGAGGTTGGGATTCCGGGTCGTGAGAAGTTGATATCAGAGCACTAGGTTGCCTAGGTCTCACGAGTCACGACCAAGCTTAGTTGAGTCTGGAGGATCGTTACGGAGACGTCTGTAATTATCTTCCAGAGGCTATACAGTTTAGGAACAAATTCACTTCTCTCCTTCTCTATCGTGAACTTTTATTCTATCATTGATGATTGAACCATTCTATTCTTTTTCTCTCGCAGATGGCGAGAACACGCACAGAATCTGTAGCCGGAGCCCCTAGTGGCAGCTACGAGCAGGGGCAGAGGTTGAGGTCGAGGTCGAGGTCTAGCCAAAGGAAGAGCTCTGCCTAGAGCTTGAGCAACAACACCCGCAGTAGAGCCTGAGATTGATCACGTGGAGGAGGTTCGAGCTCATACATTAGCTATCGGACCAGCTCAGGTCCTAAAGGGGTTCATAGCCACTCTAGTGCTTCAGGATGCTCTAGTTCTTTTGGTGGGCCTTATATAGAGTGTGGCCCAGACCGGTGCATTCCCAGTGGCACTAGCCACCTCTCTGGCTGGGAGAGGAGCATAGACTCCCGCTACTCACACCCCAGATCAAGTGGCTCCCCAGTATCAAACTCCAGCAGCCCCGCCAGTTGGGGTGGTTTAGCTAGTTGTTGCGGCACATGCTGATGATAGACATGCTACTGAGGCTTTGTTGAGCTTGGATAAGTTCACCAAGCTCTTTCCTATTCATTTTAGTAGTGCATCTTCTGAGGACCCATATGATTATCTAGACTGCTGCCATGTGGTGCTACAGAACATGGGTATAGTTGACTGGTTCCGCCAAGATGGTGGAGGGATTATATGTTGACTAGACTATGTGGTTCGCCTACACTTACCTGGGATCAGTTATCACAGCTATTTCTTAAAACTTTCATCCTTTTCACTCTGAGAGAGGATTAGTGCAGGCAGTTTGAGCGTTTTCAATATGGTAGTATGATTGTTACCTGGTACGAGACTCGATTTGTGGACCTAGCTTGCCATGCCATTATCTTGCTCCCTACTGAGAGGGAGAGAGTGAGGAGATTTATTGATGGGCTCACTTTCACTACCAGGGGAGAGAGTGAGGAGATTTATTGATGGGCTCACTTTCACTACCAGGCTACAGATGGCCAAGGAGACTGGAGATGATATTACTTTTCAAAGGGCCACAAACATTGCAAGACGAATCGAGATGGTTCGTGGTTAGGAGAGGGGGCCAATGTCTGATAAGAGTCCTCGTCATTGGTGGTTTCGATGGTGCCTCGTCTTGAGGAAGGGGTATTTCTAGTACAGCCCATCCTCCCAGGCCGTTGCTGTCAGCTCTTCAGGAATCTCATAGTGTTTCAGGCAGTCGGGGTCTTGATGTGTCTTATCCTGAGCAACTAGCTTACAGTGCACCACCGGCTCCTATTAGTGCACATCCGATCCACAGTTATCAAGGTCATTACCCAAGTTGACAAGGCCAGTTCCAGGTCAGCAGTCATAGTAGCCTAGGGCTCATTATACTTATGGGGATCCGAGGCACCTTGCTAGATTTTGCTCCAGATCGTAAGGCGACATGCAGCAACAGAGTTCTCGTGTCGTGATTCCAGCATTAGTTGCTCCACCGCCCGCTCAGCCAACTAGAAGCAGGGTCCAGGCAGCTAGAGGTGGAGGTGAAGCCATAAGAGGTGGAGGTCAGGCCGTTTGCGGTGGAGGACAGCCAGCTAGAGGTCGTCCCAGAGATGTATGTCATAGTGGTGGGGCCTAGCCCCAATTTTATGCTTTTCCAGCTAGACTTGAGGCTTAGTTTTCTGACACTATTATCACACGTATTGTTCAAGTTTTCCATAGAGATGCTTCAGTTCTATTTGATCCGGGCAATACTTATGCCTACGTGTCATCCTATTTTGCTTCATATCTGCTTGTGCCTTGTGAATCTTTGAGTGCTCCTCTATATTTTTCCATGCATATGGGAGATTCTCTTGTTGTAGATCGTGTCTATCGCTCGTGTGTGATTACTATTGGGAGTATGGAGACTAGCGTAGACCTTTCTGCTTCTTGATATGATAGATTTTGATGTTATCTTGGGTATGGATTGGCTGTCACCTTATCATGCTATATTAGACTGTCACGCCAAGACGTGTCCTTAGACATGCTGGGGTTGCTTCGCTTCGAGTGGAGGGGGACTCCTGGCTATTCTACTAGCAGGGTTATTTCTTATGTAAAGTCTCGTCGTATGGTCGAGAAGGGATGTCTAGCTTATTTGGCTTATATTCGCAATTCTATTGCGGAGGTTCCTTACATGGATTTAGTACCAGTTGTGCATGAGTTTCCAGAGGTATTTCCTGCAGATCTGTCGGGGATGCCATCTGACAGGGATATTGACTTCTGTATTGATTTGGCTCCGGGCACTCAGTCGATTTCTATTCCACCATACCGTATGGCCTCGCCTGAGTCGAGGGAATTGAAGGAGAAGTTGCAAGATTTACTTGATAAGGGATTCATTAGACCTAGTGTTTCATCCTGAGGTGCGTCTGTGTTGTTTCTGAAGAAGAAAGGCGGTTCGATAAGGATGTGTATAGACTATCGGCAGTTGAATAAGGTCACCATCAAGAACAAGTATCCATTGCTGAGGATAATGATTTAATTGATCACCTTCAGGGTTCCAAGGTGTTTTAGAAGATTAATTTGAGCTCTAGCTACTATCAGTTGAAGATTAGGGCATCCGACGTCCCTAAGACGACTTTTCGGACTCGGTATGAGCATTATGAGTTCCTAGTGATGTTATTTGGGTTGACAAATGCCCCAGAAACATTTATGGATTTGATGGACCATGTTTTAAGCGCTATTTGGGTTCCTTTGTGATTGTATTCATTGACGATATCTTGATCTACTCCGCAATGAGGGGAGCACGAGTAACATCTTCGGATTGCGCTGTTTGAGTTTTGGTTAGACTCAGTCACCTTTTGGGGGCATGTTGTATCGTTAGAGGGCATAAAGTTGGAACCTAAGAAGATTGAAGTAGTTCAGAACTAGCCTAGACCTACTTCATCTATAGAGATTTGGAGTTTCCTGGGTTTGGCTGGTTATTATCGCCGGTTCGTGGAGGTATTTTCATCCATATCATCCCCATTGACTAGATTGAACCAGAAAGGTGCCCTATTCAGATGGTCAGATGAGTGTGATTTGAGCTTTCAGAAGCTCAAGACTGCTTTTACTACCACGCAAGTGTTGGTGTTTTTGACAGGTTCAGGATCCTACACGGTGTATTGTGATGCATCTCGTATTGGGCTCAGTGTAGTATTGATGCAGAATGGTGGGGTGATTGCATAAGCGTCACGGTAGTTGAAGGTTCATGAGAAGAATTACCATGTTGATGACATAGAGTTGGCAGCCATTGTTCATGCGCTGAAAATTTGGAGGCACTATCTTTACGGCGTGTTGTGTGAGGTATTCACGGATCATCGGAGTCTACAGTATTTGTTCAAGCAGAAGGATCTCAACTTGAGGCAGAGGAGGTGGTTGGAGCTGTTGAAAGACTATTCTTCAGAGCAGTTAGCTGAGATCTACATTCTCATGATCGCCCGTCTTGCCAGTGTCTATCATTTCTAATCAAGGTACGCAGTTCACCTTGCACTTCTGGAGGGCCTTACAGTGTGGGTTAGGTACGTGAGTTGAGTTGAGTAAAATATTTCACCCCAAGGCAGTCCAAGTGCACTATTCAGATATTAGAGGATATGCTTCGGGGTTGCGTTATGGATTTCGGGGGTTGACCTATGTCCCAAACTGCCTCCTCGACTGTTGACCCCTCCACTGGACCTTTACCGCATAAGTCTTCTTTGACCTCAATTGGCGAACCTGCCTGTCAACAATGGCAATTGGCTCCACCTCTTAACCCAACCTCTCATCTAGCTGAACAATATTGTAATCTAACACATGCGACCTGTCGGCATGGTACTTCTAGAGCATAGACACATGGAAAACTGGATGGACTCCCGATCGAGCGGGAGGAAAAGCAAGCTAATTGGAAACCTCCCCAACTCGCCTCAACACCTCAAATGGGCCAATAAAACTCGGGCTCAGTTTTCCCTTCTCCCCGTACCTCATAATACCCTTCGTCGGAGAGACTTTCAAGAGAACTTTCTCGTTCACAATAAATGATAAATCACTCACTATATGATCTGTGTACCTCAAACGTCTGGACTATGTGGTGCGAAGTTGCTCCTAAATCAATTTTACCTTCTCCAAGGCATTCTTCACTAAATCAGTGCCATGAAACATAGCCTCGCCAGGATCAAACCATCCGATGAGCGAATGACATTACCAACCATATAAAGCCTCAAATGGAGCCATCTCGATGCTGGATTGATAACAGTTGTTGTAAACAAACTCGGCCAAGGGTAAGAATCTATCCCACTGCCCTCCAAAGTCAATCACACATGCTCTAAGCATATCTTCTAGAATCTGAACTGTCCGGCCGACTACCCATCGATCTGCGGATGAAAGGTTCAGCTGAGCTCTATTCGGGTACCCAACACGCTCTGTACTGCTCTCTAGAAATGCGAAATGAACTGAGGGCCTCTATCTAAAATGATGCAAATATGCACACCATGCAACCAAACAATTTCCTGAATGTAAATCTAGGACACTCTCTCTGAAGAGTACGTAGTCACTGTTGATACCAAATTTTTCCCTAGTAATTTTATACTCAAAATACTTCCAAAATAGCATATATGTGCATATATAAGCACACCCAAGAGTTTTGGCATTTTTAATGATTTTTAAACCAATTCATTGCCTATTTTAATATAACAAAATCCAATAATTATTCCAAAAATTATCATTTTGGCGAATAATTCATTTTTATTCTCACATTTGCACCAAAATATAATTAAGGTAATTTTTGCATATTTTTACAAATTTATCTGGTATTTTTAAAGCTAAATTGCATATAATTGCAATTATAGCCTGTTTTGTGATTAATAGCATTTCATAATTACAAAATTAGTTCCAGTATTTTTAAGTTAATATTTATGTAATATTTGTTTACTCAGTATTTTTAATTTATTTTTAAAACCATCATTGCTTTTTTTTTTTTATAAAATAAAACGGGGGAAAAGTGGCTATTTAAAATCTGGCCTCAATTTCATTTCAATTACAGCCCAATTTGCACCCCAATTCAACCCAATCCCAACCCCAAATCAATTTAAACCCGATTACTTGATCCAATCGCCCAAACCCGCCCGTTTTCTTTTTAAAATCTGAGCCATTGATCATTTTGATCAACGACCCAGATCTCTTCTTTCCTTTTTAATTCCAAACGACCCCTAAACCCTGCCCCATTCTTTCAGAAGCGCCGCCTCTAACTACTCTCTTCTCTCAAACACTCTCGAGCTCTCTCGAAGCCCTAATCGCTCTCTGCCACCTCCAACCCCAAATCCACCGGAATCTATGGCTGTTCTAACCATGGACGACCTATTCTCACCCCTACTGCTCTCACGTGCTTGATACCTGAAGTTTCGAGGCCAGACCTCGAAGGTCCTCGCTTAGACCTTCATCGATTCGAAGTTTCCAGCCATCTCCGGCCTTGCTCCGGCGTGTCTTAGCCTCCTGAGCCTGATTCCGACCTTATCGACTCCGGATCTGATCTTGTCTCTTCCAAGCCTTTCTCGTTTCTAGGGTTCTCAGAAACCCTAGCCTATTCGAGGTTCTTTTTCGTTTATTTGTTCGGATCTATGCTCGATCTATGCTATATGTGATGTTTTAAACGTTTTCCCCGATTTTCCTTTTTAAAATCTTTTGATTTCAAACTAGGGTTTCTGAGTCTGTTTGTTAATATTTTGTTCGATTCATTTGTTTATCATCTCTAAGTTTGATTGGTGTTGGAAACCTAATTTTTGGAGATTTGTTTGAGTTTCTGAGTCTATCTGTTTTATTTACTTTGTTTGCACCTGATTAGTGTCGAAAACCCTAATTTTGGAGGTTTATTCGAGCTTCTGAGACTGTTTGTTTGTTTTACTTGTTTATCGCCTCTAAACTCGATTGATTTCGAAAAAACCTAGTTTCTTCGGGATTTACTCAAGTTCCTGAAGTTTACTTGTGCGATTCTCCTGTTTGAAATTGTTCTACTTTATTTGAATGTTTCAGCATCTCTTTGTGTGATTCTTTTGATTCTGCTTTCTTACTATCTGTCAAACTCGATTATGTTTTCAGAAAGGTTTTCACCTAACCTTTTGCATGCTTCTGATCTTTTCTCTCTTACTAAGCCAATGAAATTTGACCTACATGACTATCATGCTATTACTGTATGCTACCTCTCCTTGCCATAGCTTCGCTTCACATGTCTATTACTTGTGCACCTCATTTATATACTGAGTCCCTTCTGTGATTGATTTTCAAATTCGTGATTGATTTTCAAAACTTTTCCTTGTGCAGTTCTGATTTTTTACTCGCCCGTTAAGGGTTAATTGATTCTCCTTCTTTGTTTGGCCTTACCCGATCCTTTCCAAAATGAGTACACTCCTATATTTAGACTTAATCCCCTACTATATGGTTTTACCGCTCCTTTTATGGCAACAATCATTCTGCTTACAAATTGATTTTCTTTCCTTATATTAATCCCGTTAAGTGCCCGTTGAGCAGTAATCCCTTGATTAAAGGGAAACCTGTGTTAATTGATTTTGACTGTGATTATTTCCATGTTTGTGTTGAAATTGTATTTGTTACCTTATTTTCTACTCGTTTTCAAAACTATAAATACCTGTACTTCTTCGCTTTCAAGTGAGGGGGAACATGAACAAGTCATCACTTCTTCTCTCAAAATACACTCAGATTTTCTTTAAAAGAATATTCGAGTTCTCTGTACTCATAAGCTTAAGGTTCTTTTGATTGTGGCTTGGTTTGAAAGTATCCTGCTTCACTTTGCTTGCTTCTTCTGCAACTGGTATGTTACCTTTGTTTAATTTCTGCCACTCCCCTATGTGTTTATTCTCCAGTTCATTCTTTATTGGGTTTACTGCTTCCATAATGTAAATTTTGCAAGTTGGTTTGTCTCTTTGCTATGCTCCTACATGAATCCCTATCCCCCAATCCCTTTGTATGTTGAGTTATGGTTCAGAAACATGACAACACTTGACATTGTTGTTCATGTATATGGACTGGACTCCCTGAGTCCTAAACTCTTTCAATTCCCATTCCCCTTTCCCCTTTATATGTATCTTGAGCTTAAGACCTTGGTCTGGTAGTGTCCTAATCACTGTCTAGACCATAGTCTGACCTTCAATAGGTCTGTGCTCTTATTTGCTGGCTGAACAGGCTTGGTCAGGGGTGTGCCAGCCTACCTCATGGTTAGGTATGACCACCAGCCTGCCTTGGCATTCTCCCCCCCCTCTCTATTGCACTTGTACTCATTCTTAGAATTTAAGTTCTGCCCCTCTCATGTGAGCCTTGCTTTGGGACCCCTGAGCTCCCTCTGAACTTGGACACCTGAGGGTTGGCTCTTCCACACTGCACTATAACTCATTGTGATTAATATCTTGGGTGTAAGCACTGCCTGGGGTTCCTGAAACTCTTTGGATCTCTGAAACACCCTAGATAAGAGAAGCCTTTGGAAATCTTGATCTCGGAAGTGGTTCAATCTCATATTATTAGACACTAAGTTTGAATTAGGCTGCTCGGATGTAGCTGATAGCTTCTGATGTACTTTTAATTTCAGTTTTGTTCTACTGGTCTGTAATGATTTGTATAAACTCATGGGATTTAGTGAAAAAAAAGAGGGGTTACTTTCATGCACAAAGGGTAGAAAATATGCCTATAGGATTTTGTCTCTAATTTGTGCAATTTCATATGTAGAAAGCATGTCTATAGGATTTAACTTCTGAATTCTGCAACTACGCATGTAGATGCCATGCCTATAGGGGTTTGCATCTCTGCATATAATAGCATCATTAGGCAAACAGATAGGTTTAATAATAAAATGGCATATGTAGATATCATGGTTTACAAGGCTTCCATTAGTATTTTAAAAAGGTATCACGTATAGAAAGCATGCCTATAGGGATTTCGAAACCAAAAAAATTGTCTCACTTATTCAAAACAGTGTTGATTTTACTAAAACAAACGACTTTTCTTTCTAAACCTACTCGCATGAACTCTGGTAAACATTTCCCAACCGATCTGCATTCTGGAACTCGTTTAGTTGTTAAACCACGTACCCTTTTCTCAAACTTTTTGTTACTCTGAAATTTTCTTTTAAAATCAGCTTGAGTTTTTAAATCAGTAGTTCTATCCAACACATAGACAAAAAAGGTTTAACTTATCAACTGGATCAGTCTTAAACAACTGCATTCGAGTAAGCCTGATGTAGACTTCCTGTCCAAAAATATGTGTTGAACCAGTCCGCTTATCGCTTTAATTTAATTTAAGACTAAACCGGTACGTGCAAGACATGCTAAACTCTATGGCTTTATCTGATTTTAGGAGGCTTATGTGAGCTCTACTTGCTAATTTGCTTTCCCCTTTAATTGCATTATGTGTTTTGTTTGACGGCTTTGTATTTTGTCCTTTGAAAACTCTCCAAAAGGCCCCAAACCCCTCTTCCATTAGGACTAGTTAGTCCAAATGCCTCCGGGACTGATGGGATTGGGACGGGTACTAGCATGCAATAAGTAACGAGACATTCTGCGCTTTAATACCTTAATGGGGTGGGAAGGGTAGATATGGATATGATGACCACGCGATAACACCACGTGTATAAACGGTTACCGGGTGTTGTATGGGGTGATCCATATTATTTATAAACATAGGACCCCTCTCCCTTTATCTGTTTATTTTTATTTTGAAAACTACTTTCTTCTCAAATTTCAGCCTCTTTAACTTCGTTTAATTTCAAATTATTTGCAACTATTATATGAAAACCCCCTCGTATTTGTAATTCTTGCTTGTTTACTTGTTGTTTGCACTTAAAGTCACAATTGTAACATGGCCGGGAACCACACTAGTGGATCTTGAGGGGTGCCTAACACCTTCCCCTCGAGATAATTTCTAGCCCTTACCCAAACTCTGGTTCTTCATCTCTAATCCTTCCTTAAAGTGTCCTAATGCACTATAATCATTAGGTGGCGACTCTTCAATTCCAAAACCCAATTCCCAAACGGGAATAGAGTTGTCTTTTTCCAAAAAAATGTCGTAAACCCGATTTCTTGGGAAAAAGGGGGCGTCGACAGCATGGCGACTCTGTTGGGGATTCTTTAGGCTTTTACCATTTCATGTTATATGTGACTTTATTGTTTTCTTTTATAGCTTTTGTTTAATGCCTTTATTCGAAACTGACTTGTTTCTTTTTCTTTAATTACTTTCATTTACCGCTTTCCATCAATACGGTTGTAATCATTGAGCAATTATTGTAAACATTTATTGTATGAACGTGAAAATACATGTCAATTTGTTTCATTCTTGTAAACTGCATCTTCAACATCATATTCCACTCGTGCCAAACAAATACTATAGCAACGCTTATAATGAGTAGTTGCGCTCTTCCAATACTATCACCCCTTAAATTTGGCAAAGGTGTATTTGCGGTAAAACCAGTCGATCAGCGGTGCAGTCGACGGTTCCGTGCCTTTCCCTCTTGAGTTGTCCGCTCAAGGGTACCTGTCTAATACCCCAATAGAAACCTTACTCCGTTTAAACTGTACATGCATTATGGTCAAACCTAGCCGAGTCAGTTATGTTGTCCACATAATGACTCATTAGGATAGCCTTGTCCAAAGTCCACTGGGTTTCCTTGGAACCCAAACGGACACCACCATATTCTGTGCATTTATTTGGAGAACTAAATACTTTAATGCTAATTATTGGTTTAAATAGCCGAGTCCGGTGGGGGGCATGGTCTTAACCCTTTTGTTTTGCAGAAAATGGAGAACAAAGTCCCCGACTTCGGTATGGTCAATATACCCTCACTCTTGCTGACCTGGTGGAGGAATCTCCCATCAAGTGACCAAATCAATGAATGGAAAGAAAGGGTCACCAAGGCTAGTGAGAAGCTGGAATATCTGGAATACAGTCTGCTGGAGTTGGAAGGAAAAGTGAGGAAAAGAGTCACTGATTGCCAGAACGCTGAGGGAAACGAAGGAGAACGCCTGGCAAAGGAATTTTTACTGGAGAATCTGCGTGAGCTGGAGGATTTGATCAACGAGAGCATTCAACCTGGGACCAAGTAAATAGGCGTTTATTTCCGCTTTAAAATGTAATAAGGCCAATGGCCATTAGTGACAGTTTGCTTTATGCAATTTTAGCATCGTTTTGGGATTCGTCTTATTTTTATCAACAAAATGAGGCATTTAGCATTATAAGTTCTCCAAATCAACTTGTCGCTAGGCCTACCTCACGCACAACGAGGTACCCAATTTAGGACACGATTTATATTCTTGCACATTGTGTTTAAATACTGCAATATTTTTTCCTCATAACCTGCACTAACTTGTTACCTTTTGTTTTTCTTTTATTTTCTATTCCCCTCCCCAAAGGTTAGTTCGTGCATTCTGGCATCATCATCATACTCCAAAAGATCCAAGGTCCCTCTACCTCCTCCTCCTCCGAGTCCTATCCGAAACAAGAACAAAGGTAGAATGGGAGATCCGAGCGCCAGAAAGGAAATTGAGGTTCCTCAGGGTACCCCGGTTGCTAAGGAAACTGCTACCCAACTTGAACAAAAATTATTAAAGTTCCAAGAAGAACTGGAGCAGGTTCGGAACTTGGCGAACCTGTCATTTTCTCTCACCGCTCCTGATGTCAACACCCAGAATTTTCCGCACCTCCACAAAACACCCCACAACCACAGATACAACCCACTCATACCCAACACTGTAACGCATGCCACACTCCGAACAACACTCCACTACTCATTCCCAAGCCACTGAACACCACAAATGACCATCTCCACAACACTCCTATTTACGTGGATACTGTACCCCATTATACTCAACCAATCTCAAGTGCACCTGAGTCTGATGACAAAGACTCCCTTATCAGGAACTTAGCAGCAGAACTCAAGAAATTAACCAGCCGAGTTCAGGGCGTGGAAGGTAACAAAGGTATCGAGGGGTTAAATTATGAAGACCTCTGCATTCAGCCAGATGTTGAACTTCCAGAGGGGTACAAACCTCCCAAATTTGAAATGTTCGATGGAACAGGAGATCCCAGGGTCCACCTGAGGACATATTGCGATAAGATGGTCGGAGTCGGAAAGGATGAGAAGATCCGTATGAAGCTCTTCATGAGAAGTCTGAAGGGGGATGCTTTATTCTGGTACATCAGCCTGGACCCCAAGAAATGGACAAGCTGGGTAGGCATGGCCTTGGATTTCATGGATAGATTCCAATTCAATACAGAGAATGCACCGGATGTATTCTACATCCAGAATTTGAAGAATGAATCTACCGAAACATTCCGCGAGTATGCTACTCGTTGGATGTCAGAAGCTGCAAATGTCAGGCCGGCCCTAGAAGAAGAACAGATGAACAGGTTCTTCGTCCGGGCTCAAGATCCCCAATATTACGAGAGGTTGATGCTAATCGAGGGTCAGAAGTTCTCCGATATCATCAAACTGGGAGAAAGAATCGAAGAAGGCATTAAGAATGGTATGGTTACTAATCTTGAAGCATTACAGGCCACCAATAAGGCTTTACAGTCCGGTGGCACGTTCAAGAAGAAAGATGTGAGTGCCGTAATGGTCTCACAGTGAGCCAAATCACCACTAAAATACAACACCCACCCACCACCTCCACTTACATATCAGCCTATCCCGAATTACCAAGCACCCGCACCCTCCTATCCAAATCCACCTCCCGTCTACCAATCATCTCCACCTCTCACATATCAACCCACCTCACCCAGATACTTTTAACCAGCACCTATCTACCAAGTTTATAATGCTCAACCCTCTCATTACCAATCACCTCCCACCCGCCAAAATTTCCCCAGACCGAGGCAAAATTTCGACCGCAGACCTCCCAGCCAATACACAGCCATCGCTGAACCAATTGATCAGCTGTACAAGAAACTTAAAACTGCTGGTTACGTCACCCCTATCCCAACCATAACTCCAGAGAATCGTTCCTAGTGGGTCAACCCTAATAAGACCTGTGCGTACCATTCCGGCATGAAGGGACACATCCTCGACGAGTGTCGCTCGTTGAAGGACAAGATTCAAACCCTGATCAACAATAAGGTCATCGTAGCAAAGGAGCCTGCTCCTAATGTTCGCAACAACCCTCTGCCTGACCACAAAGGTGGGAACATTCACATGATCGAGATCGAAGATGATTGGGACCCCAAAGGGTCGATAGGTTTGATTGCTGAAGGTGATGAACCAAAGAAACCAGCGGTTACACTTAGCCCAATTGTTGTGCAGAATCAGCCCTCCAGGGACGATGAAGTAAACATGTCTATACCTCTCGAATTTGAAGCGCCTCCTTCTGCAAAGGCGCCCGGGCCAATTGAGGTTGAATTTGGAGTTCCAAAAGCACCTGCACCCTTTGAAGTTGCTGTGTTACCCCCAAGGATACCTATTCTTGTGGCAATGTCAGACATAACACCATTCCACTCAAATGCCATACCATGGGATTACACTGCCGAAGCTAGGAGGAAAGGAAAGACCAAGACAGGAGAAATAATTGCTGCAAAAGGAATGACCAAAACAGGGAGGATTTACACTCCAAAACACTTAGCTGAGTCCAGTAAGCAAGCCTCGGGACGACCTATTGAAACTGGGCCCGACGATCTTTGGAGGAAAATACAAGCTAAGGAGTACTCGGTCGTTGAGCAATTAAACAAAACACCAGCACAGATCTCCATCCTAGCTCTTCTACAGAGCTCTGACGCTCACAAGAATGCCTTAATGAAGATACTGAGCGAAGCTTATGTGCCCAACAACATAACTGGAGGCGAAATGGCAAATATGGTAGGACAAGTGCTGGAAAGCCATAAAATCACCTTCCACGAAGATGAGCTGCCACCGGAAGGACTGAGCCACAACAAGGCACTGCACATCACCGTGCAATGCAAGGATTATTTCATCACTAGAGTCCTGATCGATGGAGGATCCAGCCTCAACATCTGTCCGCTGATAACTCTCAGAACCTTGGGAAAAAGCCTGCACGAAATCAAAGATGGGGCTATCAATGTCAAGGCCTTCGATGGGTCCCAAAGGGCTACTATTGGAGAAATCAGCCTATGCTTGCAAATGGGGCCAACATGATTCGATGTCGACTTTCAAGTGATAGACGTCCCGGCATCCTACAACTTGCTGTTAGGACGCCCCTGGATGCACGCCGCTGGAGCCGTAGCATCGACCCTGCATCAGGCAGTGAAATTTGAATGGAATCACCAGGAGGTGATTATTCATGGCGATGGTAGTAACCCCATATATAGTCGCCAGACCATCCCAATAATTGGAGGCAGAAGGAGAATAGGCGGAGAAACATACCACCACATTGAAAGGGTCAACGCTGTAGACAAGGATAAGTGGTGGGATAACAAGATTGAAAGTATCCTGAAGTGGTGTGGGTACGAGCCTGGAAAGGGACTCGGCAAAAACCTCCGGGGGATCACTAAGCCCATCAAACTAAAGAAGCATGGTACTACATTTGGCTTAGGGTACGATTATACTTGGGAAGAATTCCAGAACTGGTCGCCACCATGGCGCGGACCCTACTATCCATTGGAGCTTCCGATACCAAGCCTGGAGCAGACCTTCCAACCGGCGGATACTATATATGGGTCAGAAGAAGATGAAGCATTGGCAGCCATGAAGAATCTGTTTCTGGAGGATGATGATATGGATTGCTGTGTTCTTTTCGAGGAGGAAGGGGAGGAAGGCCCTTCCATACAAGCGGTGAACCGAGGAGACCGCCTCAGCAATTGGTCAATTAGAACAGTCAGGGCCCGGAAAGCTTCGGGGAAGCAAGGCTAAACAAAAGCACCATGCATCTCATTTTACTTTTTACTAGCTGATTTTTCTCCGCATTGTCTTTAATTTTGAAAAGAGCTCCGATGTTCCAAACAATCATAAATTTAGTCAAAGCATTTCAGTTTATCATATATCTCGCTCTTATTATTTTCTCTATCATTTACTCTATTTTCACACAGCATTACTATTACTTACTTTGATGATGAACCAACGATTGTGACTTGCAACGAAACAACGCAGCAAAAAGATGTAGATTCAGAAGAGGATGATATACCAGAAGAGGTCGTCAGAGAGGTTGAGAATTTTGAGAATAGACCTAAGTCTAACCTTGAAGAAACTGAGGTCGTTAATTTGGGAGATACAGAAAATGTCAAAGAAACTCGCATCGGTGCTCACCTGTCACCATCAGAAAAGGAAGAATACACAGAATTTTTAAAGGAATATGAGGACATATTCGCCTGTCGTATGATGATATGACTTTTCTCAGCACGTCCATTGTAGCTCACAAACTGCCCACAGATCCAGCCTGTCCGCCGGTAAAACAGAAGCTCAGGAAATTCAAACCCGACATGAGTTTGAAAATCAAAGAAGAGGTTACTGAGCAAGTCAAAGCTAAGGTTCTCAGAGTGGTAGAGCACCCGACATGGTTAGCCAACATCGTGCCGGTACCAAAGAAAGATGGGAAAGTTAGAGTTTGTGTCGACTACCTGGATCTTAACCGGGCCAGTCCCAAAGATGACTTCCCCTTGCCGAACATACACATTCTTATCGACAACTGCGCCATGGATGGATGAGGAAGATGCAGAGAAAACGGCTTTCATCACACCGTGGGGAATGTATTGTTACAAAATGATGCCATTTGGGTTGAAGAATGCTGGCGCCACCTATATGAGAGCCATGACTACTATCTTTCACGACATGATACACAAGGAGTTTGAAGTATATATGGACGATGTCATCATCAAATCCAAGAAAGCCACTAATCATATGGAAGACCTGAGAAAGTTCTTCAATAGATTGAGGAAGTACAATCTGAAACTGAATCCCGCCAAGTGTGCATTCGGGGTTCCTGCTGGAAAATTACTAGGTTTCATCGTGAGTCGTCGAGGAATAGAATTGGACCCATCAAAGGTCAAAGCTATTCAAGAATTGCCACCGCCAAAGAACAAGAAGGACGTAATGAGTTTCCTGGGGAGGCTCAACTATATCAGCCGGTTCATAGCTCAGTCCACAGTCATTTGTGAGCCCATCTTTAAGATGTTGAAGAAAGACGCTGCTACTAAGTGGACTGGCGATTGTCAAAAATCCTTTGACAGAATCAAGGAATACCTGTCAACGCCGCCAGCCTTGGTTCCGCCTGAGCCAGGGAAGCCTCTATTGCTTTATCTTGCAGTTTTGGATGGAGCGTTCGGTTGTGTTCTGGGACAACATGATGAAACGGGGAGAAAGGAGCAAGCCATCTACTATCTCAGTAAGAAGTTCACCCCGTACGAGGCCCGGTATTCTTTATTGGAGTGCACCTGTTGTGCTCTGACTTGGGTAGCTCAGAAATTGAGGCATTATTTCTGTGCCTACACTACTTATCTCATATCGAGGATGGACCCGCTGAAGTATATCTTCCAGAAGCCCATGCCCACTGGCAAGCTCGCCAAGTGGCAAATCCTGCTAAGTGAATTTGACATTGTTTACGTAACTCAGAAAGCGATCAAGGGCCAAGCCATAGCAGACCACCTTGCTGAGAATCCTGTCGGCGGAGAATACGAACCCCTGAAAACGTATTTTCCTGATGAAGAAGTGTCCTTCGTAGGAGAAGATATTGCAGAATCCTACGAGGGTTGGAGGTTGTTTTTCGACGGAGCTGCAAATTTCAAAGGAGTTGGCATAGGAGCAGTCCTAGTATCAGAAATCGGC
>NC_031997.1:39620383-39623778 GCF_001879085.1 Nicotiana attenuata | reverse complement strand
CTAAGCCCTGTCTCCATCTGCATTATCCGCACTGCATAAGGCTACCTTTCTGCCTTTCGAGACTAAGCACTGTCTCCATCTGCATTATCCGCATTGCATAAGGCTACCTTTCTGCCTTTTGAGACTAAGCGCTGTCTCCATCCTGCATTTTTCTTGCATTGCATACGGCTACCTTTCTGCCTTTCGAGACTAAGCCCTGTCTCCATCTGCATTATCCGCACTGCATAAGGCTACCTTTCTGCCTTTCGAGACTAAGCACTGTCTCCATCCTGCATTTTCTTGCATTGCATCAGGCTACCTTTCTGCCTTTCGAGACTAAGCGCTGTCTCCATCTGCATGGATGAAATATCGCCACCTCTATTTGCATCGGCTGAAATACCGCCATCTTCATACAAATCTTGCATGGCTAAAACACCGCCAATTTTTTGTTTAAATCCCTATCGGCTGAAACGTCGCCATTTATAATCACCCTTCTTTATCGGTTGAAGTATCGCCAAATTTATTTAATTCTCGGTATCGGCTGAAATAACGCCATTTACGTTTCTACATCAACTAAAACGTCGCTGCTTTATTTAAATTTTTGGTCGGTTGAGATATTGCCATTTACATTTTTTGCTACATCGGCTGAAACATCGCCTGCTTATTTTTAACTTCTGTCGGCTGAAATATCGCCATTTACATTTTTTACATCAGCTGAAACATCGCTGTTTTATTTAAATTTCTGTCGGCTGAAATATCACCATTTACATTTTTCTGCACCGGCTGAAATACCGTCAAATCTTGCATTTCATGGGCTGAAATACCGCCAAATCTTGCATTTCATGGGCTGAAACACCGCCAAACTGTCCGAGGGCGTCTCTGTTCGGAGGCATCATCTTCATAGCCCGAGAACGCCATGCCATGGCCCGAGGACCCGCTTTATATCCTGCACATCATTATTCAAAGGCATCATGGTTCGGAGGCATCATTATCATAGCCCGAGAACATCATTTCATAGCTTGCAAATCCTTTAATTTTGCGCTTCATGGCCCAGGACATCATGGTCTGAGGACGTCATCCTAACCGTCCAAAGACAGCATTCATGGTCCAATGGGAACTTGCATCACGTTTAAGTTTATGCACGATATACGCCCGTATTGCTCATTTGCAGGTACACCGCCAGCAACGGCCGCCTCAGCAGGAGCGATCCCGCTCCAGTTCCCGCAGCCGATCAAACTTCAAATACTTCTTGCCACCCTAAACATCGTGTCCGTCTCTTTCGAATCTCCATCGGCATGTTCCGTCAATGGTTCTTGAACTACATACGGCCTGATTCCTGTAAAGCAGGGATATGTAGGCAGCTCAGAAACCAGAGCTCGGTCAAATTCTTTTCAAATCGCCACTTCCGGTCAAAATTGTCCATCATATCTTTACCCGACAACTCTTCCATCCTTCCTGGGTAAAGAGGGCAGCTGTTGATACCCAATTTTTCCCTAGTAATTTTATACTCAAAATACTTCCAAAATAACATATATGTGCATATATAAGCACACCCAAGAGTTCTGGCATTTTTAATGATTATTTAAACCAATTCGTTGCCTATTTTAATACAACAAAATCCAATAATTATTCCCAAAATTATCATTTTGGCGAATAATTCATTTTTATTCTCACATTTGCACCAAAATATAATTAAGGTGATTTTTGGCACATTTTTTACGAATTTATTTGGTATTTTTAAAGCTAAATTACATATAATTGCAATCATAGCCTATTTTACGATTAATAGTATTTTATAATTGTAAAATTAGTTCCAGCATTTTTAAGTTAATATTTATGTAATATTTGTTTACTCAGTATTTTTTAAATTTATTTTTAAAAAACATCATTGCTATTTTTATAAAATCAAACAAAGGAAAATTGGCTATTTAAATACTAGCCCCATCTATTTCAATTATAGCCTCAAATTAGGTCCAATTCAACCCAATCCTAACCCCAAATCAATTTAAACCCGATTACTTGATCCAATCGCCCAAACCTGCCCGTTTTCTTTTTAAAATCTGAGCCATTGATCATTTTGATCAACGGCCCAGATCTCTTCTTTCCTTTTTAATTCGAAACGACCCCTAAACCCTACCCTATTCTTTCAGAAGCGCCGCCTCTAACTCCTCTCTTCTCTCAAACGCTCTCGAGCTCTCTCGAAACCCTAATCGCTCTCTGCCACCTCCAACGCCAAATCCACCGGAATCTATGGCTGTTATAACCATGGACGACCTATTCTCACCCCCTACTGCTCTCACGTGCTTGATACCTGAAGGTTCGAGGCCAGACCCCGAAGGTCCTCGCTCAGATCTTCACCTATTCGAAGATCTCGGCCATCTCCGGCTTTGCTCCGGTGGCTCTTGGTCTTTTGAGCCTGATTGTGATATTCTATAGCTTAGATCGTGACTTTTCCAGGCTTTCTCGCTTCTAGGGTTCTTCTGAAACCCTAGCCTTTTGAGGTTCTCCTGATTCCTCTAGATCTGTTCTAGATCTATGTTTATTTTAAGGTTTTCAAACGGTTTCTCAAAGTTTCTTTCAAAAGTTTGCTTTCAAACCTCTCATCTTCTCCGATTTAGGGTTTCTCTGATTTTACATGCTCTACTGTGATTCTTATGTGTTTTCTTCTGTTGTGTTTTCTTCTATCTTGCTCTTATGACTTCCCCTACTGTATTTTGCACGATTTTTCTTTTATTATGTTTTCATGAAGTTTTCTGGGAAATAGATGCTTAAGGTCTCAGTCCCTTTGAGTTTTCTGAACTTATTTTGTTAGTATTCTTTTGCCTGACTTACTTGTTTTCGTCTCTAGACTCGATTAATGGTAAAAACCCTAGAATTTGGGGGTTTCATTCGAGTTTGAGGCCACTTGTTACGTGCTTTGTGTGCTTCTCATCTCTAAACTTGCTTGGTTTCAAAACCCTAATTCTGAGTTCCTGAAGTTGTTTCATCTTTGTTTCAACTTTGTTTCTCCATGTGGTTCTGACTTTTTGCTAAAATCTATGAGACCCTTTTTACTTGACTCTTTAGCATGCTTCTGATTAGCCTATACGACTATCATGTTTCGCTAGCATTATTGTTTCTCTTTTTCATGATTTAACCTCACACACCCGATGTTGTGCATTCTTTATATACACTGGTTGTCCCTCTAGAATTTTGGGACTGATTTCAGACTTCCTTGTGTAAGCATGATTGATTCTTTCCTTGTTTTATTTGAAAACTCTCTTTAACCTTTCGATTCCCTTATTTCTGACTTGGGTCATTAGTGATTTTGAATCCCTGATTCCCTGATTTACTATGTACTAATTGATTTACTTTGTTTTTGCCTTATTTACTTAACCGTGTGTTTCAAATTATCTTTCCTTAATTAAAACCTCTAT
>NC_031997.1:39602499-39620283 GCF_001879085.1 Nicotiana attenuata | reverse complement strand
TTTTGGTGATCCTGGTGGGTCCGTATCATAATTTTGGACTTGGGTGTGTGTCTGGAATTGAATTCGTAAGTCCCTAACTTGATTTGACGTGATTTTTTGAAATCAAGTAATTTGAAGGTTTGAAAAATTCCTAGGTTTGACCGTAGGTTGACTTTATTGCTACTGTGTTCAGATTTTGATTTCGGAACATGGTATAGATTCATTTTACTATTTAAAACTTCTCTGCAAAATTTTGTGCAAAACGGAGTTGATTTGATAGGATTCGGACACTCGGTTGTAAATTTGAAAGTTCTTTAGTTTCTTTGAAAATTTTATGCATTTTGATATTCGATTTGTAATTCTGTGTGTTATTTTGGTGTTCTGATCACGCAAGCGTATACTAGACGAGTTGTTCGTTTTTTCTTTTTAGAAGGAGTGCATCGATGACGAGTGTCTTGACCTTGCTGTTGAGCTACCGCTAGCATAGTCAGAAGATTTTTTACAATCACCTCCATATCTGGTCCAGAAGTTTTAGTTTCCATCCAAAAAAAGATCTCCTGCAAATGAAAATAAAATTGTAATCTCAAAGCAATATTTATGATTTTTCTTATATAAAACTAAGTAAAAGAGCACATCTGAGTAAGATGTGAATATTTTAGAAGTTCAAGTTTGATATTATGGCACCATATTTGAAGTGAAATTATTCCCCGCCTTGTTTTCTTATTCGGATTTATATTGTTGCTTGGTGAGTAAGAGAGAAAAGCACGAAGGGTGTTGACGTGCCTCATTGCATTCATTATCATATATGGTGAGATTTGAGAGTAAAAGCACGAAGGGTGATGCCGTGCCATTATATTCATATTATTACATGGTGGGGACGAGAGTACAAGCACGAATGATAATGCCGTACCATTATATTCATGATATTGCATACTGAGGACGAGAGTAAAAGCACGAAGTGTGATGCTGTGCAATTTTCATATCATTGATTTATTTGATTCATGATTTTGGTGATTTATTTGGTTAAATTGTTGCTTAATTTGAAAGATGTTATTTCGTGATTTCGTACTTGCCATGTTGATGATATTTTCCCCTTTAGCATGTCCCCTCTCAGTTAGTATTTATCATTTTGTTGTTATTTTGTTGCTTTATATACACTTGTACATTTTTATTTATGTAGGTGTCTTATCATAGTCTCGTCACTACCACGTCGAGGTAGGCTAGACACTTACAGAGTACATTGGGTTGGTTGTACTCATACTGTACTTCTACACTTCTTGTGCAGATACTGATGTTGGTCCCAGCGGTGCTTGAGGTGCATCGGCTCGGCTCACTTTCATACGGAGACTCGAGGTAGATCTGCTGGCGTTCGCGGACCTTGAAGTCCCCTTCTATTTCCTACTTTCACTGCTTATCTCTTTCAAACAATTGTACTTCTTTCAGACTATGTTTGTAGACTTCTAATTCCTCGTGTACTCGTGACTCCAAATTTCTGGGACTATATATTTTTACATAGTTTATACTAGCACTGTGTTTAGATTTGGCATTTATTTCTCGTTGTATATTATTATTTTATTTTTAACTATTAAAATTGGTTAATTAATTATTTCACGTCAGCTTACCTAGCAAGTGGATGTTAGACGTCATCACGACCCCAAGGTTGGGATTCCGAGTCGTGACAAGTTGGTATCAGAGTATTAGATTTCTTAGGTCTCATGACGAGCGCAAGATACAACACGAAATTGATGCTCGCTATCTAAAGATAGTATAGTTTAATTATCATCTCCACAGGGATTGGATTTTAACAATGCTCAAGTAATTTCTAGCTTAACGCTATTCAAGATGATTAACACTTTGGTTTGGATGATTAATAAGTAAAATTAACTATGGAACTAAAATAATTAACAGTTGATCACAGAAAGACAATAGTTGAACACACCGAAATATCAATGGGAGAAATAAGGATCATGACAGGATAGGTGCAAGATGGCTATTTGGGATCTAACTCTAGCTCAATTCACTCTAAAGTTCTAATGATTCTCGGGAATTCACTTGATGATTAGTTCAAATGTGTAGTTAAGACTCCTCTCTCGATTAAATCTTAACTCTACGAGTTGAACTAATATAAGCACTGTGAACATATGCAAGCATGTGTTAATGGATTAGTCTTTCAGGAAAACGTCCCTCAAATATTCTCCTAACTTGATTTAACCAGCAATTCAACAAGCTCTTTCAATTACTTAAAAGAATCACTGAATTTAACCAAATAAAATACTGCAAAGATAATTACCAAAATATTCCTCTTTCGATTAAATAAACTGGTAAATAATGTTACAATCAATTCAAAGCTCCATAAACGAATTCAAGCAAAGAACTAGAGTTAAAATCAACAAACATCAATCAAAACACCATATCCGTCAAACCCTAAGGTAAACTAGTCCTTATTCATGGAGAAATTCATCACAAATTCAATCCAAACTCGAGTGTTGAGTAGAGGAAAGAATGATAAATCCTTGTGCTTTAAGTCTCCACTGCTCTTTCAATCTCCTGTAGGTCAAAAGTCCCCTAAAAATTATGTTTACGGTTTATTTATATCGAGTATGGATGGACCTAGATCGAAAAATCCTTTCCGAGATTAGCTGAGATAAGAGCAAAAAAAAGAATTAACACAAGCGCGCCGCCCCGGGCGATGCCTTGTACATCGCATTAGTAGGATTCTTTAGAAAGATTGGCAAAGTCATTGCTTGATGGAATTTTGTCTAACTCCTAGACACTCACGTCATTAGGCACGTGATATTAAGCCTCATTATCAAAGGCTTTGGTTTTGTTGCCTTCTGCTACAATATTGCATTGCATAGTCACCAGGTGCCTTACATTGGGTTGCCCAATGTGACAAAACTATTTCATCTCTATGTGATTTGTTTCTTCCATTTTTCTTGTACATACTCAATTTTCAGCCTTCAAACACGATCCCAATTTAACCCTTTTACTTTTACTCAGACTTCAAAGTCCTTTTATGATTGTTTTAGCTCCAAAAATACACTTTAATTGTGAATCACAACCTACACAATAGAAAATACGTAATGAGTATAAATTGTCCATATTTTAGCTCAAATACAATTAAAGTGTAGCAACTAAAAGGTGCAAACTAGCCAAAAACTCGTACTTCTAGACTACCATCATCCCACGAGTCATGATCAAGCTTACTAGAGTCAGGAGGATCGGTACAGAGACGTCTGTACGTATCTTCTAGAGGCTATGGAGTTTTAGGAAAATTTTACTTCTTTCTTTCCCTATTGTGCGATTTTATTCTATTATTGATGTTTGAATCATCCCCTTCTTGTTCTCTCGCAGATGGTGAGAACATGTACAATATCTACAGCCGGACAGGAGCCGAAGCCCCCTATTGCAGTCACTACCAAGGGTAGAGGCCGAGGCCGAGGTCGAGCCAGAGGTCGAGGCAGAGGTAGAGCTCAGCCTAGAGCTCCAGCAGCAGCACCCACAGTGTAACGTTAGATTGATCATGAGGAGGAGATCCCAGCTCAGACTGCACCAGTAGGACCCACTCAGGTCCTAGAGGGATTTATAGCTACTCTCGCGCTTCAGGACACTCTGTTCCGTTTAGTGGGCCTCATGGAGAGTGTGGCCTAGACCGGTGCATTTTTGGTGGTACCATCCGTCTCTCAGGCTAGGGGAGGAGCACAGACTCCTGCTACTCACACTCCGGTGTAGATGGCTCCCAGATATCAGACTTTAGCAATCCGGCCAGTTGGGGTAGTTAAGCCGATTGTTGCTGCTTAGAATGGGGGAGGGCCGTGATTTCTTCTGAGGGATTGATGAGATTGGACAAGTTCACAAAGCTCTTCCTTATTTTAGTGGTGCACCTTCGGAGGACACACATGATTACTTGAATCATTGCCACGAGGTGTTGCATAACATGGGTATTAAATGGGGTCGACTTTGAAGTGTGCTAGATGACTGGTTCTGCCAAGAGATGGTGGCGGGGTTATGTGCTGACCAGACCAACTAGTTCACCTTTACTTACTTGGGATCAATTTTCACAGCTATTTCTGGAGATGCTTATTCCTTTCTTTCTGAGAGAGGAGTACCGCAGGCAGCTTGAGTGCCTTCAGTAGAGTAGCATGACTGTTACCCAGTATGAGATCCGATTTGTACACCTAGCTTGCCATGCAATTATCTTACTCCCTACTGAGAGGAAAAGAGTGAGGAGATTCATTGATGGACTTAATTTCAGTATTAGGCTACAGATGGCTAAGGAGACCGGAGAAGATATTTCTTTTTTAGAGGGTCGCAGAGATTGCTAGACGGATCGAGATGGTTTGTGGTCAAGAGAGGGGGGTGGTATCTGATAAGAGGCCTCGTCATTTCGGTGGTCTTAGTGGTGCCTCATCTCTAGGCAAGGGTACTTTTGGTAGGGGCCATCCTCCCAGGCCGTTTCAGTCAGTGATTCAGGCATCCAATGGTGCTTCGGCCAATCGTGGTCTTTACGTATCTCATCCTAAGAAGCTAGCCCACAGTGCACCATCAGCTCTTATTAGTACACCTCTGATCCAGAGTTTTTAGGGTGGTTATCCAGGTCGACAGGGCCAGTTCCAGGGTCAACAGTAGCCGAGGGCTTGTTATACTTATGGAGATCTGAGGCACCTTTCTAGATTTTGCCCCAGGTCCTACGGTGATATGCCACAGCAGAGTTCTCGTGCCATGGTTCTGGCACCGGTTGCTTCACTGCCTACTCAGCCGGCTAAAGGCGAGGGTCAGGCTGCCAAAGGTAGAGGCCAGCCAGTTAGAGGTTGTCTGAGAGGCGTAGGTCATAGTGGTGGGTTCTAGCCCCATTTTTATGCGTTCCCAGCTAGACCTGATGCTGAGTCATATGATGCCGTCATCACAGGTATTGTTCCAGTTTTGCATAGAGATGCTTTAGCTCTATTTGATCTGGGCTCTACTTACTCCTACTCATCATCCTATTTCTCTTCATATCTGGTTATGCCTCGTGAGCCTTTGAGTGCTCACGTATATGTGTCTACACCTGTGGGAGATTCTACTGTTGTAAATCGTGTTTATCACTCGTGTGTGGTTTCTAACGGGGGCCTTGAGACTAGTGTAGATCTCCTACTGCTAGATATGGTGGACTTTGATGTTATTTTAGGCATGGATTGGCTGTCACCTAATTACGCTATATTGGACTATCACCCCAAGACGGTAACCTTAGCCATGTCGAGGTTGCCCGATTAGAGTGGATGGGGACTCCTGGCCATTCTACGAGCAGGGTAATTTCTTATGTGAAGACTCGGCGTATGGTCGAGAAGGGATATCTAGTATATTTGTCCTATATCCGAGATTATAGGACAGAAGTTCCTTTCATGGATTCCGTACTAGTTGTACGTGAGTTTCTAGAGGTGTTTCCTGCAGATCTGCTGGGGATGCCACCAGACAGAGATCTGGACTTCTGTATTGACTTGGCTCTGGTCACTCAACCTTTTTTTTCCACCATACCGTATGGCCATGAGTTGAAGGAACTGAAGGAGTAGTTGCAAGATTTTCTTGATAAGGGATTCATTAGACCTAGATTCTTACCCTGGGTTGTGCCAATGTTGTTCATGGAGAAGAAGGATGGTTCGATGAGGATGTGTATAGATTATTTGCAGTTGAAAAAATTCACCATCAAGAACAAGTATTTGTTGCCAAGGATTGATGACTTATTTGATCAGCTTCAGGAGCCAAAGTGTTTTCGAAGATTGATTTGAGATCTGGCTACCATTAGTTGAAGATTAGGGCATCGAATGTCCCCAAGATAGCTTTTCAAACTCGGTATGGGCTATATGAGTTCCCAATGATGTCACTTGGTTTGACAAATGCCCCAGTAGCATTGATTAATCGGGTATTTAAGCCCTATTTGGATTCTTTTGTGATCGTGTTCGTTGATTATTTTGATCTACTCCCCCAGTCGAGAGGAGCATGAGCATCATCTTCGCATTGTACTTCAGAATTTGGGAGATAGTCAGTTATATGCCAAGATTTCAAAACTGTGAGTTTTGGTTGGACTCGATTGCCTTTTTGGGATGTTGTATCTTCCGAGGAAATTAAAGTGGATCCTAAGAAGATTGAGGCAGTTCAAAATTGGCCTAGACCTACTTCAGCTACAAATATTCATAGCTTCCTAGGTTTGGCAGGTTATTTTCGCTGGTTCATTGAGGGATTTTTATCTATTGTAGCCCCATTGACTAGATTGACCTAGAAGGATGTCCCATTCAGGTGGTCCGATGAGTGTGACTTGAGCTTTCAAAAGCTCAAGAGTGCTTTGACTACAGCCCTAATGTTGGTGTTGCCCACAGGTTCAGGATCCTACATAGTGGATTGTGATGCATCGTGTATTGGGCTTGGTGCAGTATTGATGCAGGATGGCAGTGTTTTTATGCATGTCTCGGCAGTTGAAGGTTCATGAGAAGAATTACCTTGTTTATGACTTAGAGTTGGCAACTATTATTCATTCATTAAAGATTTGGGAAGCATTACCTCTACGACGTGTCGTGTGAGGTATTCACAGATCATCGGAGTCTATAATACTTGTTTAAGCAAAAGGATCTCAACTTGAGGCAGTGAAGGTAGTTAGAGATGTTGAAAGACTATGATATCACCATTTTGTATTATCCCGGGAAGGCCAATGTGATGGTCGATGCATTGAGTAGAAAGGCTGTGAGTATGGGTAGCCTTGCATATATTCTAGTTAGTGAGAAACTGCTAGCATCAGAGGTTCAAGCCTTCGCCAATCAGTTTATGTGGTCGGATGTTTCGGAGCCTAGTCGGGTTCTTACTTGCACAATCTCTCATTTTTCTTTGTAAGAGCGCATCAAAGAGCGCCAGTTTGACGACCCCCATTTGCTTGTCCTTAAGAACACGGTGCAGCACAATGATGCCAAGCAAGTTATTATTGGAGATGATGGGGTGTTGTGGATGCAGGGTCGGATTTGTGTACCCAATATGGATGGGTTTCGTGAGTTGATTCTTGAGGAGGCCCACAGTTTGCAGTATTCCATTCATCCGGGTGCCGCCAATATGTATTAGGATTTGAGGCAGCATTATTGGTGGAGAAGAATGAAGAATGATATAGTTACGTATATGGCTTGGTGTTTCAATTGCCAGCAGGTGAAGTACGAGCGTCAGAGGACTAGCGGATTGCTTCTAAGACTTGAGATTCCTGAGTGGAAGTGGGAGTGTATTACCATGGACTTCATTTTCAGGCTCCCAGAGACACTGATGAAATTTGATGCAGTATGGGTCATTATGGATAGGTTGACCAAGTCAGCGCACTTTATTTCGGTGGCATCTACTTATTCTTCAGAGCGACTGGCTGTGATCTATATCCGCAAGATTGTTCGTCTTCACGGTGTGCCGATGTCCATTATTTCTGATCGGGTCATGCAGCTCACATCGCACTTCTAGAGGGCCATACAGCGCGAGTTAGGCACACGAGTTAAGTTGAGTACAACACTACACCCCCAGATGGATGAACAGTCCGCGCGTACCATTCAGATATTGGAGGATATACTTTGCGCATGTGTTATGGATTTTAGGGGTTCTTGGTATCAATTCTTGTCGCTTGCGGAGTTTGCCTATAACAACAGCTGCCAATCAAGTATTCAGATGGCTCTTTAAGATGCCTTATATAGGAGGCAGTGTCGTTCGCCAGTTGGTTGGTTTGAGCCAGTAGAGGCTTGTTGGGTATCGATTTGGTTCAAGATGCCTTGGAAAGGTCAAGATAATTCAGGATCGACTTTGTACAACATAGTCTAGATAGAAGAGTTATATCGGTCGGAGAGTTCGTGATGTTGCATTCATGCTTGGAGAGAGGATTTTGCTCCGGGTTTCACCCATGAAAGGTGTGATGAGGTTCGGGAAGAAGGGCAAGTTGAGCCTTAGGTATATCAAACCCTTTGAGATCCGAGAGAGAGTTGGTGAGGTGGCCTAAAAGTTTGCGTTGCCACCTAGCTTATCAGCAGTTCACTCGGATCCATCTTTCCATGCTCTGGAAGTATCACGGAGATCCATCCCATGTATTAGATTTCAGCTCAGTCCAATTGGACAAGGATTTGACTTACGAGGAGGATCTGGTGGCCATTCTAGCACGGCAAGTCCGGAAGTTAAGGTCTAAGAATAATCCTTCTGTTAGAGTGCAGTGGCAAGGTCAGCCGGTCGAGGCAACTACGTGGGAGTCCGAGTCCGATATGCGAGGAGATACCCATACCTTTTCACCAGTCCAGTTACCTTTCTATGTCCGTTCGAGGACGAACGTTTGTTTTAGAGGTGGAGAATGTGATGACCTGATAGGTCATATTGAGTTCTAGCTCGTGTTCCGAGACCTCGATTATCTCATTTAGTATTTTTTTATTTGCGTGCATAGTCCGTATCTTTTTCTGGAAAATTTTAATGTGAAAGATTGTAGAAAATATGAATTTTAGCTTTAACCTAACTTGAGTTGACTACGGTCAATATTTTGTGAAAATGACCCCGGATCTATATTTTGACGATCCTGGTGGGTCCATATCGTGATTTTTGACCTAGGCGTATGCCCGAAATTGTATTCGAAAGTCTCTAACTGGATTTGACGTGATTTATTGAAAATTAGTAATTTGAAAGTTTAAAGAATTCCTAGATTTGACCGTAGGTTGACGTTATAGCTACCAGGTTCGAATTTCAGTTCTGGAACTTGGTATAGGTTCTTTTTACTATTTAAAACATGTGTGTAAAATTTAGTGCAAAACGGAGTTGATTTGATAGGATTCGGACGCTCGGTTGTGAATTTGAAAGTTCTTGAGTTTCTTTCAAAATTTCATGCATTTTGATATCCGATTCGTAGCTCTAGGTGTTAGTTTTTTGTTTTGATCGCGCAAGCGAGTTCATATGATACTATTACACTATGTGCATGTTTGGTTTGGAGCCCGAGGGGCTCGGATGTGTTTCGGATAGGATACGGGTCATTTTGGACTTAGTTGCAGGCTTCAGCTAGTTTTCTGTTGTCTAGTGCAATGTGCTTTGCGATCACGAAGCCTCTATCGCGATCGCGAAGGGGAATCTAGCCTGGGGAGGAATTCCTTGATCGCAAACACGAGGAGCTATTCATGAAGACAAAGTAGTGGGGGTTTACCCTTCACAAACACGAACTTCCTCTCGCGAACGTGACCTTCCTCTCACGAACACGTAGTGTTAGGGAGGGACTTGGGGGAGCTGGTCAGTTACTCTTCGCGAACGCGTTCGTCGGATAGCGAATGCGAAGGCAGGGGAGAATAAGCTTTCACGAACACGAGGAGTGGCTCACAAACGCGAAGGCCTTTGGCCGTTGCTGCTTCGCTATCGCGTCAGGTCTTTCGCGAACGCAAAGAAGACCTGATCTCAATGATTAAAACAGTCAAAAAATCGGGATTTATCCCATTTCTCACCATTTTCAAGTTTGAGCTCGGCCTAAAGGCGATTTTGAAGAGCTTTTTCGTCCCAACTTCATAGGTTAGTAGATTTTAACTTGTTTCCTTACATTTTTATAAACACCTATTAATTTTAACCTTTAATCTATTCTCTTTCATGGTAGAAATTAGAAATTTAGGTAGAAATTGGGGATTATGAGAAATTGAGATTCATACCTCAAATTGAGGTCAGATTTTGAAACTAATCACATAATCGGGCTCGGGGGTGAATGGGTAATTGGTTTTTGGTCCGAATCTCGGATTTTGACCAAGCAGGCGGCCCGGGGTTGACTTTTTCTAGTTTCATTAAAGATTGTATCGTTTTCACTTGTGGGTGGTTTCTAAAGCTTATTTTGAATTGTTTAAACTATATTTGGTTAGATTTGATTGGTTTGGAGGCTAATTCTACAGGAAAAGCCGTGGTTGAGCATTGATTTGGTTGCGAAGTGAGGTAAATGTGATGGTTAACCGTGACTTGAGGGATTGGGACTTGTTAGTCTATTTGCTACGTGTTTTATGTGTGGGAAAACACGTATGCGAGCTGACGAGTACCTATGCGTTGTCATTAGGTTAAAGCATGCGGGGTGAAAATTGTTCTTTTGTGTTATATTGTTCCGTTAATTATGTTATACACGCTTAGGTTAGATTATTACTTCTTTAATTATTCATCTTGTATTTATGCTTTATTTTAAAGATGTTGAATATTTTAGAAGTTGAAGTTTGATATCATGGCACCATATTTAAAGTGAAATTATTCCTCGTCTTGTTTTATTGTTCGTATTTATATTGTTGCTTGGTAAGGAAGAGAGAAAAACACGAAGGGTGTTGTCGTGCCTCATTGCATACATTGTCATATATGGTGAGATTTGAGAGTAAAATCATGAAGGGTGATGGCGTGCCATTATATTCATACTATTGCATGGTGAGGACAATAGTAAAAGCACGAAGGGTGATGTCGTGCCATTATATTCATGATATTGCATGGTGAGGATGAGAGTAAAAGCACGAAGGGTGATGCCGTGCCACTTTTATATCATTGATTTATTTGATTTCTGATTTTGGTGATTTACTTGGTTATATTGTTGCTTAATTTGAAAGATGTTATTTCGTGATTTCGCACATGCCATGTTTATGATATTTTTCCCCTTCCGCATGTCCCCACATAGTTAGTATATATAATTTTATTGTTATTTTGCTGCTTTATATACACTTGTACAAGTTTAGTTACGTAGGTGTCTTGTCATAGCCTCGTCACTACCACGTCAAGGTTAGGCTCGACACTTACGGAGTATATTGGGTCGGTTGTACTCATACTATACTTCTGCACTTCTTGTGCAGATACTGGTATTGGTCCCAGTGGGGCTTGAGGTGCGTCAGCTTGGATCACTTTTATACAGAGACTCGAGATAGATCTGCTGACGTTCGTAGACCTTGAAGTCCCATTCCATTTCTTGCTTTCACTGTTTATCTCTTTCAAACAGTTATATTTATTTCGGACTATGTCTGTAGACTTCTAGTTGCTCGTGTACTCGTGACTCCGAATTTCTGGGAGTAGATATTATTACGTGGTTTATACTAGCACTGTGTTAGATTTGACATTTATTTCTCGTTGAATATTATTATTTTACTTTTAACTGTTAAAATTGGTTAATTAATTATTCCGCAACGGCTTGCCTAGAAAGTGGATGTTAGGCGCCATCATGAGCACGAGGTTGGGATTCCGGTCGTGACACTACAAGAGCTTGATTGATGATTATCTTGCAAGTAAGGCGTCGAGGACGTCGGCAACTCAGGTGGGGGAGAATGTCATGGGCGGCTTTCCAGCCATGCTCCATGACCCCTTGGACGCGTCCCATGGCGTCCTTGCAAGCTTCCTAACGCCTAGAGCCATGGACGGTCCCGTGGTCTTGGCCTCGCCAAGTGACAAATGCGCATGTGCCTATGTCTCCCAATCACTAGCCCTCGCAAGCGCCCAGCCTGCGAACAGATCCCTCGGCGGGTCGCGCCCCAGCGCGCGTTCGTTGGCAGCGGAGTCGATCCATGCTCTATGGCCAGCGCCACACACGCAGACCCAGATACTAAAGACAAGGTTGCAGCCCCTCCAAGTGCCACCAATGGACCTGCTTTTATCTTGTAGGAATCTAGGTTCCTTTTGTTGTAAATATATAGTAGTTTTACTTCCTGTATTTCCATTATGATTTTCTAACTTATTTATGTCAAGTCGTAACTTTGGTTTTTTTTAAGCATTACTAGGGGATCAAGTAGTCAAACTTTCAAGCAAGCAAATAATTCTCTGTATTGGTGTCTCTCCCCCTCGACACCGTATGTCCTTTCTGCTATATCTTTTATTAATGCAGTAAGCCTTTTTTCATTCTCATTCTCCTTCTCTCAATTGCTCTTGACATTGGTTTTTTCCTACGGTGCTAATAGTCTTGTCTAGCGTACGGAGGGACCCCAGTTGGCGGATATATAGTAACTTCACGGACAATGGTTGCTTAGCCATACGTCGCCCTTCCAAGACATCTCAGGAAGGCGCCGCATAGTAGTATGCATGTAGGCACAACTAAATAAGTACGTGTGCACCAGAGCGGCTATGTGTTCAACGTGGCACTTAATTAACAAAAGATAATCTACCGCTACAATTGCATTTGACTGGTGTCAAAGACGGATCTAGAATTTGAAGTTTATATGTTCCTATAACAAACTTAACTTAATATACATTACTAAATGGGCCACACACTCAACTATTTATAGACATACAAAATATTTCTTAATAAACATACAATAAATCTGTTGAGCAAATGTTACTGAATTTACGAGCAAAAGTTGTGCCTTTGTCTGGTTCTCGCAATTCATAGGTGTATGAAATATCAGTTTCCACATATGGTGGCTGTCACGGCCTGGATTTCCCACCCTCGGGGGTCGTGATGGCGCCTACTCGTGGAAGCTAGGCAAGCCACAAAACATAAACTCCTACCTATTTCATTTTAAATACTTTTATCTATCATAACAACAAGCGTTAAATATTTAAATGACAGCGGAATATGAAATTAAAGCGGAAGACTTAAATAAAATATAAAACCAAACTATCCTGAAGAACAACACATGCCTCTAACCAGAACCTGGTGTCACATCATCCACGGACTACTAAGAGTACTAAATACAATCATTTGAAAGAAATATAATACTGTTTGTCTCGAAAACATGAGATAACAGAATGAAATATAAGATAGAGGAGACACCGGGCCTGCAGACGCGTGCAAGGCTACCTCGGAGTCTCGATGGACTGAAGGCTGGATCCCGAGCTACTGCTGCTGTCTGGGACCTGGATCTGTGCAAAAGAGCACAGAGTGTAATATCAGCACAACCGACCCCATGTGCTGGTAAGTGCCTGCCCTAACCTCGGCAAAGTAGTGACGAGGCTAGACAGGACTACCACATAAACCTGCACAGTTATATATATATCTACAACGGAAAAATAACAAGAACAAACATTTTTAAATGGGAGGGGAACATGCTTCGGGGATAGCAGATAATACAGAATTTGAAGAAAATAATAAAGAACATCAATAATTTAACTCTACACGGATAAGGGAAATAAAAGCAGATTTCACTGTCAGTACATATCTCGTTGCAGGCGTGCAACCCGATCCCATTTCATTAAATCTCGTGGTAGGCGTACCACCCGCTCCCATTTCATTAAATCTCGTGGTAGGCGTACCACCCGCTCCCATTTCAATAAATCTCGTGGTAGGCATACCACCCGCTCCCATTTTAATAAATCTCGTGGTAGGCGTACCACCAGCTCCAATTTAATTAAATCTCGTGTAGGCATACCACCCGCTCCCATTTCATTAAATCTCGTGGTAGGCGTACCACCCGCTCCCATTTTATTGAATCTACAGTTCTTCCAAATGAAATTTATTCCAACAAACGTAACAATTAATACGACTTCATAAGACAACAAGTATACAATAATTATGACTCACTGAGGAAAACAAGTAATGACAAGTAGCAATTAATTATGGACTTTAACGAGAAATTATGCAATTTAATATTTAGTATGCTAAATGTCAAGTAGCAATTAAGTCACATAAATATTTAGCAATTATAGCATAAATTCAAGGCATAATGTTGCGCAAGGATACCTCGAGCTAATAATAACAAGTCACACAATAAAGGAAAATGCCAATATAAAGAATCACAATAATAGTGGAATAAGACAATTAATGCACTTGAGCCGATAACAACAAGAAAATCAGTAAATAGAAGTAAATGACAACATAACTCAATTATCAGCAAAAATCAGGAAAATCAAAGATAAGTGCACGGCATCACCCTTCGTGCTTTTACTCTCGTCCTCACCAAGCAATAATATAATGAAAACGTGTACGGCATCACCCTTCGTGCTTTTACTCTCTTTCCTCACCAAAGCAATTAGAATAATAAAATGTGCACGGCATCACCCTTCGTGCTTTTACTCTCTTTCCTCACATATAATCAATAGAATTGGCACGGAATGGTACATCGTGCGGCACAGCATCACCCTTCGTGCTTTAACACTCTTTCCTCACAATAGCAAACAATGCACGTCATCACCCTTCGTGTTTTAACACTCTTCCTCACCCAAACAGCAATCACAATCAAGGGCAAGGGAAACAAACAAGAATATATAGGAATCCCGGCAAGGGAACAAAGATTTAACAATTAAATCCCGGCAAGGGAGCAACAAGTAAATAATTAAATCTCGGCAAGGGAACATTTCAATAACTCTTTCTCTATCTTTCACTTGTACTTCATAACTCACTTTACCACTTGAGCCAATGCTCCAAAGGGTTCAATCATCTCATATACTTTCACAGTTCATAATATAACTCGAGCCAATGCTCCAAAATGTTCAATGGTCTCAATTCCTTCCACAAACTTTTCACAACAACTAGAAATCATCACCAAAGCATGAAGAGTGCAACGAAATCATGAAAATCACAATATAAGACTCACGGTCATACTTGACACAAACGTATAGATACTCGTCACCATGCCTATACGTCGTAATGAACAATTATCACATAGCAAACAGGACTCAACTCCTAATCCCTCAAGCTAAGGTTAGACCAAACACTTACCTCGATGCCTTGATCACAATTCAAGTCTCAATTATAGCTTTACCCCTTGATTCCACCGCCAATTCGCTCGTATCTAATCACAAATTACTTGATTTCATCAATAAGTGCTAAATGAATCAACCCCAATGCATGAAAATGAATTTTCCAAAGTTTTACCCAAAAAGTCAAAAATCGCCCCCAGGCCCACGTGGTCAAAACCCGAGGTTCGAATCAAAACCCGATTACCCATTCCCCCACGAACTCAAATATATAATTTGTTTTGAAATCGGACCTCAAATTGAGGTCCAAATCCCCAATTTTTTAAAAACCTAGGTTCTACCCAAAACACCCAATTTCCCCCATGAAAATCTTTGATATTAGGTTGAAATCATGTTAAAAGATGTTAATGATTGAAAGAAATGAGTAAAAACTAACTTACAATTGATTTGGAAGAAGACTTGCTCTTGGGAAAATCGCCTGTGTGTTTGGGTTTGAGAAAAAATATGAAAAATGAAGCTCAAAATCGTTTAAGTGTAAAAAATTGCAGGTCTCAGTTATGGGAAATGCGAACAGGGGTTCGCAATTGCGAACCCCGACCTGCTGATGTGGGAATTGCGAAGATATAGTTCGCATTTGCGAACACTGACGGAATCCTTGACTTTCGCATTTGCGAGAGTCTGGTCGCAATTGCGAATTCGCTTTTGCGATGGTGAGGTCGCATTTGCAACTCAGGCTGCTAGTCCCCTCCTTCGCATTTGCGAGTGGTTTGTCGCATTTGCGGGCTCGCAATTGCGAGCCTGGCTTCGCTAATGCGAAGCCTGCAAGTCAGTTAATACCAGAAATTTTTAAGTTCAAAAATGCCACCCGTGGCCTATCCAAAACTCACCCGAGTCTTCGGGTCTCCAAACCAAATATACAGACAACCTCAAAAACATCCTACGGACTTATTCGTGCGATCAAATCGCCAAAATAACATCATAAACATCGAATCAAGCCTCAAAATCCAAGAATTCTTTCAAACTTCATAAAACATCAAATTTTCCAATTTAGGTCCGTATCACGTCAAACGACGTCCGTTTTCAACAAAATTTCACAGGAAGGACTTAAAACATATGTAAGACCTGTACCGGGCGCCGGAACCAAAATGCAGGCCTGATACCATCGCTTTCTAATAAGATTTCATTTCCAACTTCCTTAAACAATTTCAGAAAACAATTTTACTAAAAAATTCATTTCTCGGGCTTGGGACCTCGGAATTCGATTCCGGGCATACGTTCAAGTCCCATATTTTCCTACGGACCCTCCGGGACCTTCAAATCACGGGTCCGGGTCCTTTTACCCAAAATGTTGACCAAGGTCAAATTTATTTATTTTAACATCAAAACTTAGCATTTTTCACAGAATTTCATATTTAAGCTTTCCGGCTACGCGCCCGGACTGCGCACACAAATCGAGGTGACTCTAAATGAGGTTTTCAAGGCCTCGGAGTCATAGAATTCAATTAAGAACAGGTGATGACCCTTTGGGTCGTCACATTCTCCACCTCTAAAACAATCGTTCGTCCTCGAACGGACAGAAGAAGGAACTAACTGAGTCGGGGAAAAGATGAGGATAACGGCTCCGCATATCGGACTCGGACTCTCAGGTTGATGCCCCAGGAGGCTGTCCTCTCCATTGAACATGAACAGAAGGGAAACTCTTCAACCTCAACTGACGAACCTGCCGGTCTAGAATAGCCACTGGCTCCTCCTCATAAGACAAGTCCTTGTCCAACTGGACAGTGCTGAAATCTAACACGTGGGCTGGATCGCCGTGATACCTCCGAAGCATGGACACATGAAACACTGGATGCACGACTGATATGCTCGGCGGCAAAGCAAGTCTATAAGCCACCTCTCCTACTCGATCAAGAATCTCAAACGGACCAATGAACCTAGGGCTAAGCTTGCCCATTCTTCCCAAATCTCATCACGCCCTTCATAGGCGACACTCGGAGCAATACCTGCTCACCAACCATAAAAGCCACATCTCGAACCTTGCGGTCTGCATAACTCTTTTGCTTGGACTGAGCTGAACGAAGCCTATCTTGAATAATCCTGACCTTGTTCAAGGCCTCCTGAACCAGATCCGTACCCAACAACCGAGCCTCTCCCGGCTCAAACCATCCAACCGGAGATCGACACCGCCTACCATATAAAGCCTCAGAAGGAGCCATCTGGATACTCGACTGGTAGCTATTGTTGTAGGCAAACTCTGCTAAAGGCAAAAATTGATCCCATGAACCTCCAAAGTCAATGACACAAGCTCGGAGTATATCCTCCAAAATCTAAATAGTCCGCTCCGACTGCCCGTCCGTCTGGGGATGAAATATTGTGCTCAACTCAACCCGCGTGCCCAACTCTCGCTGAACTGCTCTCCAGAAGCACGAGGTAAACTGCGTACCCCGGTCCGAAATGATAGATACGGGCACACCATGAAGACGAACAATCTCCTGAATGTAGATCTCAGCTAACCTCTCAGATGAATAGGAGACTGCCACCGGAAAGAAATGCGCTGACTTCCTACTCAAAGCATCGGCCACCACATTGGCCTTTCCCGGATGATATAAAATGGTGATATTAAAATCCTTCGACAACTCCAATCACCTCCTCTGCCTCAAATTCAACTCCCTTTGCTTGAACAAATACTGAAGATTCTTGTGATCCGTGAACACCTCACATGCCACGCCATACAGATAATGCCTCCGAATCTTCAATGCGTGAACTATGGCTGCCAACTCCGAATCATGAACCGAATAGTTCTTCTCATGAATCTTCAACTGCCGCGAAGCATAGGCAATAGCATTGCCATCCTGCATCAACACTGCGCCAAGTCCATTACGAGATGCACCATAATAAACTGTATAAGGCCCTGAACTTGTGGGCAAAACCAACACCGATGCCGTAGTCAGAGCTGTCTTGAGCTTTTGAAAGCTCGCCTCACACTCATCCGACCATCTGAACTGGGCACCCTTCTGGGTCAACCTGGATACCCTCTGCTGACACAACGTGACCCCAGAATGCAACTGAACTCAACTAAAACTCACACTTCGAAAACTTGGCGTACAACTGACTATCCCTCAAAGTCTGAAGAACCACTCTAAGATGCTGCTCGTGCTCCTCTTGGCTGCGGGAATATATCAAAATATCATCCTGAAGACTATCACGAACGAATCCAAATAAGGC